>NC_138071.1:24354040-24954040 GCF_964194185.1 Rhinolophus hipposideros | reverse complement strand
TCTCATAAAAGCAAATACATATTCAATGACTCATTAAAATCAAACATTTAAAAAAACATCATGATTCAGGACCCAATTCATATTTTTAAAATAACAGTATTTCTTAATGAAAGAATCAGATACTGTGCCATATGCAAACATTTATCTCATTTAATAATGACGATCACTATAAATATGCCTCTTAATTGAAGGACAGAAATCATTACTACATGTGTCACCACAATTACTCCTCTCTATGAAATATAATGTGTGCTTGAGATACTTGAAAATTAACATATATTACATGCATAATAGTTATAATGATCTTGAAGACTGTAGACAAAATTGTGTTGTTTTTAGTAAATGTTAAAAATCATTGTAGTTTTATTCTTCTAAAATGATAATACCCATCAGTTTGGCATCTGACTGGCCACTAGGTTCCCATGCTTCAGAAAGAGGGCAAATGAGGAACATTGTTCGACTGCCATTAAATTTCTTCGAGTCTCTGCATGAAAAAGGCCTTAAAAGCTAGTCTCTGTGAAAGATAAAAGTGGTTCCTAAATTCCATAAGTTCCCTTTAAAAATCAAGAGCTAGACTTGGCCAACTCTGATAAAAAATTTTTTTACTCTAAATTCTTGCTGGAATGAAGTCAGGAGAGGATGAAAGGGAAGGTCCTTTCAAATAGGAAGAGAAAGAAGAAATAATTCTATGCCATGAAAAATTAAGAGAAAGAAATGAGAATGTGGCTGAAACCTGAGTCCCTAAGAGGAAACCCCCCCTGCCCCAATTACCTGGGTTTCAAGCAGAAGGGTATGGTGGGTGAGGCAAAATTATAAAACCCTGGAAGAAATTCCACATCCTTCAAAGATGGAGAAGAATTCAAAATCCTCTAGGCCCGGGGCAAGTCCCTCCTTCACTCCCCCTTCCTGAGAACTTTCGGCAATGGAAGGAGACATTTTCTTTTTTATTTTAGTGGGGACAGAGGTACCTACTGGCATCTGGCATCTAGTAGCTAGAAACCAGATGTTGTACTAAAGAATTGATAGTGCAGAGGGCAGTCCCCCACTAAAAATAACTATCTGGTCCAAAATTGTCAAAAGTACGAAAGTTCATAAAAACTACTCTACACTGATGTTCTGCTTCATTGTCACATGACTATGGGGCTGTAGCATCTATGGACAAAGGGATTTTTCTAGATCGACTAGACTGAAATGATACCCATTCAAATTTGTGGCCAGCGTTAAGTCCATCGTCAACAGAAGGGGTTAAAAGGCCATGCTCAGAAGAGAAATTATTCCATCCACTCAATATAGAGTGTTTATTAAATACCTATCACTATCCTAGCCATCAAGAGCACAGCACTGTATGAACCTGCCACTTTTGGTGGAGACACCAGCGAGACCAAGTGCAGGGAAGGGGGCCACAACTCCACAGAAGGTCTTCGGGATGTTTTCACTGAAAAGTTGACACGTGCAGAATCCAAGGAGAAAAAACAGCAAGTATAAATTTCCTGAGCCGAAATGCACTTGGTAGGTTTGAAGAGCAGCGTGGAGGCCACTGTAGAGGGATTGAGATGTTTTCATGAGTAACAGAGAACAATGGAGGGTTGTGAGCACTGGAGTGAAGGGATGCAATCTGCATGTTTAAATGATCACTGTGCTTAGTGGTATAGAATTATGAGAGGAAGATGGGAGACAGACAATAACTGAACCCACGTGGTAGCAAAAGATGTGGGGAAAATGATTAGATTCAGGGTCCATGTTGATGGTAGGGCTGCATTTGTGGACAGATTGGCTGTTTGACAAGACTCAAGATGAATCCAATTATTTTGCAAGAATAAAAGAACAGAGCAGTCATGTGCTAAGGTGGGGGGTGGCATGGACTGAAGGCTTATGTTCCCCCCCAAATTCCTATGTTAAAATCCTAACCCTCAATGTAATGGTATTAGAAGGTAATTAGTTTATAAGGGTATAACCCTTACAAATGGGATTCACGACCTTATAAGAGACCCCAGCCAGGAAGACAGTCCTGGCACAGGACCCTGATTGAAAATCAGCACCTTGATTTTCAATTCCGAAGTCTCCAGAACTATAAGAAATAAGTGTGTGTTGTCTGAACCACCCAGTGTATGGTTATTTGTTCCAGCAGCCTGAGCTGACAGACAGGGAGACACTGGGAAGGGGCAGGTTTCTGTTTCACTTTGTTTTGTTTTTGTGTATTGGGGGTGGGGGGTTAGGAATTTGGTATATAACATATTAAATTTGAGAGGCTTGTTACATCCAAATTACATTATTGAGTACACAGTTGGCTTATTGAATGTGGAGTTTAGGACAGAGATCTGGGATAGGGTTACAGATTTGTCAAAAGACTTGTCAAAACAGTGATGGCATTTATAGCGATGAAACAGGGTGCTATCATCTAGGGCATTGATTCTAGAACTATCTGTGGTGAAAAACAGTGTGATACTCAATTCTTCAAAGGCTGATATTTGGTCAGACTATGTGAGGCCAGCATGCAGTCTTCACAGGGGAGTTTGGCATCATCTGAACTGGACTATCCCCTGTTAAATGATAAAAGTCCATCAAGGTCTTACATGTTTCAGGAATGTGAAATTCATACATCCAGACTTTTGATCCCAATTTCTGTAGTTATCTCATTGATAACATTTATTCAGTTGTGGTCCAGAACCAGTCTACTTTTTCTATTTTATTATTTGCTTCTTAATATGTAATTGGATTAATATGATTCATCATCTCCATTTTACTGTGTAGACATATTCTGAATATGGGTGCATTCTCAAATACACATGTAAAATTATGTATGTACATATATGTAGTTATAAGTGTCTCTAAATTAGCAAATGTTAGCTATTATGGCACACACACCTTAGTATATAAATAGTAAAGGGCAATTCAGGAAAAAGTGGGCTAAGGAGATTCAAAATTATGGGACAAAGTAAATGGAGACTATTAATTCAGCCAAATGATAGCATTTTCTTGAATGCAGAAGGATTCTGAAGAAAGAAAGAAAAGGTTAAATTTTTTCTTACATGTACATTCCATTTTTCAAGGCCTCAAAGAACAACAAATATATTTCCTCAGCATACACATTGCTAAAAGTCGGAGAATAAAACAATGTATTTAATTAAATGTTTTTAAAAAGAAGTGTTTTTAGAACCCTGATATTTTCTCAAGCTTCTAATACAACTGACACCATCTGTCTTTCAGTTTTCAGCATTCAATCCAAGTAACGCCTGACATTTCACTTTGGATTATAATACAGTCATTGAATATTTAACTTTAAAATTTTCCTATTGAAAATTTCATAAAGGATTTAGAGCACAGATACAATTGTAGGAAGTACTTTTGTTTGATTCAGCTCCTATGGATTTTATTTTATTTTTCAGTTTTAAGTCAGACTGCATTTTGTGGGACATACATTACATGTTCAATTATTTACAGTATTAATAAACTGTAATATTTAACTTCATCCATGTATTCAAAATAAGTGAGAAATCATACAGAAACATATTTTTTTAGACACGATTATAAGAGCACATATAGATGAGATATTTCATTCTTAGGTAGTAAACATCTGGAAAGAATTTTTGTTTATATTGTTTTCTATGGAAATATAGCTTCATTTGGGCATATGGCTTTTGCTCAGCAGTAATTGCTAAGGCTTGGGTGAATTGAGCAGAACAGAGAATTCTTTTCTTCTGTATTCTTGTTTTATTTATATTTTGGTACATTGCTGCTATTTGCACTAGATAGATTTTTCTGTCTTTTGGCCTGTTTAAGATCTTAAAACCTAGTTTTTTATTCTACCAGACTGTTGACAACATAGGCCTAGAGATAAGGCAACTTTATTACTAATATTGTGATGATGATTTTAATCTGGACAGCACTTACTAGGTTCTGTATTTTCTGAAAGATGGTTTTAGAATATAAAACACCTTATCAGGAGGATAGGAGATCCGTTTGTTCATTGAATAGTGGAGGACTATTGATTACGTGTCAGCTGCTGATGGGAATCACACTAAGCACTGGATAAGTAAGACAGTTGAGATGACTAAGGGCCTCAGCGCAGGTAGAGGAGAGAGCCAGGTGAGCACAGGAGCTAACAGACTTCAGTAGTCCTCTGCGCTCGGAGAGCAGAAGGAAGAGAACACTCTGTGCATTCTGACGGAGATTCAGAGAAAGCGGGCAGTGGTGCCACCTCAGTGGGGTTTGGTGGCAAACACAGAAGTTAACCAGAATGGATGGGAGACGTGTGTAGGGGGTGGGGAGGAGAGTGGGGACAGGGAGAGTGGCAGGAGAGTGGAAATACAGGCCCGGCCTAACTGGGTAAGGTCCTATCAGCCATTCAAAGAACTTACAATTTTATCCCAGGGAGAACTGAAAGGCTTAGAGTAGTTTGGGGAGGGGGTGGGGGCGAAGAATGGAAGGATGGTCGCATAAATAGATGGACATTTTCAAAGAATCTCTACTGATGAATGAACTGGCAAATGGTCAGGACTGGAAGCAAAAAAGCTATTTAGGAAATTAGTCAATGGATTTTAGCTGGATCGTAACAAGGCTTAAACTAAAACAGTACGATAAATAATATTAGGTCTATTCTAGAGCTATTATTGCAGTGGGTAGGATTTGGTGAGTGATTATGTTATAGGACAGGATTAGAAAATATCCTAAGAGCCAAACGGCTTCTGACAGTACACGTAGTAAAACTCCTAATTTTTAGTTTCGAGAAGCCAGTTAAAACTTAGAAGCAAATGGTACTGAAATTACAAGTTGAATGACCTGTTTGTTGGTCATAAATACTAAATGAAAGTATAACTGACTTATAATTGATTATTTGGTAGTAAATTTAAAATACATTAAAACTATTGTTTTCCTCTAACTTTCCCCTGACCCCCAGCCAGAGGTTCATCTCTCTTTAAGGGACTGGGTGCTGGTTACTATCCAAAAGCTCCCATACATAGTGCCACTTTGCTCTTACTCATAATGCATTATCACATAGAGCTGGTTGCTAAGAACTTATTATGAGTACTTGATTCTGACAAAATCCGCATTGCTGAAATCTGCCCCTAAGCTAACTATAGGTCGTCTAGATGTTGGCGTTGTGTATTACCAGGCGGAGGAAACCTACTAAAGGAGCTGTCCTGTTCCTTAGCATTTCTGCTTCCTCTTCCCTCAGCCTATCTATCTGGAGCTGGTTGGAGAGTCCAAAGAGTCATGCATGCAGAGTGTAACTCAACTATTAATCACTGTACTTTTTCTGACACAACCCACCCTATTTTATCAGGCGTTGTTAGGTAGAAAGGAACCCAGTTGCTAAAGTTAAACCTCAGGTTTAAACTTAAAAGAAGAGTCACAGAGTAGAGGTTACATGCAGGGAGAGCGAAAGGAGAGGTGTCCAAAAGGAATGTTGATGGCTTATGGGACTAGATGCTCTACTTCTGAGTTTTCAGCACAGAACAGGAAAAGGCTTGGAGGGTCTGGTGTATGCCATGGTGAGAGACGAGAATTCATCTATTCCAGTAGGTTGGTTTCAGGACCCTGGAGTAAAGCCCAATGAACTTGTTCTGTAGGCAACTGGGTATATGTTTCTGGAGCTGCATATGATTAGAGGGGACTAGAATAGAGATGGAATTCGAAAAGTGAGCAACATGTTGCATTGAAGCCATGGGCCTAACTATTGGAGAAGAGTGTGGATGAGAAGAGAAAGCAGTGGGACCTTTGGGAAATACCAACATTCTCTAGGAAAGGCAAGTCCACAAAGGAGCCTGAGAAATGCTGGATGGAGGTTGGAAGAAATTAAGGGAGAAGATATTTAAGAATCTGGGAATGAAAGAAAGTGTCCAGTGCACAAAGGTCAAATCTGTGACTTACTTAAATATGTTCATTGGATTTACAATGAGGAGATGACAGGATTTTGACAAAAACAAGTTCAGTGGGGTGTCTGTGATGGAAGCAAGAAGGTAGAAAGAGCGAATGAAACAAAATTGGCCAAACACTACAGTAAAATAAGTGGGGGTATTTTAAAATTTAACTGTTCTACATTATTTTTCTAGACAATCCGCCAAACAACATTATAACACTATAAAAAAAGAAGAAAAAAAAAACTCTAATGGTATATCGGTAAATCTGGGGCTTTTGTTTTAAGGGAAATAGATTGTTTGGGTTATTGCTACACAACAAACTATCTAAAATTTAGAGGCTTCCTATTACAACCATTTTATTATTTTTCATGGTGCTGTGAGTCAGGAATTTGGACATGATTTAGCAGAGTTGAGACATCCAAGATAGTATCTTCATATATTGAGAGCCTTGTCAGACATGCTTCTCTTTATAGTCTCTTTCTCATGTGGGCTTTCCAGCAGAATAATCAGGTTTCTTACAAAGGCTCTCAGGGATTTCCAACACACAAGAGTGGAAGAGGCTGGGCCCTTTTAAAGTTTAGAACTGGAAAAGTGAGGGGGTCACATGTCCCAGCATTACATTTTATTGGTAAAAGCAAGTCACAGATGGAGTATTGGAAGAGACCACATGGAGTCATGAAGACTGGAAGATGTGAATCCATGGGGACCATCTTAGAAACTAGCTACCACAAAGATAGAGATAATCACGTTCTGATATCTGATATTTATTTTTTTAATGCAGCTTGTAACTGTAATAGGACAGTGTGTATAATGCTTCAGATCATTTAACATACACACAAATAGAAACACACACATAACACACATACATACCCTATAGGTTTCATTTCCTTAGGTGGTAGGAGGTTATTATTCTTAAAATAACCTACTTTATCTTAAAAATGAAGCTACTCCAGTAGCACCAGTGATTTAAAATAAAGTGCTTGAAGCTCTCACTGGACACTTTCTTTCATTTCCTGGTTAATTCTCTGTTAACCAGGAAAAGGAAATACTCAGAAAAGTCTCCATCTTGAGAATTGTAATTAATACATATATGTTTAGCTCCCATTCCTGAGTGATTTCTTTGCTCTGTAGTTCTGTATTTACTAAGACATAAATGGAAAATAAGCAAAGCATTTTTAAAATGGTTACCTCCTGGCTAACTTCAGTCACAGTGGATAACCTCTAATTTTTATCCCATAAATTCCTAAACCTTCAGAATATATTGTGTATTTGTACTAAAATACAGAATAATGTCATTTCTGAATCAGCAATAAGTTACATATAGTTTGCAGTTAATTTTACATCTCAAGTTTTTAATGGTCTTTCCAAAAGAGTACTAGGGTTTCCATGTGTCTTATTATGTGACTCATTTTAAGAACCATTTCTTAAGAGCAGCTCTAACTCATTTCTGGAATGCTAATGAAATTTATACACCAAGCAAACCATTTGCAATTGGTATTCACTAAGTTTTGTTCCCAGACACACACACAATCCTTAAATAAAAAATTTTGGGGGGAAATTGAGTCATGTTTCAAAAGCTTTTCTTCTCTAATCTCCAGAGAAAAATATAAAGTTCTTAAAATGATACTAAACTTATGTAACTATATATCTTATAGACTTGAACTAACAAGCCTACCTTGAAATTTCCCTGTGGTCAAATGAGTCAGTGAGGTGGATGGGTGGACCTGTTGAGATTTTTGAGATACTGCTTTTGTAGAAAAGAGCTGTGCAAGATTGTCATCACTGGTATTTACTAAGAAAGAACAGAGGAAAATTTGTCAGGGGATACTTTGGCTGTCAAGGGTTTCCAGAGCAGAGGTATTTCCTAAAGGATAAGGAACAAAGAAATCTGGTGTGTGTACTGCACAAGAAAGCAACGTGTGAAATCCAATTTCTGCACAAAACCTTCACTGTCATTGGCTTCTGCCACAGAGCTCTCAGACTCATGCTTTTCACTCTTCACAAACCCCAAACAGGCTTGTTTGACCCAATATTGTAAAATAATTTTCATTTACTGCCAACATTTTTAAAATGTAAGTTTTGATACTATAATTCCGATATCAGAAATCTCTAAAACACCAGCATATTTAATAAGGCTGGGCTCCAAAGTCACAAATGGCCCACTTCCTTCCATTACCTCAACTGCCTTGTGATGTGTATTGGCATTTGATTTTGACACCCTCAACTTAAACAATGAGAAGTGCCAGAAAAAAAATACCTGAAACTTGAAAATAAGTAAAATCGATTATTGCGCATTAGCTCCATGCAGTGATAGGCTTTATTTTCTGTCTACTGGGTTATTTTATACCTCTGTGAGGGCTGAGAGTAAGAGACAAACTTGAAGACTTTTGTCTAATAGCAACAATCCCATACATTGAAGTTATGTATGTTGAATATGAAACTAATTTCTATCTAGAGGTACAGATAGTCTAATAGTTTATGGTTTATCTCTGTTAGGTATCATGTAGTTTTATATTGCATCCAAATTATTATTTTAATATACATGTATGAAATACTCTTTATAAAACTAAAGCCTTAAGTGTACCTTAGCCCAGTTTTAATTTCTTAAAAGTCCCCTCATTAATTAATAAGTTAAATAAGATCTTTGACGAGGGTTTATTTTCTATTTGTCTAGAATTCATACTTTCATCATACTAAAATTACACTTTAATAGGAGAAATTAAGGCAATCGACCCAATTTTCAGAGGTGTTGAAGTAAAAGATTTTATTGTCTTCTTGCACGTTGCTGGGGTTTAATTTCTATTCTACTTGACATTGCTGTTTGTCAATCAGTTGACAAACTTTTATTGTTAGTTTCTATGAAGACACAGTGTTGTCCTCAAGTGTTCAAAGTATAGTGGCTGAGAAATATGAAAAAGATAGTTATTACAATGCAAAATATTAAATGTGGAGATGGACCGTCACAAGATATTGTGGAGAATGGACTGAAATTATGTACCTAGCTGACCATGGGGAGGTTTTCTAGAGTAGATAATATGTGGACTTGACAATGAGGGATGATTAGGTGTCATCCAGATAAAATAAAGGAACAAGCATTACCTGGAAGGGTATGTGTAGGTGAGGGATGAGTGTAGGTGAGAGGAAGTGAGCCTTTCATTTGTTGTAGTTCATAGAAACCCAGAGACTAATATATGAAGTTATTTATGTTGAAGATGTAAATTAGTGTGGATTCTCATGTGATTCTGTACCCTACTCCCCCACTCTGAAGCTCATTTTGTTTCTTAGACATAACATTGTCTATATTGATGGCATTTCCTATCACAATTTATCCCAATAAATTATCTTAAAGTTGGAGAGAAAAAAGTTAGCTCTTGGAGGAAGCAAACTGATCATCCAAGGTCTTTCTTGAATTCTTAATTCATACCCAGATCCCCAGCAATTGTTAAAATACAACATTTTATAATAAATTCTCCACAGGCAAATACTTTGGTAAGTGTGAGTATGTCCAATAGTTACAACCACTAATGTGGGAATGGAAATTTATTCTGCCAGGACGTGGTAATCCAAAGAGCTTTAATCATGCTCTTTGGAACCAGGAGATACTGGGTTACCTTTTGAAATATGAACAATTTGGAGGTATCCCATTTTACTTGTCAAAACAGTAGAAGCTTCTTTCTCTAAAAATTGTGTGTCCATAAACCTGTTGTATTCATTTAAGAGATATCTTTTATCTAGTAGTATTTTTATATATTTCCACGTGGCTCTGAATTCATTTATATCAAAGAGCATCAATCTTGTGTTTCTACAACTATAGGTGTACCTAATTGGCTTACAAGGTTTTACATACTCAAAACACACAGGTCTTGAATCTTTTCTCATTATTTGTACCTTTAGATCATAGGTGAATCTCAGTAAAAGTCAATTAAAGTGGTTTTGATTTGGAAGGCTTTGCAATGTAAAAATAAATAAATAAATAAATAAATAAATAAATAAATAGATAGATAGATAGATAGATAAGTAAATAACAGCCTATTACAGATGGATAAAATGTAAATTTCTTGAAGAGATTAAGAAATTTTAGATTTAGAACCATTTGTTCTTCTTTCATTATAGTATAAGAACTACTGCAACACAAGAAGGAAAAGCTGTTCCCTAGATACACAATTCCAAGTACAACATACATATAAAAGAATTATTTTATAGTAGTTTCAAATACCTATGAGCACATGGTAACCGTAACTATTCACAAGGTCAGCACTGGGACTGACAATTTCTATAGTGATTTCAGGGATTTCTTGAGAATTCTCAACCATTCAATTATTAAGCATTCTCAAGTCAAGGTCAGCCATCAGCAAACACTTCCTTTATATTTACTGAGCACCAATTATGTGGCAGCTGATGTGAAGATGGAGATAACTGACATAAAAATACGTCTTTTTCAAAGAGACAAGTAAATTAAGTATAAAGAACATTTTACTATCTGCTCTTACAGAGGTATGTACAAGGTAATAAAAAAGCACAGCAAAAAGTAAAACTAACCCTGTAAAGGGGATGTGTACTTGAAGAAACTGTTCAAAGTTGTCACTTTAGAATGAATTATTTTTGTCATGGTGAATGATGGGGTAGCAGTATTCCAAGCCTGGGAACTTGTAGGTGTAAAAGATCTAGGCATGGGCTGGCCTGGTGGCTCAGGCGGTTAGAGCTCCACGCTCCTAACTCCGAAGGCTGCCGGTTCGATTCCCACATGGGCCAGTGGGCTCTCAACCACAAGGTTGCCAGTTCGATTCCTTGACTCCCGCAAGGGATGGTGGGCTGTGCCCCCTGCAACTAAGATTGAACACAGCACCTTGAGCTGAGCTGCTGCTGAGCTCCCGGATGGCTCAGTTGGTTGGAGTGCGTTCTCTCAACCACAACGTTGCCAGTTCAATTCCTTGACTCCCGCAAGGGATGGTGGGCTGTGCCCCCTGCAACTAGCAATGGCAACTGGACCTGGAGCTGAGCTGCGCCCTCCACAACTAAGACTGAAAGGACAACAACTTGAAGCTGAACGGCAACCTCCACCACTAAGATTGAAAGGACAACAACGTGACTTGGAAAAAAGTCCCGGAAGTACACACTGTTCCCCAATAAAGTCCTGTTTCCCTTCCCCCAATAAAATCTTAAAAAAAAAAATAAAATAAAGATCTAGGCATGAGAAAACAGCTAGTTAAAAGAACAACAGAAAACAAACCAACCATAGAGTTAAAAATTGCTACAGCAGAAGGTGCAAGGTGGATTAGGAACAGAAGATTCATTTAGAAATATAGATGGAGACAGATTGTGAAGGGTATTGATCCCCACATAGAGCAATTTGGCCCTTATTTTGTCAACTGACCTGTGTTAAGGAACAGTTGCCCAGAGCACGAAAATTTCCTAAAGGCATTAATATGTCACTGGAAACTTAGGAGACAGAAGAAAATATCGTTTACTTTATGCCCTTTCCAGGTAAATTGGAGAAATGTTTGGAAGAAATGGTTCAAAAAGTTGCTTGGTGTGGGGTAGCAGGTCACCAGTGGGTTATTAACTGAATGACAACAGCTGGCTTAAACACCTTTGGAGGTGCACAAACAGCGGTCTTTCCCCACAGTGTTCATAGACAATATCCACTATCTTCTCTAAATAAATAATTGACAAATATTCCGAGAACGCAGTTGAAAAGATAGCCAAAATACTAAATTCTGCTAACTGTGCACATAGCTCATTAGCATCTGTTTTCCAAAACATGGAAGAGGTCGCCTTTGACACTGTTTGACATCTTGCTTCAGAGCTTCTACCTCTAACGTCATCCATTTGTGAGTGGATAGGAGTTGAGTGTATTAATCTTCAACACCCAGACACCCAAAGAATCCCTGACGGTAGACAAGTAAGAGGTAGGAATGATATTTAGATTCCTTGAAGACCTTCCCAAGAAGATAGGCAATAAAACTGGTGATGGTGCCTGTCTATCCAGGCTTCAAACATTTAGCCATCATTCACCAAACTTCTTGCCATGCAGGAAGGGAGGCATGTAGGTGAGCATTTTCTCTGCCTATTTAGAAAGGTCCTTTTCTTAATCTGTACATGCTTCTGTTCCAGGAGAGAGGACATGTGTTTTCACAGTGCATCACTGCATTTCTGATTCTTTTTCTTCAGCATTATACATGTTCTTTGAAAGGGATCTGTTAATCAAAACCATAACGTGGAAAGCCCCAAATTAAATAAACTGCAAGGAATGTATTAGGATGCCTTTTGCACATCATTATAAAACAACATATGAAATAGCTCATTAAACACTAGTGTCTTCTTGCACGTTGTAGTTGAAAATTGCTACAAAAGAAAGAGCAAAGGAAGCAAAATATCACCTTTCTCCCAGTACAGAAATACATAATATAATGCAGAAGAGATGAAACAACTATATTTATGTTAACTACATACCTATCAGACTACAAAATACCCTATGTGTAAAACATCGTTATGGGCAACACATGTATGTTTTCCTACCAATTTCTGACATTAAGATCTATCATAATTTTTCCTACGAATTTATATATATATATATATATATATATATATATATATATATATATATATATATATATATATATATATACATATATATATATACACATATATTTATGAAAATCTCAGGTTTGTTTCTGCATATACAGATTAAAATTTCAAAGGCTGAGTCTTCAAGAAACTTACATTCAGAAGTGTATACTTGTCATATTTTGTAAGTAGTTATTTTATTCACTCAAGTTGTATACGTACAAAAAATTAAATCACTAAAGGAATTACATAATACAGTTCCTAGCTTCCTGTCTAGCAATAATTTTTGGTGAATGATGGCTGAATATTTGAAAATTGGATAGGCAGCCACCATAACTTGAGATAAAATATCCTGGTGAATTAAAGATGACTGCAAATTCTTTGACACTCTTCCCATTGAGAAGTGGAGTCTATGTCCATCTTTTGAAACTGGGCGCGCTTTGTGACGGCTTTAGCCAATAGAATTACAGGGAAGTGACGCAGCGTGGATTGTGCCAGACCCATGGAGACCTAGGCAGAAACACACATGAAGAGGAGCCCAGGGCCCAGCTGAGCTCTAAGCTGACAGTGGCATCAACTTGCCAACCATGTGAGGAAATTTATCCCAGGTTGAGCTGCTCCAGCTGATGCCACATGAAGCAGAAATAAGCCATTGCCACCACCCTCCTCAAACTGTAAAGTCACGAGTAAATGAATGTTGCTTCAAGCTACTAATTTTGGGGCAGTTCACTAGGTAGCAATAGACAGCTGGAAATCATATTTTTATCAAAAAAGCATCAATAGATGGGTAGAAATGACAATGAGGATTAGAATGTGTCTGAAGTGTATGTAAAATTATATCACACACATTGTCAGCAATACAAAAGTAGTGACACTTAGAATGGGGAGAAAAATAGATATGAGTTCTTGTGCCATCTTCTTAGCTAAGATTTGGCTTTCTAGAATGCTACATTGACCAGGATTGTTATGACAACTGGTTTCGGTGGGAAACCTGATTCCAATTGATTAGCATGATGTATGTGGCATTGACAACCTTTAGTAATTGCCCATTTTGGATACTGTTACATTCTAGTTCGGAGATCCTCCTTAATGTCAATTTACTATAAAAAAGAATTCACCAGAAAGAGAAACAAACTATTAAATTTCATTCAGATGCTTGACTTTTCAAAACAACATACATAATTGGTATTTCATCTATGCAGAAGATATGAGATCTATCTTCTTACTCATTTCTGACTTTTTTCTCACCTAAGATATCACACATTTTCAGCTAACATCTGTCTTTTAATTCTAGGACTGATATCAATTAATGGTGTGTGATCAGCATCAAACACACTGTTGTTATGGACAGTGGTATATGAGTGAGGTGTCCCAGGTTGGAAACAAATTCATTGTCATTCCTGAAATGTTAAAAAACCTAAAGAAAAGTTTGCATTTATTTACATAACAATTACTGTAAATATTGAGATTCATACCTGTTGGCTGGGTTTATCTAAGTTCTTTTAAATAACATTTGTTACCTCATGTTTATCAGGAATTCTGACTGAAAGTTATATGTGCTTACTTAGCAAACATAGAAAATTAACTATACCATAATAAATGAGGTTTGATATAAAACATGGTTTCAAAACATGATATCTGTGGGTGAAACAGACAACATAAGTGGTAGTGGACAGGAAAAAAAAAATTGGAGCTATTTCTATGTTGAAAACACAGTTCTGGAAATGAAGGTAAGCATGTGACCTGAATTCTGCATGTTTTCTGCCTTAAAACTGTCTGTGGGGCTTTGGGAAAATCACTTTACCACTCCACCTATCTTCTCATTTGACAAGCCAGGATAACGATTCCAGACTTAACACACTATTTTTAAGAGGCAGAAATAAAATAGTGTGCAAAATAAAATACTTTAGCGATCTGAAGACATCCTGCGTGTGTGCTGATAAAAGACAAAATCGGGGTCCTATCATGTCCTATGTCCTCTTTTTTTTTTTTTTTTTCATATGAAGAACTTTGGGACACAGGTGGCGTTTTCTTCTTTGCTTCCAATAAAAGTTGGAAGTTTGGAAGATAAAGGATGCTATGAGCTATGGCTAGCTGACTAAATTGCTGGTTGGCAGCACTTAATGTGATTTGGCTTTTTAGCCCATGAATAAACCTGTAGTGATAGGCGCCTGGATGGGGCACCTGAGAGCTTCTAATGAGTAGCAGAAAGGACATGTCTGTCTGGAGACATGCCAGTTTCATCAATAAGACTCAGATCTAAATTAGAATCAGAAAGAGGGAAAAAGTCCCAGATACAATTATACAACCAGATACCAGGAAGGATATGGGGTGTGATTAGGGAAGTGTAATCAAGATAGACTTGCCCAGTAATTTATATGATAATATAACAGGAAAGGGCTTCAGAAAAACTTCTGTGGCCCTATGGTCGATACACTAAGCATCTATGATGACGAATAAAGTAGTCTCATTTTAATAAAGGGATTTAAAAATAAAATTATAACATACAACCAAGATTCCATGGTCGGGATTCAACAAGAAAATGATAGTGAGAATGTACACTTCAGTTAATAGGAGAAGGCCATTCAGAAACAGATGATTACAAGTAACTTTGGTAGAGAAGAAAAAGATGAGAGCAGCAACTCACTTTAACAGTGAGAAATTAGAAACTGCTAGAGCATTGGATGAAAAACTAAAAAACAAATATCGATGGGTCAGACACTCTCCAGAGTTTCCTCGCCATGTCTCCGTGAGGCAAGAGTTACTGCACATGGGAGCGTACAAGTGTGAATAGTTACAGATCTACCAACAATAATTATAGTCCTGCAATTAGTTTTGTTTGTTTAAAAATGAAACAACAACAAAATGTTGTCTTCTAACTTCAGGAAAGTTAGAAGAGCAGATTTTGGAAGCTTTGAACATGAGGTTAGGTGATATTCATATATTTAAAAAATATATATATATATATATATTTTTTTTTTAAGTGGAAAGTGGACAAAAGAAGGGAGAACCTTAGAGTCAGAGTAATGGTGGAAAGTTAGGAAAGTGGTATCAAACAACTCTGAGACAAACAAGCAAACCCTGCTTTGGATTCTGGCTTTAAATTATTTCTTTTTAAATCAGATTTTAGGGTTGAGGGGTGCATTAAGGCATAATCCATCAAATTCTTATAAAGCCAACCAGAGGAAAACTGGGTTAAGTTTATAAAAACTTGTCTTAGACTAATTCATACCTGAATACATGTATTCTTGAAATCTAGAAAACATAATGTGTATACACATATACACACGTGCGCAGAGTAAAAACACATAATGAAGTATGACAATTTCTATACTGAGCAAAATAAGCACAAGCATTACTGAAATGCCTAGTTTACAATCAATGTCGAAAAAATCTCTTCAGTGATAGGTTAATTGCCAAAACACTAATAAAACACAGTCTAAGAGAATATGATAATTAAAAATTGACAAATGTAATCACTCATGTCTTCTCTTTGGGTCTTTTCTATCCCTATTCAACTATATTGCTTTCCTTGCAAAAGGAAGTTCTGTAGGCAAAAAGGATAATTGCTGCAATTCTCTATGTAAGATTAAAATCTTAAATAATTCAAAGTATCCATTTATATTACCTACATTTATGATTATCACTCCTGCTTTGTTTAGGGGCGAGGTAAAGGAAAGAGCTAAATTCAAACAGTGGCAACATTTGTGCATTTTTACATCAGACATACCAGTATAGGGCTCGTTTTGCCAAATTCTTGATTTTTTTGAAATTTAGGCAAATGCCACGTGTGACTTTCCCCATGGAGTTACTTATGTTAGACTACTGCCCCTTGTTCTTGCTTCTTTTCATTAACTTAAGAATTATTTTTTAATATACTTTTATTATTGAAAAAATGGAAGAAAATCTATATTTGGTAAAATCTGAAGACTTTTTGTTGGATAGAGTAACAATACAAACAGGCAAAGATGTGAGGGTAACAGCGTTTAGAAATAAAAATGTTATTTCATTGTATTTACATTATTTCTGCTTCCTCTAAAAACTGTTATTTCCCTTATTAATCACAAAACCATTCAGCACCTCACTATACAAAATACAGTGTAGTTCACGTAACTAATGTAACAATTTTGCACATTTTTTTCCATGTAAAATATCATCCTGGAGTCTGTATGAGATGCAAAAAAAGCATTATATTATTGATCAAAATTGCTCTTCTGAGCTTATCAAATGCAGAATGCAGTTTCATCTGGCTCCCAGGTTTTCAGAACGATCATAATTACTGCACCTTTTATTTTTATCAGCACCTTATCTTTTACAAAGGACTTTGCTCTCTGCTTCCTCTCTCGCCCTCCTTTTCTTTGCCAAATTCCTGCTCATCGTTTGCTGCATGGGGACATCACTTTCTCGTGGATGTCTTCCATGGCGCGTCACTTCTTAGGCTCCAGGGGGCCTTATACACCCCCATCCTTGCCATGCAGTGTCTGTGTTTACCACCTGAGTGTATACCCCATGAGTGCAAGACCAAGTCCACCTCAAGGAACGCTGTGCTCTCCATAGCTAGCCAAGTGTCTACCTACCACTGGTGTTCAAAACACAGACTGACTATACTCTCACTGACTTCCCAGGACTGCACTGTGAGACTTACAGATGCCCG
Organism: Rhinolophus hipposideros; assembly: GCF_964194185.1. NCBI lineage: Eukaryota > Metazoa > Chordata > Mammalia > Chiroptera > Rhinolophidae > Rhinolophus > Rhinolophus hipposideros. Next base: position 24,936,958 of record NC_138071.1, on the reverse strand, counting down.
AGGAGATAAGGTGCTTGGATAACATCATACAGACAATTGCACCATTTTTTCACTCTTCCATTGCTCCTTGTCAGACTCCCTCCTCCCCTTCCATTTTAGCTGCAAAAAGCTACTGTGCATGAAAGAAACATTCCCACCCACTTCTGGTTTAACGATATACATAGATTATAAGGACAGAATGATTAATCTCTAAAATCTTTTCCATCGTCATGGTTCTGATCGACCTCTATAAATCTATTGCAGATATCATGATGCAATCCAAAATTTAATATTGTCATGCACATGATAGGTACTCAATAAATATTCGCTGCCTGAATGAATGGATTTTTAGTTGCTTTCCCTGCTTCTACTCCTCTTTTTCATTAAAGAGAACTTTTCAATTAGTTGCATATAAATTATTTACAATCCAGGCTGTGTTCATGGATCTCTGCTCTTGTATTACATATTGTGTTTCCTGTTTTGAGAAATTAAGATACTATTTTGCTTGCTTTTAATCACTAGTGTGGAAAGGCTTCAAGGATATTCCATTTACCTTCTTTTTAAAATATAATATGTGGACCCACATTTCTCTAAATATTCTGAACAATAAAATCAGCTCTCCTCTGAACTCCAACCCTAGGTACTGTGATGAGGTTGTTTCCTTTCTTCCAAAATTTACATAGCAAATGCCTCCCTTTGAGTCTTTGATAAGGTGAGCTAGGATTACAGATAGAAAGTTTCATTTCTATATTATTATCTCTTCAATATGTAGCTTTCTATTCCAGAAATCTTTCATTTTGTACTTAATGTACACACAATTTACAGTTTGCAAAATTGTCTAGATTTAACCTACATCTAAATTCAATGCTCAGTTCAAGTCATTTTAAGCAGTATTGGCTCATTCATATTTGTGAATTTTTATGCATCTCTCTGTCAACTTGAGTAAATTTTTTAGGTCTTGTGTTTTTTCTTGTTTTTTTTTAAAATTATGGAGTATCTTTGTTGTTTTCACTTTGGGAACTCCAAATTGGCTGGCTCTGGAATTATTGAAAAGTAAAGGTTTCTATTAAAATTCTGTAGCTCTTTCTTCATTTAATCTGTCATTCAGTAATGTGGAGAATTTTTTTATAATTATTTTTTACAAGGTTTTGGAAAATTATTGAAAATTTACATTATACCTTCCATCCATCTTGAATGTTTTTATGTATATACTTTATACATAAATAAATATAATATATATAATAAACATAATAAATATATATTAAATAAATATGTATATATGTATATTTATTTATTTATTTATTTAATTCACAGGAATGGCATGGGGTTAGTTATCACATTTTTTCCCCTTGAAATACAGAAAGCTTCCAATAAGAGTACTCTGAAATCTGTCTTATACCCAGGAAAGTTTTACTAGATTTTAAACTTGTTAAAAGAAGAAATCATGTCTTTTTCAACTGTGTCCTAACAGCCCATAGTGGTGACACCCATATAGTAGAACCAAATATGTTATTGATTCCTATTTCCAGCATATCTTTAAACACTATTTCTACTCTATTTTTTATACGGTGATATATTTGGACATCCATTTGTTGCCCTTTGTATGTATTTTTATTTCATAATTTTAAATCATTTTTATTAACCTCTGCAATATTGTTGAACTCAGAAAGTGGGACTTCATATGCTCATTTAATTTCTACAGTATTTCTATCAAAAGTGAATTTACTGTCTCCATTGTGGACTTTAGTTCTACTTAGCATTTTCAGTTTCTTTTATTTTTCCCCTCATTTAGAAGTTTGTGTCTCTTTAAGCCTATTTTTTTTTCATTTTAATGTTACCCTCATTTGTCTTTATCTCTGTACTCATTTAAGAGTCACAAAGACTTCTAGTCCTTAATTTTTATGATTGTGAGATTTTTCTTTTTCTTTTTTTTCCAGCTGCATAAATAATGGAAAATTGGATGACTAAGGATGTGTCTGGGGTCACGACCTTGCCACTATTATATGGGGAAAATTAAAGTTTGTATATCAAGACTATAAACTAACAAGCCAAACATCATCAACAGTGGCATTTGCTCTTCCATTTCAATCCAGGGTCTTGCACCCCATCTCACCCCAGATAAGGAAATAAATGGAAGATGCACCAATAATGTAAAACCTCAATGAAAATCAGTCAGAATGTGAAGACAACTTTATAAAACAGCCTTAGTTTGTGACTGATGTCAATAAAACGTGGTATTTGAGGGAGGGAAATGCCATGTTTATGTAAATTTCCAAATTGTGAATCTCAAAGAAAAATTAGATGTCATCTAATTTTACACGTTGCTTTTATAAAGAAGGGATGGAGAAACCAATTTACAAATACTGTCTTTTAACAAAACCATTACTGTTTTACTGGATTTCCCTCTAGCAAGTATGTATTCTAAAGCTTCAGCTCCTTAAGACCCAATGCCAATGTGGATAGAATTGTTTCATATGATGTGGGTCCACTGGACGCCAGTTTAAAAAAAAAAAAAAAACACAAAGAAACGAAAACTGATTGGGCTCCAAATTTTGGAAGGATTTTTTTTTAAAGAGTGCTTTGGAATCTCATCAGCGCTAATCATTACTTGGCTAGTAATAAAAATAATTTCTTATGAATATCTCTCGAAAATTAAATTTGCTCACTTCATAGCTTCAACAGATTAGCAATGTCATTCAAATGCTGCTGGTTTATTATGCAAACACAAAGCCAGACTTCTGCAAACATATCTCTGAAGACATTTCTGAAGTTATTAAGGTCTTGTGAATCCATGGATAATATTTCATCCCCTGAATCTTTTCCAGCATTAGATTAAAATAAAATAAACCAAACCCGAAGCCCTCTGTGGACGCTGGGATTTAAAAAAAGAAAATATTTTCTTCCTTCTACTCTTACATACATTGGAAAACCAAAGACGATAAAAATGTTTTTGTCTGCACACCTAATTGTCAAGAAAATATGTTCGTTAAGCCTCCTGGTTGGAATAATAATGAAAGAAAGTGTAACGTAGCGATAAAGAACAGGAACTGGTGCCTGCATCCAAATGCCATCTCTATCGAGGCGCTGATGTTTCAACTCAGATTATTTAAATGCTCTGCCCTTCAGGCTTCATACCTGCGAATCGGAAGTACCACTGATGTCAACCGATGTCACAGAACGTGTAAGAAAATTAAACGAGCAAATTCTATAAATCACTTACAAGATGTCACGTACTTCATGCTCAATAAATGGTATCTATTTATTATTATTACTACTACAATCTTGGTAGAAAGTACAAGAGAATTCATAGAAATCCAAAATGATGAAAAGATGATTCAACATTTTGTTGGTACAGTGTATTAAATATGTTACATAACAACTTGCAAAAAAATGTTCACTAATGTGATGTACTACGGTTGGCGATATTTTATATAAACAGATGCACTTAATTCTCAGTTTTTAAAATCGACACTAGTTTGAAATGCTCTAGAGAAGGATGAAAGTAGAGCTCACCCTCTATGCCAACGCCTATGTATTCGTAGGAGGGGTTAGAATTAACTTTCGAGGAGAGTTTTGAATTAGATCGACTCAAGTACGCAGTGCTTAGGGAGTGGTACCAGCCACAGAATAACAGAATGGCGGCACTGACAGTGGCTTGTCAGATGTGTTAATGCATTTCCCTGCCATCGTATTTCTTTCAACTAATTCTGCGTAGTTAGTACAAGCCCACCATGGCTCTTGGTTTGAACATACCGTTGCAAGCAAGCCAATGTCCCCTTCCTCACAGAGCTAATTGGTGTTGGAGAACACAGGTGTTAAATGAACAAATGAAGTCCACACAAGATAAAGGTTATAAAGCAAAGTAAAACAGACCAGGAGGGACCAGAGAGGCACCAGGCATGCTCTGAAGCGACCAGCCGAAGCTGCTGGGAGGAGGTGATATCTGAACAATGTTGGTGGGTCATGGGAGGCTTAGGAGGTCGGGAGTAAAGCAATCTAGTGCAAAGGTCCTGAGGCAGGAAACAGCTCACCTCTGAGTAACAGCAAGAAGACCAGAGAGAAGCGGGGAGAGCAGAAGAAATGAGGTCGGAGGGATAAACACCAGCCCTTGTATGAGGGCCTTCTGACAATGACAAGAGTTTTGATTTTATTCAGAGCGTGGCGAAGTGGGGCTGTTAAAAAGAGTTTTACAAAGAGAGACGACAGGGTCTGATATATGTTTGTAAAAAGATCCCTGACCCCTAACTTCTACTTAGATCATCCATTCCTACCATATTCTTAGGGCTGTCATAATCTTTTTAACAAAACCATCAAGAGTACTCGGAGAGCAAAGAAGGGACGTGGAACTTACCCTTCCCCAATAAATCTACTTCTTTCTGGTTTAGTTCTTCTAAAATGTGTGTTACTTTTTTTCATTCCTGACTTAATTTGGTGTCCCCTCCAAATCCTAACCAACTAGGTGTTTAAAATATTTCCTAGAAAAAACAATATATTTGTAAGCAATATTTTTAAAGCAATGTCAAAAGAAAGATTCTAGAAAAAACAATATATTTGTAAGCAATATTTTTAAAGCAATGTCAAAAGAAAGATTCTATATTGTCGCCCACAACTGTGTGGCATTTCAGATTTCAGTAATCTGAGTTTGAGGTCGCTAGAGGCCCAAAATTTGGAAAAAAAAAAAATAAAACAAACCATGTACAAATAGGACATGACCTAGAACCTCTGAGATTAATAAGCACTGCCCCCTCCAACTGAAATCAGGGTCCCCCGTGCCTTTGTCCTCACACTCATGTATGTGGTGATATGAAAATAAGAAATGCCTTGTAATTCCCCACCCCAGCTATATGTGCTGTTCTCCGAGCTTCCAATTACACACACACACACACACACACACACACACACACACACACCCCATCTCCCATTCCCTAGACCCACTCCCATTCAAAATTCAAATCCTCTGAACCCTACCTCTACCTCATGGAGGGTCACTGTGCCACCTCTGAACTATGTGTATTTAACCTCTAAGTCTCACAAAGTACCTCACATAGAGGGTAACTTATAATGTATTCATCCAATAGACAGCCGTAGCATCAGCAGAGAAACACAGCACATCCTTTGAAAGAGCTCAAATAAGAGCCAGAACAGGTTGGTGAAAAGAGATGAGTTGAGAAGAAATAAAAATTGGCAGTGCCAATAACACAGATATTATTTTTCTAGCAGCAAATCCTTTTAGTTCCTCCTTTCTCTGCGACAAAACCTGTCCCCTGCTTAAAATTCTTATTGTGTGTGTGCAGAGAAGATTGGGCAGGAGTGGAAAGGGTTATTTCCAGTAATATTAGTTTAAACCACACATCAAGTACAGCACAAATAGACAACCACACAAGAAAGTCATGGTCTAAATCCAATGGCTGTGATGAAAAGCCATCAAGAATTCTCCAGGGGAGGGAGTTTAAATCAACAATTACTTAAATGTTCGCCTCTGCAAGCTACCCAAGGATTAGGAATGAGGGATCTGGCATGATTTCTCACGGGCGAGAATATTGGGAACAAGCAATGAGTATTTGTAAGTAAAAATATTATGTTGGAATAGCTATAAATAAAGAATGTCCCCATTCAAAATAAAAATAACTCAAAACTTGGGTTAAAATGTGTTCTTCCCCAATAATGCTATTCAGATGAACAGATACATTGAACTATTTGCCTATCATATTTGCTAAAATAATAAAGATAGCATTCTTAAGACCATCATTTAAGTATATGAAATAACTTCCCTGGACATTTCATACACACAGCTCTAAGACAGATGTTAAGTCTTCTCTCAAGAGACCTCCTAATGTGCATACAATGTATTTGACAGTTATTTGGATATGTTTGGGATGCATTCATGCCTCCCAGCTAAGCATGCGCTATTCAATTTGGAGGCCTACAATAAGCTCTCAGTATTCCTGAGAGCTAATTAAAACTTCATTATTAGTACAACGGCCTCACCACATTACTGGCTTGATAAGAAACCCAATAACTGACAGTGTTTATGTAGGTCTTTTAAATGACAGCTATAATTAAGTTGCATGGAACCCACTGCCCTCTAGAATCTCTTTTTAACAAGAAAACAAAATAGTAAGCATGAAGCCCAGGGTTAATTTACATTAAAGTCCAGGCAAAATCTAAAGTGTCGTAGATTTTCAAAGTGTCAAACTTTCCTTCACAGCCAGAAAAGAAATTGTATTTGAAACACATACTTTTTTTTTTAATTTTACTTTTTTTGGGAAGGGTGAATATATAGTTACCCTTTCTTCTTGTGGTATCTGTTTTCCCACAGGTAGATGACATATCTTCCAATGAAAAATTTAATTTATAAAAAATGAATATAATAATTTAACCTGTCCATAAGGGGAAGAGAGGGAAATGCTAATATAATTAACTCCCTCTCTCTCTCACTCTCTTTTTTCTATTGATATTTCCTTAACAATTGCTTTTAAATATAAACTAGCAACCTCCCACCAGCCAATATTGCTTCTAGGCAATTTTCACGCAAACATCCTGCTGTGTATTATAGGAATGTCAGGGAACTTTCATATTATCTACAACAAAGCATAATTAGGAAGGAAGGAAATTCATTGGGGAACAGCAGTATATGATGTATCAAGTTACAAAGCAAAATAGTTACAGTTCTGTATTATTTGTTTAAACTTATTTATGCCAATAAAACATGTTAGAAGAAAAAGATCCTATGTTATTTTATAATTTCTCCACAAAAACAAATTACTGTCAGTGACTCAGGATAATTTTAATTAAATCAAACTTATAGCAAAAACATGATCATGTCAACTATATTATTAAGATATACTTTAATGCAAATATTATAAGAATTGGGATATCAGAGGTTAAATTGATTATCATGGAAATGGTTAATGCATAAGAAGGGCTTCAAATAAAATACTTCTCAGTAACAGGTTACTCAAGTCCTTGCCTAAAATATCACAATTTTTTTAAATTAAAATTTATTGGGGTGACAATGGTTAATAAAATTACTTAGATTTCAGGTGTACAATTCTGTATTACATCATCTATATACCACACTGTGTATTCACCACCCAGAGTCAGTTCTCCTTCCATCACCATATATTTGACCCTATTTACCCATTGAATTAGTCAGAATTCAATGCTACCAGGAATCCCTACTAAATATTTCTAATATCTTCAATCAAAGGTACTTAACTAATCACATACACAGGAAATCATTCCTGAAATGCTTTGCTAACAGATGTGTCCCAGTGGATAATTTTATAATCCATTTCAAGCCATTCCACATACAAATCTCTAAAATGAATGAGTCCATCTATTCATACATACATATATATACATATAGATATATATACATATATAAATATATATATAAAAGATAATGTATAACTTAATCTGTGAAAATTATGCTTTTCTTAGTCTTTTTCCCCCTTTTTTACTGAATAAATAATATAGCTGTCTTTGGCATTCTCTTTATCACAAACATTTCAGTACCTACTACAATCTTAGAAGCTCACATTTCATTATCGTAGTAAAGAAAGGTTATAATTCTTGACGGCATTAGAATGGTAATACATATATTAAAATCCTTATTTTCAATCATAATGCCTTTATTAATACAATGTTGAAAATGTTGGTCCTTTTTTACAATCTTAGAAAAAAACAAAAACAAATTATGATTTATTGCAGAACATTTAATTTATGTACCTATAGGTTAGTTTGAAGGAAGAATGAGCAGACTTTGTTTTCTACGTGGGGATTAAAAAAAACTGATTATAAAATAAACAGACTTGTTTTAAAAATTTGAATATATAAATGTATTAATATTGAAAGTTAGAGTCCTGTCTAAAAAATATTTCCTTAGCACTTAAGAGTTTTTCATCTATCCTACGAGATACTTATATACACCTAAAGATAAAATAATTTGTTTACAAAATCATACAAAATAATGCATATGACAATGCAAATTACTTTTTTTCTACTCAAGATTATGAGTATATCAAGATTCTGTATCTATTGTGGTATGTATATATCTTTCTCATTCATTTTCATTAGCTACATTGTTTTCTATCATATGGGTATACTGTAATTTGTTTCATAGACCTTTTATTGATGGACAATAGTTTCCAAATGTGCTCTATTACAAATAATACTTCATGAATATTTATGAAGACATCTTTAAGTAAGTACAGGGGTTTCTACAAGCTATATTTCCAAAAGTGAATTTAGCATTAAGGGCATAAATTAACTATTGCATAGTTACATATTGACGCATACCTAAAATTTCAACTCCCATTTGCTCCTTTAGCCGAATGTTTTATGCGGGCCGAATTATATGTAGTGTTAGGCCTAACTTACCATCACAAATAAGCAACATAAGATTATATTTTATTTTAACTTTGAAAAATCTGTGGGAATGTTAATACTATTGGTAATTGCTTTCTTATTAGGTATAACATAGTGTCAATCAATAAAACATTAGTATTTGCTTTGCTATATGCAGGAACTGAACTAAGAATATTGTCCTGTATAATTTTCCACATATTACATCTTCTGAACTGTATCACAAACTACAGCATGAAGAAATCATGTAAACAGAAAATTATTTTGAAAACAATGAAAAAATATTATTTAAATACAAAGGCACAGATAGAATCACCTAGCACTTAAAGTTTGAAATCTTCATTTCCTTGAAGATTTTACTTTTATCTTGGATTTTCCTTACATTTGTACATGTAGCCTGAATCCCTACCTATTTTTATCATTAAGAAAGGAAAACAAGTAGATTAGAAACTATAAGAGGAAAGCACTAAAATTATCTGGAAAGTGGCACTAAATTCAGTACGTAAAACATTTTGTTATTGTTAGGATGGTGCCTCAGAATGATAACAGAAATTGGTGGAGTTCTTCAGAATCACATATATGACAATAAATATAAAGAATAATGGGGATTAATTGTGCAAAGATTTTTTTTTTATTAGAAAGAAGGGGTCATTGTGCATCTAGAAGTCATTTGTTAGATTTACGTAGTGGGAATATGTTTTCCTACTCTTTTATCGCCACATTTTGTGTTCTGATGCATTGTTGATTTTCCAAGATGGTGGATATTTTCTCATACACACTCTACCAGAAGTTTAAAAATAATAGCTCTTACTTTTAGGTTTTGTAATTCATTTTTATTTAGTTTCTGTGTAGAGTGTGAGGGAAGGGTCAATGTTTATTTTCTCCGTATGGATATCATTGTCCCAGCACTGTTTATTGAAAAGACTATCCTCTACCTCACTGAATTATATCAGTAGCTTTGTTAAAAGTCATTTATCCAGATATGTGGGATATAAAACTGAAAGGAACAAAGGAACTAGACAAAGAAATAAAAAACTCATAGACACAGACAATAGCTTAGTGGTTACCAGAGGGTAAAGAAGGAGGCGGGTAGTAGATGAGGGTAAATGGGATCAGATATATGGTGATGGAAGGAGAACTGACTCTGGGTGGTGAACACACAATGTGATATATAGATGACGTATTACAGAGTTGTATTTTGAAACCTATGTAATTTTACTAACCATTGTCACCCCAAAACATTTTATAAAAAAATAAAAGAATCTCAAAAAAAAAGTCATTTTTTTGGATATATAAAATATAATGGATATATATATATATATATATATATACATATATATCAATATATGCATGAGTCTATTTGTGGACTCTCAGTTTAGTACTCTTCACCTAGATGTTTATGTTTACAGTAATACTACAATGGCTATATTAATATTTCATTAAAAAGCTTCTTATAAATGCTTCAAGTTTTTGTTCAAAATAGTTTTACATTTTCTAAGCCTTTAAAGCCTTCTGGAAATACGCATGATAGTGAATATATTGCATCTAGAGATCAATTTGTAAAGAATGTACAAGTTAACAGTAAATATGCTTTCCAAACAATGAACGTGGTATATTTCTCCAGTTAGGTATATTTTGATTTTTCAAACAAATATTTTATAATTTTATGTATAGAAAGTAAGCATAATTTTACTTATATTTGACTGTTGGGATTCTATGATTTTGATGTTATTTTAAATGATATTACTTTATAAGTTATGTGTTTTTCCAAATGTTTGATACGAGCACACGGAATTTTTTTATGTTAATCTTGTATCTTGTTACCTTGCTAAATTTATTCATTACTTACAATAGATTTTTTAAATGTGATTAGGGTTTTCTAAATGGACAATCATATTATCTATAAATACAAACAACTTTACTTCTTCTTTCCCAAACTTTATACTTCCATTTATCATTGTCATATTGCATCAGAGAGGATCCCCACATAATAGTGAATGAAAGTGTGAAAACAGATATCCTTTCCATGTTTACAAATCAAGGGGGAAATTTATGACTTTTAACATTCAGTAATTCATCACCCATAGGTTTTCATTGATGCTCATTATCAATTTTCTGCAGTTTCCTTTACTCCACTTTTATTGAGAGCTTTTTTTATCATTAAAGGAGTTTTGTCAAATGATAGTTTTTCTACATCTATTGAGATAATCATATGTGAAGATTTACACTGATGGATTTTTGAACATTAAACTTACCTTGATTTCCTAGGATAAACCCCATTTAGTCATAATATATTATTTCTATTTATAAGTATTGTTGGATTTAATTTTCTAATTAATTTTTGTGTCTATATTCATTATAAATATTGATCTGTAATTTTTTTGTAATTTTTGTTTGGCTTTGGTAAATATTGTAAGACCCAAATAGCTAAAAAGAAGTATAAAGACATCTAATGACATATATTGGGAAAGGTATACACATTAAATTGTCTAATAGTAAACACCCAAAATGTTTGGAGTATTTAAATTCTAAAAAAAAAAAAAAAGAAAGAAAGAAAGAATAAAACAGTATAACTTCAACAACATCAAATGAATAATAAAGAGGGCAAAAAAGAAAAAAGAAAAACAAAACACTGAAAGCCCTTGATAAATATAGATAAGCTTCTAGACATTTTGTGGAAGGTGGGTCTTTTTTCGTGGATTAGTGTTTCCATTCTCTAATAGTTAACTAATGCCTTTCTCCTTAATTAGTCTGCAAGGAAATGCTTGCAAGTGTTTTATATTCAAACTGTCTTTAGAAACCCTAAATGCCTAGCTCAATATTGGGGAAATGGTATGTGCTCAGGAAAGCTTCTTTGACTCTTCTCAAGGTTAAATTCCCGGTTGCTAAATGTCTAGTAACAGGGGAGGAAAGCAAATAACACATTCTCTCATTAGGATTATATGTATTATATATTTTCATTCAAGTCTGATAATTCTTCCCTTAATGAACCATCAGTGACTTTTATTGAATCACATTCTGTATTTAATTAGTATTTTTTGAATTGAGGCAATTCTGATTTTATAAGTTGACGGTGGAAATACCCTGTGGACATTTGACTAATATTTTAATTAAAGTATAGAGTCATATGAAAGACATGCCTCTTATCTTGGATAATTATCAGCTGTTGATAATTATCCATCCATACTGAATAAGTAAAGTTTGGGGTAGTATGCTTATATAGTGGCCAATAAGGATTATTAGCAAATAATTATCTAATACTTTAATGAAACTCCTCCTTCCACTTTATTTTCTTATGCCATTTACACCTTTGAGCAAAAAAATAAAATCACCTTTCAGTGCAGTCATAAACGCTTACTAGCGAAAGAAATGTTTAAAGATTTGAATATGCAAATTTTTTAGACATTGCTTTTCTTTGAAATACCAGGTTCACTATTCACTTTCCACTTTTACATAACTATTGATCTAAAGAAGGATTTTTCAAGTTGTCAAATAATTATGTTTTACGAAAGATACATTAAGTAGGACCCGAATAAAAAAGTTTACTGATTATTTCCATATTTAAGGTCATTTGTAATGTATAAGAGCTTATACATTCAATAAAATAACAATTAAGTGAAAATCGGTATGCGTTAAAGGTCACTCGAGCACAAGAGTGAGTATAACACTGGTTTATTTCCGAGTCTGTCTGAGACAGTTTAATAACTGGAGGTACCAGAATGACCACCTCATATGCCAGAGTCTCTGCTATAGGAATTGTTGGACCACACAGAGCCCTATGGAAAGAACGATGTTTGTGTACATGGCAGCCCACAAGTGCAAGAATACGAGTGCGTGTGTATGCTTCATGGAAGTTTGAATTTCTAGCTAAGTTAAGTTTAAGAAAACCTTCAGATAACACATGAAAATAGCATTCATTACCAGCACCTGCTTCAAACTTCGAGGGCTCTCTGTGAAGTCTTTGGTGGACAGCTAAGAAACAAATTATGAATACATATTAGTTCTCATTCATAAAGAAATGGAATGTGTTGCATTGAGTATTATTATTTTTGGATAAGATTCCAAGATGCCCAAAATGAAAGATTAAGGCCAAAAAGTAAAATAAATTAAAATGGATATCCACATAATGCAAAAATAAGGAAACAACAACAAAACAAATGCCTGGGGCATTTGCGGTGCTATTATTACAAGGAAACATGATAAGTGATTCATTACTGTTTCTTCAAGGGGCACAACAATATGATGTAAAAGTTGCCAAAATATAGAATCGTTTCACTCTCACTGTCATTACGAAAGGTCCAGATATCATAGCTTCTTTAATGTTACAAAATCTGAATATTATATTTGGAATATAATGGAACATATGATTTAAGTAAATAATTTATTCAATCTGTCAAACATTCTCAACATATAAATTTAATTCTGAAAATGTAAAATTAATTAAAATAGAATAAATGGCTCTGTGATGAATGTGTAATCTAAAGAGTTGGGTGGAGGAAAAATTCTACCTTCTAAAATTTCATCACTGGCATGGACTTTGCACCTGATCGATTCTTTTACTTTTATTTTTCCCAATATATAAACTAATAAATTAGGCATGTTAGCCTTTATCCACAGGAGGATACTTCATGGGATCAATAATTGAAAGGGTTGGTAAGTGCTTCTTATTTAGAATGGTCACACAATTGCCAACAAATAATAACGCCTTTATTTAAAATCAAATGCCCAGAGGTTAATTGATTTGCCAAGGTCTCAAGGATTATCAGTAGGCATCTATATTCAGATTGCTAAATACATTTACCTTTTAAATATTCATAAGGCACCAAAGTTCCAAAATCCAGCATTTGCTTTTCATTAGCTCATGTGTAATTTTGTTCTTTAGCCATTTCATGTAGGCAGGTGAAGCCATGCGACACAGCCCTGATAACCCCCATAAAGAAGAACGACGGGGCCATGGAATATTAGAGCGGCAGTTCATGTTTTAAAACAATCTCACTAATGTTGATACTCTTCTGATTATGGTTTTTAAATTAGGAGGTGATTTCATAGTTACCTCATGCTTAGAGACACACTCCCAATATCCAGGTGTCAGGAATTTAGGCTTAATTAGGCTACTTCTAATAATAATGAGTATAATCTAGTATAACAATTTATTCTTTACTAAAGGCTTTCTGTCAATTTTACCAAATAAAGCAACTTTATACAATTATTGGGCACATAGGAAAGCAGATCACAAGATAATTACGAAATTTTTGAAATGTAAGATATACTTAAGAAAATGAAAGATTAAGGCCAAAAAGTAAAATAAATTAAAATGGATATCCACATAATGCAAAAATAAGGAAACAACAACAAAACAACAAGTGCAAACCACAATTTCCTATCGATGGTCAGTGTGAGAGCTGGTAGTCAATGAGAAGGGGTACAAAAGCATGGCAACGTGCATCAGAGGTTTTACACTTCTTGTCTTTTAGAGGTTTTTATTGTTCTGGGGCTATTCTATCCTGAGGCCCTGGTATATACACTTCAGCAGACGTGACTCACAATACCACAATGATAATAATGGATATTTGCTGTTTCAAGAGATATTTTTAATTTGTTTAAATAAATAGTTTAAATGAACTTAGATTTTTTATTTATTTAGAAAATATATTTAATATGAATATGTGTGTGTGTGTGTGTGTGTATACACATATATGGCCAAAAAATGCATACACATTTTAAGAAAGGAAAAAAACTATTAAAATTGTAATACTCACTATATAATTATAATACTCAATATATGCCAATAACAAAAGATGAATACAAAGATATGTCTATATCTATATCTACATATACTGCAGGTGCCAAAAAATGTTTATACATTTTAAGAGCTGTTATCTATGCTCAAGCAGTAGTTCACCATAATCAGAAGTGTCTGGACACTGATGGGCACCACTCTGAGCACCTATTGTCATTGTAGAAGCCAAACATGACTTGTAGTCATCTTTTGTTATCAGTATATATTGAATATTGCAATTTTAATACAGTTTTTTTCCTTTCTTAAAATGTGTATACATTTTTTGGCACCCTCTGTGTATGTGTGTGTATACATTAAAAGACATTTTATACATATACATATACATACATATAGCATCTCTCTTCAGTCTTCACAGGAATGATTACAAGACAAATCACTTTCAGATAAATGGGCTCCTGGCTAGTCTATGTGTTGATGGCACTGTACAGGCTGTTCTAGAACTTTTCTGAAACCAAATAGTATAGTGCACATGGTAGGGTCTCTATAAATGGAAATACCCTTGTCTCCAGCCTACAGACTCTGTCATCCTCAGATCCTTTCCACAGACTCCTCCTCTTAGTCTACAAACACGTTCAACTTTTTTCTAACCTATAAAAAAGAAAAGAAAGAAGTAAAGCAACCTTTCTAGTTTGCACCTACCTTTGTGACAATGGCTGTCTGTCTGTCTCTGTCTCTGTCTCTGTCTCTGTCTCTGTCTCTCTCTCTCTCTCTCTCTCTCTCTCTCTCATACACCATCCCCAACTACTTTTTAAAGTATACTTTATGATCACATCTTTATATTCTAATTAGCTTTAATCTGCACGGGATATGCAGGTTTTTCATTGTATCCTCTGTATAATATGAATGGACTTGATAAATATTCGTTAAACAAATGAACTCCCAACATACACTTGTATTTAAGTGACTGCTCTATGTATGATTCTATTTAAAATCCCATTTTAAACTTTGGCCATGAATCCACCTCTAAAGGTCTCACGTTCTTGTAATAACTGACCCTCCTCCTCCACTGTATGCTGACTTTCCTAATATTACTGACTACACTTTATGTTTGATTTTGTTTTTTCTCTTTCATGTTTCCTAAATTCAGCCTGACACCTGAATTTAGACGTTTCCCTTGAATTTCTCATTGGCTCTCGCTTCTCTTTCTATTTGCTCACTGGACAACCATATACAATCTTTTCCTCTTCATTGATCATTCATGGTTTATTGCTTCTGTATCTCTTTTTCAGCTCTGATCTTTTCTCCAGTGCTTGAAAATCCAATTTCTATCTGTCTGCTACACACCCCACATAGATATCCACTTTCAGTTCAAACCCATGGACTTCCATCTTTTCATTCTTGTTCTTCATACACGAGAAGTTGCCAATTACTGTTGATCTTTGTCCAGCCCTCTCCACTGTTTTCTTCGCCATTCCTATATCTCTGGCTCTTAGTTCCACACATTAGTTCTCCATTTCCCCTGATCCTTACTAGTAATTACTTCTAGATGCTTCATGGTTTCAAGCTTAAGAAAGCACACTTTTAAAAAAGCACCTCTCCTCTAGAGATATACCTAGATTATCTTAGGCTTTAGATAAAGGGTATAGGTGTATAGTTCAATCAGGACAAATAAGGTCTCATTGAAAGAAACAGTCGCTATAAATAATAATTTACATTTCTTAAACTATTTCCTTATATGTGTAACTTCTTTATACCGTGTTTCCCTGAAAATAAGACCTAGCTGGACAATCAGCTCTAATGCGTCTTTTAGAGCAAAAATTAATGTAAGACCTGAGTTTATTTTACTATAATATAATACTGGGTCTTAGGTAATATAAGACTGGGTCTTATATTAATTTTTGCTCCAAAAGACGCATTAGAACTGATTATCCGGCTAGGTCATATTTTCAGGGAAACAGGGTATTTACGTTTATACATAATATTCAGTCTATAATGTGCATAGTTCAATTGAAAATTTATTTTGGTTACACAAAGTAAAGGTGATTGGCGGGAATGGGCCTTAAGGACTTGGTATCTATCCTGTGGAGGTCGGTACCCATGAAAATCACAACACTTAAAATTCTGTATGGTAACAATTGCTTCAAGCTGTAGATGCAAAACACCGGTGTCTTGGAAAAGTTCTGAGGAATTGATACAAAATTTTCTTAATATTCTGTTCTGAGTGATAGGCAGTGGTTGGTGGTGGCTACCTAGAGATGTGTGCTGAAAGAGCTCTGAGGTGGCCTCTGGGCTCAGTGGGAAAGATGGCAATGATCCAACAGTACCATCCACAGGGGATGTGGAAAGTGGCTCAGTGTGGTAGTGCTTTGTTTGTTCAAACTAAGCTTTTTCTGGCTTCCATGTGCTATCTCATCAACATTTGATGAAAACATGTAGTATCTATAATCATTCCAATGATGATTTAATGGAAGGTGGCTTTGTTTCCACTTTTCCTTAACTATACATTTCTTGATTTTTTTCACTTGTCATTTAAAACGTTTTCTCTATTTTACATATCGTTGCGGAAGCAACATATATGACAATGTTATTCTTTCTGGTAGTCCAAACCCCTTTGGTCTCTTTGGTATCAGTGCCACAGTCTGCCAATATTCTCTTAAAACAGAAGAATTCCTTCTAGGTTCACCAGTTAATAACAAAAGCTTAGCAACATGAAAATGTGTGTGTTACCTTTCTGTAAGTGATTTAATTTTACCTCTTATTTGCAAGTTTATTTGCACTTTCAAAGAACTACGGAAAATTTCTGAAAATATTCATCTTTTAAAATTATCTTTACTGAAGAACTGAGAATTCCTCAGTTCAGAAAATACATGAAAATCTAAGAAAGAAAAACAAAGTCAGCATTGCTCTATGTTTTTCACTTCTTTTTGAAATCTTTAAATGTTTGAGTTTCTCAAGGCTCAGTACTAGACCCTTCTCAGACTACTAGGATGTGGCCAAAACAATACAGGTAAGCAGACATCTCTCTGATCTGGGTGAACAAGACGTGGAGCTAGAGTACACATTTTCCTCTAAATCATTCATAAAGATATTTCTTAACCGAGGTTTGAAAATGATTTGGAAAGAGAGAGTTTGCTACAGATTTCTCCAAGTAAACCCTTGATTATACGCATCCTTTTTTGCCATTTACTAATATGGTACACACACATATCTATTGTGTTTCCCCGAAAATAAGACCTAGCCAGACCATCAGCTCTAATGCATCTTTTGGAGCAAACATTAATATAAGACTCAGTCTTATATTATATTATATTAGACCCGGCCTTATATTAAAATAAGACTGGGTCTTATATTAATTTTTGCTCCAAAAGATGCATTAGACCTGAAGGCCCAACTAGGTCTTATTTTTAAGGAAACACATATATCAGGTAGATGGATAGATAGATATAAAGATATTTTTTCACTTACAATCGACCCAGAAGAGTTGAAGTCCTTTAAATAAATTAATGTGCTAACATAGATATTAGCCTTAAAGGAAAAATAATAACTCAATACAAGAATGGCTGGTTAGTATTCTTGAAATAATTTTACTGAGCTGAAATAATTTTCTGTAGTCTTCTTTCTAGTTCAGTCATCATTCAACAAATATTTTAATGTCTACCATGGATCAGAGACCGCACCCAGCATGTAGTGGATTAAAAACAAAGATTCCAGCGCATGCAGTTTCAATTCTAGACAGACAAAACAAATACATGTAATATGTAAGTAAATGATATACTATGATAAAAAGCTACAATTGTTGCGAAATCTTTCAGAGTGTACAGTAAGGAAAAGGTGATTACGAAGTGTTTGGGGATAGGTGCACACAGACAACAGCATTAAATAGAGTGGATAGGAGAGGCTTTATCGAGAAGGTAACATTTGTGCAAATACACGAACATAGGGGCGAGTTAGTCAAGGGAGTATCTGAGGAAAGAATATTCTAGGCAGAGGAAATAGCCAGTTCAAAAGCCCTAGGGCAATGTCATTCCTGGAATGATCCAGGATCAGTGTGCCTTTATCCAAACGAACAAGGGGAAGAGTAGCAGTTGAGATAAGAGAAGGAACAGGGAATAGGATCTCGTAGTCTTTTTAGGCAACAAAAAGGACATTGCCTATGACAGAGTAAAACGGTAAACAGATTGCAGGGTTCTGAGTAGCAGAGTACTTACATGATCTGATTTATATTTTGAAAGGACACTCGTGGCTGTTCTATTGACATTTGTATAGATGGGGACAGCGATAGAAATAGAGAGACCTGTTGAAGCTCTTATAATCATTCAAGAAACAGCTGGTGTCTCAGACTGGAGAGGCAATAAGTCGCAGGATTTAGGATATATTTTCAAGATTGAGCAGCAGGATGTTCCCATGGATTGTATATGACATGCGAAATAAAGAAAGGAGTCAAAGGTAATTCCAAATTTGTGTGCTAATTATCCAAAGTAGTAGAAATGAGCAAATGAGATGGAGATGAGAAATGCCTGATATTTGAAGTTGTAAGACTGATTGGGATCTCTAAAGAAGTGAGTAAATATACATGGAAACAAAAGAAAACAGATTGAGTCCTGGATTATTTAGACAGTTAAAAAAAAAAAATCCTGGTTACAAGGAAAAATCAACATAGGAGATTGAAAAGGAACAACAAATTGAGTGGGAAGAAACCCAAAACACTGTGGTGCCAGAAATCACGAAAAGAAAGTTTATCATGGAGGAGGAAATGTTCAACTCTTTTAAATTATGAAGACAGGTCAAGTATAAAGATGATACCGTATTTCCCCGAAAATAAGACCCAGCCATACCATCAGCTCTAATGCATCTTTTGAAGCAAAAATTAATATAAGACCCAGTCTTATTTTAATATAAGACCAGGTATTATAATATAATATAATATAATATAATATAATATAATATAATACAATACAATACAATATACCGGGTCATATATAAGACTGGGTATAATAATATAATATAATATAATATAATATAATATAATATAATATAATATAATATAATATAATATAATATAATATAATAATATAATAATATAATACCAGGTCTTATATTAATTTTTGCTCCAAAAGACGCATTAGAGCTGATGGTCCAGCTAGGTCTTATTTTCGGGGAAACATAATAGAAGAGTGACCACGGATGGGATAATGAGAGGGAAAGCCAGACTGGAGTGGTCTAAGAGTGAACAGGAGAGAATGGAACAGAGCAAGTCAATATATGACTTGAGGAATTTTGCAAGAAAAGAGAACAAAGGAGTAAAGCAGTCACTGGTGGAGATCCAGATGGTTTTTCAAAGTCTGAAGAAATAAAAACACATTTGTATGCCAATGAGAAATTCTAGAGTGAAGATGTGAGGAGATGAGGGAGAGGAGTTTCTAAAGGTCTGTCTCAGAAGAGATTGACATGGGAAAGGATTTAATGCTTAAATGGTGGGACTGGCTGTAGATAGAGGCATGGGTGTAAAGTCCAGCTCTTCCATCTGTCAGCTCCATTGCCCTTGGCTGTCACAGAGAGGAGTAGAGAGCCCAAGGCTCCATTGGGGCTAATTTGTGAGCCAGTCTGAAAGTATTATATGTGTACATCACTGCCTCCCACCCCGCACATTCCATTGGCTTCAAAGAGTCACATCCCTATGCCAGATTGCAAGAAAGGTCGGCAATCAGGCTGTGTGATAAGGAAGAAAGGGACATGGGCTTGGTGAACCCATAGTCATATTCTTCCACACCTTAGTTTCTCGATTCCCGGGGGGGATAATCAACTGTTGAAATTCTTACTGATTTAAGTAACAGAAATGTAATGAATGCAAGAGAAAAAAGGGCATTTACAATACTATCAATCTTAAGATACATCCTAATTTAGTCATGTTAATATGTGGAAAAATCTGTTGATAATTGCGTGTTCTGAAATAATATACTTTGCAGTGCCATTTGCTTTCACCTCCATTTAAATAATTTTCCATAATGTAAGTTGAGGAATAATTTTGGCTTTTGTGTTAAATTTAACTCGATTATTCTTTAATTAAAATTCTCCTAAATTATAATTAAGGTCAATAAGAAATAATAATGCTCTAATATTTAAGGGATCATAAGGATATTAAATATTATGCTTTCTTTTTCTTATTACATGATTAAGTTCTTACCAGAGAATTGACTCTTGAGTTCAAGGGTTTAGTAGGAAACTACAGGTTAGAGTTAGGGTTAGAACTGGAGTTGGAGTTGAGTTTAGAACCAGGGAAGGTGTCAGGGCCAAGGTTAAGGTTTGGATTTGATTTCAATAACTTTCTTAAAAATTGATCTCCTTCAGTAGCTACAGGTGTTAATGTATAATGCTGTACCGGTCTTATTCTGTCAATACATTTGTTCCAGCCCTATTAATCAGGGAGATGGATCCTTCTTGATGCCAATATCCCATTTTCCTGATGCTCTTTAAAACAAAATTTGACTCTGTCCTGCTGTTCTTTAAGATTTGACTCCCTCTTTGTTGAGGTAATTGAAATACATTTCCTAATCTCTGCTGACATATACCTGAAAAGCGAATGGAATTTTCTATAAATTGCTTCAAACTTTCACATTTGTGCTCCATCTCAATTGCTTTTAATATATTTTCATTCATAGGATCAGAATCCACATACTGTGTCAGCACTTTGGCCTTTTTTTCTCAAGGTTTGGGAATTTTTTTTTATATATGTAAATGGAAAACCTGTGTCGCTTTAAATATTTCATTCTTAGACCAGCACCTTCCTGTTATCATTTGCTCAATGTCGCCTTCTCCCTGGTGTTCCAAAGGCTTAAAGGCTGAGAGAAAGGCATTTTTGCTGACAGGTGCAACATACAGTATACACCAAATTCTACCTGAAGGTGGGGAAATATTAGATAATAAGTTTGAATTAACGTAATAAAAATGTCAAAACCTGAAATCACGCTATTTATAAATATGACTACCTTTCAGATGATGTTATTAAATAAGGGGAGTTAACCATTTTAAAAAGCAGTTCACCTTAGTGTGAATGAAAGAATCTCAGAGTTGGTAGGGAAACTAGAAAATACTCCGTGTAAGCCTTGTAACCAGCATATATCTCTTTCTCATTGAGGCATGTTCTCTTTGATATCTGAACAGAATAAATGAATGCAGAGAATTTGTAAATCACATTTGCCCAAAAACCCTCTCCAGGGAACACTAAGTACTCCTCTGTCAAGGGGAACCTTCCCAATGTAGATATATCTTGGTGATTTTTCCAGAACAAGATCTAATTGTGACTTATTTTCCTTAGTCTCAGCCCTCAGTGCCTCTTGGTACAGATGTTTTCGAAATATTGAATTGTTCTAAGCTAATTTCATATGTCTGATTTCTTTCCACTTTCCAATTTCCTCTGACAAGTGTGACTGGGTATCCTTGAGTTTTTCATGCCTGAAGGTACAATGCAAGCCTTTCAGGGAACTGTCACCACCTCCTTTACCCTACAAAATCCTATTGAATACAAATATGTTTCTAAAGCATAACGTTCAAATGAAATACATTTATTTTATTTGTATAGTATTTTTGAGCATACGATATAAAACTAAGCATCAAGGAAGCAGCAATGGATACCTCTTCATTTTAATCAGGACCAGAGTAAGGTAACACTCTATGTTGACAAATTGGCTGTGGGTTTTTTTAAGCATTCCATATCTTCCCGCCAGTTCAGGCACCCACTCTCGTGGGCAGCTTTCTCATTGCTCATTGCCCCTCCTATGGCCCCAAAGTCACTGCTCTTGGTGTAATTTCTTTTTCCCCTTTCCTTATCACATCCAATCTCTAATTTCCTCAGGGCATGGGCAATCATCCAGTTAATGGGAAAAAGACAATTAAATATACTGATATAGATTTCAGAGTAATATGTTTATGTGCTCTCATAAGGCATCTGGTTTTGAAAGAATACCATGTTAAAACAACAACCAAAAATAATGTAATTTAATAGTGAATTTTCAGGGAAATTTTTAAAATATATATTTATTTTAACTCCTCTTCAGAAACAATTTCAATCTCATAGAAAAGATGCAAAAGTAGGGAATGGGACACTATACACCCACTATTTTTTATAGAGATTCCCCAATTTTGCTCTGTGCTTTATCACTTTTTTCTACCTCTTTCCCTTTCCCTATTCAAACACACACACACACACACACACACACACACACACACACACACACACTTTCATTCTGGACCACTTGTGAATAAGTTGCATTGATATGTCCATTTAATGCTGATTACATTAGTTTACATTTCTAAAAATATGGATATAAGTTAGGAAGTATATAGTTATCAATTTCAGGAAATTTAACATTGATATATTTAATCAACCTTCCATATCCCAATTTTATTCAATGATCCAATATTGTCTTTATAATATTTTTTTCCCATCCAGGATAGGATCCAGGCTGGCTTTTTCATATTTCACATTGATGTCATTTTTACAAATCTCCTTTAACCTAGCTAGAATAATTCCTTAGCCTTTTGCTTTCTTTTATCACATTGATAGTTTCAAAATTTATCCTACCCCCCTCTTTCTTTAGTAGAATGTTCCTCACAGAATATATCTCATTTTGGGTTTGAGTTATATTTCCTCATAATACATTCAATCCACTTACAGAGTCCTAGTGGGATATTAAACACATGATGTGGGGTCCTTCTCAATCCATCACATCTGGAGGCACACATCGTTTATGTGTCTTTCATCAGGGATTTTTATTTTGATCATCCGGCCAAGATGCTATCTACTTTCTCTTATATCGTTATTTTTTTCTTCTTGCAACTAATAAATAAGTTGTGGGAGACATTTTAAGACCATACAAATATACTATTTGTCATAAAAATCCTTCCAATCCCCTAGTTTTAATGTGCACTGATGTCACATGCCAGAACTAGTATTTACTATCATGGTTGCAAAATGATGACATTCTAACTCCAGGACACCTTCCACATTTACAGCTCAGAAGTTGGCATTCTAGCATGAGCAAGAGTCCTCTCTCCTCTCCCATTTTATTTATCTATCTGTCTACTTTTCATCTCTATCTATCTATCTGTCTGTCTGTCTGTCTGTATGTCTATCTATCTTCCTACCTATCTAACATCTATCTATCTATCATCTATCATCTCTACAAACTTAAAGATGCATATTTTTCTAAAGCTTTGTAATCCATTACTGTCCTTAATTATGTTTATGTTTAACTTGTCCAGATTTGGCCAATGTACAATTTTTTTTTTAAATTGTGTTCTTTTTGCCATTAACTATCTTTTTTGTCCTTTTGTTCTTACATAAAAAGATGTTTCAAACCCAAGATATATCTTATTTGACCAAAACCTTATATAATTTCTCCAAAGAGATCTAATTCCTTTTAAAGGATAATGATATTAGTAACTAAGGTCTGCACTAGGTGTGCTCATTGCTACCGGACTGTCTTTGTTTCTAGATTTCCTGAAATAAGTTATTTCCTGACTGTTAAATGAGACAGGAAATAAATAAATTATAATAATTTATATATATATATATATAAACACACACATACATACATATATCACACATACACACACATATATACATATATATCTACATATAAGTATATGTGCAATTATGTATACACACATATACATATTCACATTCACACGCACACATATATTTTTCAATTGGCCTTCTTCTTGTTTTTGACTATTCCCTGTATATTTCTTCCTTCCTTCATAGTGAGAACCATAGCTCCTGATGCCATCAACATATTTACTCATTTGCTCTATGAGTTCTATATTTAAATGTTTTCAAAATTGCTTCAATCATATATACATGTTTTCTCATTTCTTTTTCTTGCACTAAAGTTAGTATACAATAAATTTGCACTTTTCTTTTTTCACTTAAAAATATATCCAGGAAATGCATCCCTTATCAACTCATAGAGTTATTTCTTTCCCAGTTTTCTTTATAGATGCAAGCTATCTACTTGTATCTTGCATATAGAGCCTAGTTTATTCAACCAATCTCCAGTATTTGGTAATATAGGTAGTTTCCAATACTTTGTCATGACAAATATTGTTGTAATGAATAACCTTGTGCATATGTGCTTTTATTTTGTTATGGCTGCATCTTCAGGGTAACTTTGTAGAAGTGACATGGTTGGGTTGAAGAGTAAATGCATTTCTATCTATTACGTGAGCTCTCTATTCATGGTTTTTCCTCATAGTTTTATGTTACCTCCCTTTTAATTAGGGAGATATTAAAGCATGCAAACTTTCTCTGTGCTTGTTAACATCTACCATACATAGATGGAAATTATAAATGTAATGGTGAACTAAATTTAGTAAATTTGGGCATTCATCTTCCAAGTAGAAAAAAAAAATGAGGAGTGCTCTAGATTCGTTTAACTGCTGGTCCCTATGCACTCTAGCTGCACACAACGACATCTGTTTTATATGTGCTCATATGTGTTCAAGCCAGAGGCAATGAGAGCCACACATGGTTCTCTCCACTAGCACTTAACAGATTGTTCTGTACCAGCCATCCATGTGTCAAGTGTGACGGAGACCCATGGACTCACATAAACTTTGAACTTCCATAAAGACGGAAATAATTCCCATATGTGTTACAAGCAGGCTTTTAAGGCCTTTTGGTAAATCCCCTGCTTATTCCCTTTTGCCTGGCCCACTGGTGTTCTCCTACAATTATTTTTGGTGCTAGATAGCAATTCTGATCATAGCTCTGAGTTTCGTTCAGTTCCTATTCCGTCAGAGCTAGACCTTGATTTCAAGTCTGATTATATTGTCTTCTAAAACTTATTATTGAATTTCAATGTACATAGAGAAAGGTGCACGTCGATACACAGCTTGGTGAATCTCCCCAAGTATAGGAAGCATTTAGCTTAAGAAACAAGCAATTAGGAACACCCTGAAGCCTTCTCTGTATGCCCTTCCAGTTACTACCCTCCCATTACAGAGAAAACCACTATACAGATTTCTTACAGGCTAGCTTTTGCCTGGTTTTGCATTTTGTACAAATGGAAACATAGAATATAAGTGGTTCAACATGACTGTGTATGAAACGTGCACTTAATTATTTCTACGTATGCCAGTGTTTGTTCGCGTAATCCTCAATCAATCTGTTAACAAATATTGACTAAGCATGTTCAGTGTTCAAGGGACCATCCAAGCTGGTGGGACTCGACCATTAACAAGACAAACAAAGACCTCTGAGAACTTACATATAATCACCCACTGTTATATCTTCTTAAATACAGTATAATGGAGATAGCAAAGACTATGGACACATGGAAACCAAGGACCAAACTTGGTCTCTCACCTTTCAGGATCTTGTCACAGTATTTGACACCGAAAGTACTTATCAGGTAAGTACTGGGTGGATGATAGTATTAGCAGTAGAGTTTAATCTTAGTCAAAATGCCTAACACCTCTGCATTTCAATGGGATCCATTGAGAAATATGTTTGATTCTATAAAAGATCCATAGATTTTATGTAATTGGGAAGATTAGGGTTATTTCATTGTAAGGATTTAATGTGTGTCTTTGTGTGTATGTGTGTGCGCACGCACATGTGTTTTATTTCATGATCAGTTACCCCAACTCCAAACATAAAATGATGATTAAATAATGAATTCCTGGTCTTTGACTTTAAAATTAAAAACAAGCAACATTGACATTACTGCTTATTTTACACAAAGCTGAAATGTTATACTCTTATCACTATTCCAAGAATAAACCTGTCAAATTGTAGGTATTTAATCATACACTGAACTTTTTATTTAATCAGTCATGTGAAAAACCCATTGTATGCATCTTCTGATATCATAAGCACAAAATCCTTTCAAAGGAATAGGAAACTTTTGCATTTTTTTTCATTCTGTTATCGAATACTTGTTTGCGCAAGGTTGAATGTAAACAGCCTGAATAACTTTATGATAAAGCCAGTCCTTTTTCTGTTGCTCTGAGGCTATCACACACAGCTCTATTTTCTAACAAACTGAAAAATAGATATGTAGGACAGTGAGAATGGAATGAACAATTGTGCTTGCTCAATGCATAAGATGGATAATGCCTTCACTGGGCAACTCAGCTTTCATATATGAAATGGTGGCAGTGTGTTTCCTAACCTTCTCTGAAGAATGCTGGAGGGCTAACTAATGAAACCTGCTGCTTTCAAATAGATGCTGTTATAATCCAAATGAATTAGCAATAAAATCTCAAGATGCAATTGGAGCAAGCTGTTTTATCTCTGGGAGAGCTCTTTTCTTTGTTGACAGAAGAAATGTCTATAATTGTTTAGAATGCACATTCTCTAGCATCCAGTTTTTAATAAATACTACATCTCAAGGCATTAAATGATGTTCACAGTGCCAAACGGTGTTTCATTCAGAACAGAATTCTGTGTGTGAGGTTTGAAACTTGGACACTTTTTTATGGCCAGCTATTTATCATGGGATGGGGTGAGGGGTTGGTTTGAAAAAGCATCTTTGGCTCAGGAGAGAACAATTCTGAAAAGAGTTTTTGATTTGTTTGTTTCTTTCTTTTTTGAAGTCTTTCTTGTAAATAAAGGAATGCAGAGAGTCGTACAGAGTTAGTCATCAGCCAATCTCTCCTGGTTTGACCTGGCACATTTTCTGAGTTCATGAGGAATGATGTATAACTCCTCTTAGAAGTTACTGTCTTTCTCATAAGTCCATTCCCTATGCTTTATAATGTACACGACACTACCACCACCACAATGGTATATGGCATAACTTTGTACTTTCTAATAGTTAAGTGTCATGTGCTGAATCACATCCTCCTAAAATGTATATGTTGAAGTTGTAACCTCCAGTTCCTCAGGAAGTTATCTTATTTGGAAATAGGGTCGTCGCATATGTCAGTAATTAAAATGAGATCTCAGGGGGAGACTGGCCCCCAAATCCAATATGACTGGTATCCTGACAACGAGAATGGTCTGAGATACAGTGTCATATGTATGAACAACATGTTATATTTTATGAACTGTGAAAAGCAGAGCTGAAGAGAGCCCATGGTGGTGAAGATCATAGTGAGACAGTCCTGCATTCAAATCCCAGCTCCATTGTTAATTCACCGTGTGTTCCAGAAAATGTACCTCCTCTAATCCGTAATTTCTGCATCTATAGAATGGGCTTCATCGATATCATCACCATCATTATCATCCTCATCCTCATCTAAATCACTGACATCATTGCATGTAAGTTGTTTTAAAGATTAAATGAGATAAATCTTATCATGCACTTAATGAACCCTCAATCAACACCGGTTGGCTCTTATTATTTATTAACTGGTGCCCGTAGTTTTCTGAATTGCTATATCACAAGAAAGAGTTTTTCATGGACTTCACTGCAGCTTCCTATTAATGTGATTATAAAATGTTTAAATGTCAGTTACAATAGAACCACTGTCTCATCAAACTATATCAGTGAAATTTGTGGGGGAAATGCAGATGTTTATGTCAAATAATCTTTTCATTTGGAAGCACTGTATATTTTTTCTGAAAGCGCTTCATCCTTCTCCAGGCTCCTGAAAAGGCATTGATGGTAACTGAGTGAACCATTCAGACAAACTGTCAACAGGACATCTTTCTGCCAGAATGATAATACGGCCTATAATTAAGCTAGTTCATTCAAACAAACTAAATTTACTTGCCAAGACATTTTAACATTCTATTAGTTCTTCCTTAAAGTCAACACTGACTAAATTGGTTCCTTGGCTAAACTGTGGGATAAGTGACATACTTACTACAAATATCTCCCCAGGCACCAGGCGTACAAGAATACTGAAAGTGGCACCAGATAACCAGGCTTTAGTTTACAGTGATTGTCCTTATAATTAGATGTTATGACTCTCAAGGATAAATCTAGCACAATGACTTACTTTATTTCCTTAAACCACTTTGAATATAGTGTTCCATAATAATTAATGGTAATAATAAGAATAGTGATAAATAATTAGGAGGAGGTGACATAAGAGGCGGTAAGAAGATGACCCTATATTTATGGTGTGTTGTTCTAAGCAATTTGATTCATTGGTCTCATTCTCACAAAAACCCCATAGGGTTGATACCATTTTATCCCTTTTGCAGCGAAAGTAACTAAGGTCCATGAAACGCTGATTAGCACTGCTCGGTGTTCACTTTTACTGAGTGCTGGATCATGGTCTTGTTATTTAAAGTCCAGCACCACAGACTACGCTTTTTTGTCCTGTAAGCACGGTGTAGGCAATCCAATTGTTACCCTTTAGTCAAAATAATCAAGTGGTCATTCTAGAAAAGTTAGGTACTTGGCTCCATGCTGAGGGCTGGGGTCCGCATACTTGGACCTGAATGTGTGTCTCCTGTTTAAGTAACACTGTGTCTCTCAGCTTCAGCCAATGTATCTTCAGAACGAGATGCTTCAGTTCGATTGTATACTTAAAACATCTATGATGTACTTGGCAGTGAACTCTGTCCTCCGAATATTACAGCGATGTGCCCACCCTGGAAGACGGAATCAACTCCAACGGTCTTCCGAAGCTGGGAATTCACACGATACATTTTCAACATCACAGATTTAAATGATGTGATTGCAGAATTTTAAAAACAGGTCAGATCTTTTTTCTTTGTAGGTTAATAATAAAGAACTCGGGACAGGCATGGTTATTTAAAGTGTCTCACTGCCCATTCCGACCTGTTTCAGTGACATTCATCTGCTGGGAGCTCCTCCTCTCGGCATGGCCACCTCCTTACCCACTAATGACACTTCGCTAACAACACTTAGCTCCTCAAAGCCTTCACTGATCCTGACCCTCTACCACTCCAAATGGGGTGATTTTTGTGTGCTCCCAGAACAACCTGTGCAGCCTTTCTCCTTTAGGACACATGCAGTCATGCAATATAATTATAAATGTATATGGTTAGCCTTACCACCATAGTTTTGTTGCCCCTAGAAGGCAGATACTGTGGGAGTTTTTTACCTCCAACCCTCAGTAAATAAATGATAAGAGCTCAGTAAGTGCTATTTATCAAAGCTTATTCTCGGTCCATGATAAGTCAGTCTGCAATCTACACTCTGGATTCTAACACTTCTGATGGCGCCTCCTGGTTTGGAGATACAGGCCCAATTCTCATCCCTCTTTGTCATGAGAGCTCTTCAACTATTAAACACACCACACTCTATTTTTGGCATGTATGTAAATCCCCTGTGAATATTGTTAAAATGCAGATTCTGACGTGAAAAGTGGGGGGTGGGCCCCTGAGAGTCTGCATTTCTAACAAGCTCCCAGGTGATACTGAGGCCGCTGGTCCACCGACGGGCTCTGAACATCTAACATTTAGAGGGGCCTCTCTCCCTGTCTGGAGGCTTTTGCTTTCATGGCTCACCACCACAGAGTAGTTCCCCCATCTGCAGTTTCATTTACTGTGATTTCCATTACCCGCAGTCATTTAAGGTCTGAAAATATTAAATGGAAAATTCCAGAAATAAACAATTTGTAAGTTTTAAAGTATG
This sequence comes from Rhinolophus hipposideros, assembly GCF_964194185.1. Lineage (NCBI taxonomy): Eukaryota > Metazoa > Chordata > Mammalia > Chiroptera > Rhinolophidae > Rhinolophus > Rhinolophus hipposideros. The sequence goes on along the minus strand of NC_138071.1, from coordinate 24,907,315 downwards.
CACCTTTCTGAGAAGCATGATGAAATCTTATACTGTCCTGCTCCATCCCGCCCAGGATGTGAACCAGCCCTTTGTCCAGTGTCTTCACACCACATACGGGAGTCCCTGGTTGTTGGTCACTTAGCAGCCCTCCCAGTTATTGGGTCGATAGTATGGCAGTGCTTGCATTCACGTAACCCTTGCTTTACTTAATAACAACGGCCCCAAAGCACAAGGGTGGCGGTTCGTTGATGCCAGAAAGAAACCATAAAGTACCTCCTTTAAGTGAAAAAGTGAATGTTCCTGACTTAATAAGGAAAGAAGAAGAAGGAAAAAAAAGCATACACTGAAGTTACTAAGATCTGTGGTGAGAATGAATCATCCATACGTGAATTTGTGAAGGAAAAAGAAATTTATGCTAGTTTGCGGAGACACCCACCTTCACACAACTTTTCTTACAGTGAATGGTCATAATTATTCTACTATTAATGTGCTTAATCTCTTACTGTACCTATTATAGAAATTAAACCTTATAGTTATGTATGTATAGAAAAAAACAGTACATACGGGGTTCAGTACTATTTGCAGTTTCAGGCATCCGTTGAGGGTCTTGGGATGTATCCCCCACTGGTAACGGGGAAATACCATAATTTGTTTTAATTAATACTTATAAGCCTGTTCCGTAGTCTGCTTATCTTACTCTTTTTAACTACCCCAAGAAAACATGGAAGGGGACTATGGACACAAAGGGGTTATTTATTTTCCTTGACCTCCAAAGTTAATAAAAGTGAATTCGTTAAACTAAACCTAATGGAGGCATCGTAGTCATATTTTCACTAAAGTTTAATTAAGAAAAAAACATCCAAAAGAATTGGCCAGACCCAGTTTGTACTGCGATATGCTCGGGACTCCATGTGATAATCAATAGGATCAAGTAACATAAATTAGCGTTCTTGATTACACTTAACAGTGAGTTAGTCATTTCAGGCTGAGAAGCACAGATGTAATACAACACACACGCTGATACGTTAATACAGAAAAGCTATTGTAGAGTGAAAGTAGCAGGCTATTTTGAATTTTCAAGGACGGATTCAATACAATGTAGTATAGTAATGCATCTAGAAGTCACGCATTTATAAAATCTAATACAAATTGAGGGGTTAATATGTTGCCAGGCATTTTTCTAAGCTCTTATGTGGATTATTAACTTCATACCTATAATTGCTATTGAGGTAGGGCGTATTGAGGTAAGTGAAGTAAGTATTGTTATTAGCCCCATTTAACAGCTGAGGAAATTTAGGCACAGAAACGTTGAAGCATCTGCCCAAAGTTAGAGGTTTAGGTGAACAGAGTTTGATGATGGGCCTATGTGGTCTGATTCCACAGTGCAGCATTGAGCTGCTTCTTTTACTGCCTCTTGGGGGCCTGTGGCCACACAAGAGCTTGGTTTCCATGCTTGAAATTCCCCCATCTAGATATACTCGCATTCCTCTACCTCTCACTAAGTTACCACTTAGGGTAGGGACAAGCATCTTAAATGAGGGAATTCATATTTTATTCAAAATATCTGTAGGTACCTATCAACACTTTGTAGAAATTTGCATTCACCGGGAGTCATGTAGCTTCATGTCACCTAAATCCAACCTTGGTCTGGTAAGAAAAATATTAGCATCTCCATTAATTGAGTCCAGAGTAAAATAAGCACCTGAGAATATCATTATGCTTACTAAGAACACTTCCTCCTCCAGAGAGCTCACCAAGCAAGCAAGCATACTTAAAACATTTTAGAACAATGATTTCATATATCATATTTTATCTCAGATGAAAAATACACTAGATTGTAAAGAATTATATACTCTATTTTTATTGCCTGTAAGAAATCTTATCATATAAGATTAATCATTTTTCTTTACCTAATAGTGTATGTCAACAATATATTCACTGTTATTAATAACGTCTTATTTTTTGGAAAAAAATTAAACACATAACCATGTTTGTTAGAATGGTTCTATATATGTATGTATGTGTAGAATATTGAGTGACTCCCAAACTGACAAAATGCAATCTCATGACCTCTTGAAATGAGAATCTCACATTACAAATGTGTAGAAAGGTTATCAAAATGTATTAATGGAGGCATTACAGTATATGCAAAAGGATCTAGAATATCTATTCAACTTATTAAAAATCTTGAGACTTTTAAAATATCACTCAGTCTAAGAGGAGTGCACACAACACATCTATTTCAGAGAAATATAAAGCTCATCATAAATTCACCTTGGAAATTATTTTCTCTTATACAAGTCCTAAAGACTTGTATCCCATTTATATCCAGAGTCATTTTAGAAAGGGCTTAATGTAGATGACTCCGATGTGTCTTATTTATCCATATGCTATCTATTAACTTATTACAAATATGCCGACCAGGCCTTTTCCCCAAATGACAATTGCAATCACAATGCAGGTGTATACATAAACGAGCAATAAAAATTCCCACCTATTGCTGAAAAACATTGCATTGGTGTTGTATGTGAGGTAGAGGATGTTATCATCTGATGGAAGATACGCGTCTATGAGCAAGCAACCAGGATGGTGGCCTTCCCTAGTTTCATATGCAGGAAAGAATTCTACATCTGTTTGAAAGGATCCAAGGATACTAGAGAACTGTGAAACAATTATGGTTTACATTTATAATTGCAAAATATTCTTAAGTGATTTGGAAATCTAATGCAACCATTACAACAGATTGGTTGAAAGGATAAGGAAATAATTCATCCATTTTTAAATAATACCCCCTGACATGGCTCACTGAACACATGACCATCGTTATGGTGACAGATAATTTGTCACAAGCACTGCGATGGCACTTGGCACAGAGCGAGGTCGACGCGCCACGCCTCACAAGCTCATCCAGCACTGATCGCATTGTCTATCCGTGGTCACTTCATTCATTAATTAGAAAATGTGCCAGAGATCGGTCCACAGTTCACTTCCTACTTTAAACCATGCTTCCTGCCTCTAAAATATTGTCAGATATTTTAAATCATGAATAAGCATAAACCAAGGTAAGAATAGAGGGGGACTCAAACTTTCTGAAAATTGTCATCACAGAGTATTCACAGTACAAGAAGTACGACACTAGTTTTGCAGAATGCTTCTAAGATAGGCAATTGATAACACGCATGTTGCTAAATCTTCGCAACCTGCAAAACTTCTTTACTTACAGAATCTCATGTAAATTTTCCAATCGGCATTATTCCCATTTCACAGATCAGGAGTTTGAGGCACAAAGTGAGTTATCTGAGTTTATAAACCAATAAATAAATCCAGATACTTGAATTCAGACCTTTTGAATATATATCTTGGATTTCACTTGGTAAACACCTTGTAACTTTTCTTATGTAGACATTGGTTGATTGGATGTTTGGTTAAAAAGAAAGTAGAGAACACACATTCCAGCTATCGACGTGATATTCAGAAAATCAAAGAATTTACTAAATTAATCTGTTAACTACTATTTGCTTTTCAGATTTTTTCAATGTTTCAAATTTGTTAGAAACAATGAAGTTTTGTGTGTGTGTGTGTGTGTGTGTGTGTGTGTGTGTGTGTGTGTACAATATATAAGGGGCAAAGAAATCCAGGTTTTCAACATCTAGCAAATTAGTACTCTATTTAATATTGTTTAGAGATTATGAAATTACATATTCTTGATAAGTATCTGACTATGTAATTTACATATAATAAAGCATTTTTATTCTCAGGGATGCTCGATCTAATTTATTTAGTGGTTACTGATAGCCGTCTTATACCTGCCTACCATAAACAAGAGGAATCAAAACTGTTTTAAATAATTGGACTTCTCCAGCAAAACTAAACACAGCATCTTAGCGAAAATCTGCTGGAATTGTTGTTTAATGTAATGCTGAATGGACCATTCATAAGAAACGCTTATACAGAATACCCTGTCTCTCTCCAACAGACTACACTTAGGAAACCCAAAAATACCGCAAGAGAAGTATGCAAATTAGAGTTTATGGAATATGTAAATATAATGTTTGAGGTGGGGCAATTTTATCAATCAGTACACGTTTTCCTTTTACGTTGTAAAGAAAAAATTATAAATAGAAGGAAATGGCATTGTGGATAAATAATTCTATTATGCTTAGTATTATCAAAGAGGAATGAGAAAGTTTCACTAGTTAAGCACATTTAGCAACTTACATATCTGAGTATTAAACATTCAGATAAACCATCCTTCAAGGATATTTTCAAGAGCCATTCTTATTCCGTAGTCAGATTCCAAAGTCAGATTCATGACTTAAAAAATCTTGTGATACTGTCATAATTTCTCATCTGCATGAGTTGTTCTTTGCTTAATTTAACATATTATCCACTGGTCATAAAATAATTCAGGATCTCCATATGGACATTTAATGAGAATATTATAATAAAATTAGTCATGTTGTCCATGTCCCCTGAAATTATAGAAAGAATAACCATTGACGTTTTTTAAAAACAATATTCAAGTGATGGGATTTATATTACTTTGCATTCTTCTCAGGTAATCGATTATTTTAGAAAAGGATAGAAAAAGCAACCTTAAAATGGCATTAACTTTAAAACCCTTTGACTATCTGGAACTTTACATAAGGTCTGTCCATCTAAAAGCTATCCAGTCTTATCTGTGTCAGAAGTCTCTTTTATTTAAGTACAGCACACATTATGTTAAATAGTAGTAGGATTAAAACAAAATCTAATATTTAATTACCATTTTTACTAAACTTGAGCCCAGATGTATTTTTTGTTGAGAGTTTTAAATGCTAAATTTTAATCACTTAATGCATGTTAAAACATAAGCTCTAAAGCACACAAGAATTTTTAGAAAACAATAAACGTTATCACTTTTAGAATACATCAAAAAACAATGGACTATTTCCATATTACCAAAGATTAAAACATGTCTGTCATAGATTATTAAAGCAATGCAATTGTTATGCTGCCACAAGAAGCCAAGTCACGTTGGAAATTTTTACCCTCCTTAACCCTCTGAACTTATATTTCTGTATTTAGTCAGAAGGGTATTATCTATAACTGTTAAGTATCTGATACATAAATTAAAACTTAAGTACTGTTGTACTTAAGCAGCCATCTTTATTATTCCCTTAATGCCTTATGATAGGAGAGCATTTGACACTCTAGAGTTTGAGATGAAACCTTCACAAACACAGATATGTAGCTTTGAGTCTAACTTGCAGCCCCTCAAATAATTTTATCATCCCACTAGTCTGACTTGAGGTTAGTATCCTCAGAGAGTTAGAAAATAATGTGTGCTTTCCGGAAGAGCTGGTGATCTGAGCCTTAATTTTCGACTCTTAGTCTGCTGTTTGGTCTCTTGGTCAGTCTGCTAAACTAGAAGAAAGGTCTTTTCTATTTTCTAGTCATTATGTTTCACAATGAACTTCCTCCATCCTCACCCTACCCAAAGGCCGAAATATAGTTCTCAGTGTTGGCTGTACAGTAGAATGATCTGGGCAGCTTTACAATCCCAGTGCCCAGCTTATGCCTTAGATGAACTGAAACCAAAATCTGGAGGTGGGACCCAAACATCCACATGTTTTAAAGCTTTCTGGATTCTTGCATTGTACATCCAGGGTTAAGAACCACTTTTCTACACATTATTCCAGAAACTGTGAATTATCTTAATTATGAGATGAAAACTTTCCATAGGCATTTCCCCACTACTTGTGCCCTCCAACTTACATATCCCACGACACAAATGTCCTTACCATACAATCGTGGCTAGATACAAGTTACTTCCAAAGGACTACTCTGGCATCACACTTTTTATTTTGGGGACATTATATGCGTATTTCATATGACAGTTCCTCTCATTGGATACTGCTATGGAAACAACTACCTACTCAAGTTAATGTAACCGTGGAACCAGTTCAAACTAGTTCTATCCTTTTTTTAATAAGATGCTGAGTTGTTTTTCAGAGACAACAGACCACAACAAGTCATGCTGCAGAACCACATACAGAGGAGAGAAGTTTGACCTCCAGCTGCAACCGAAACCAAAGTTGTGTCCCCCTCATGGAACCAAAGGACCAGGATGTGACTGGAATTTCAGCACCAGAACCCTTTCAGAAGCTAAGGGTCCATTATCTGGGAAGATCCAATGCTGAAGCCCCTTACCATATCTTTGGCCAAAGTCCAAAGCTCTCCAATCAAAATCTGTCCCACTGGAATTCTGCAGACCACCCTGTTCCCCCAACCTCTTAAAACGTGCCCCAAACCCTGGATCAGGGAGACAGATTTGAGCATTACTCAATCAGCAATGAAAGCTTTTTCTTTTCTCAAAAGCCGGTGCCATAGTATTGGCTCCTAGCTGCATTGGCCATCAACCCTCATTCAGTAACACTAGGAGCTCTAAATTCTGGCTACTCACAAAAGTTACCTGATGACTTTTAAAATATACATTCTCCAGGAGTGGACCCTAATCACGTTAAAAATCCCCAGCACTCTGCCTCATACTGCATAGAACACAATTTAAAATGAGAATTTCCTCCCACTTCTCCTCCTCCTTTTTCTTCTTGTTAAACATTGATGGTTTGACTTGATTTTGGTTATGGCTGGTTTTTTAAATAAACTAAAATAGATTCCCTCAGACTTTAGTATTTTAAAATAATTCATTCAGTTGTAGTAAATATTCGATTTGATACACATAATTTTCCAATGTAACTGAAATATTTTAGGAGTAAACGAGTTAAACTTTTTAAATTTTTCTCTCATAATAAAATACAAAAAAAAAGATATAGACCCGTAATAAAGGTTTAAACCATTATTATAATATAGACAATTTCTTACCATATATCACTGCTCCTATTCTTCTAGATTATTTTTTCTTAATTTCAATATTTTACTCAAATTGAAGATCTCTGTGTTTAACAGTGTTATGAGTACCACTGATCTAATTTTCACTTAAACAATTCTGATGTAATGGGTTTGGGGGGGGGCTGCCATCCATATGTTTTACAATCTCCTCAGATCACTCATATGAATAGCCTCGACCTGAGACCCACTGCTCTAAGCTTTGGATAGAAATTGCAGTCTGAGAAAAGCGGTTCTTCAGTCAACAAGCATAAAAAAAAACAAATAAATAAACAACTAGCTTCCCTGAATGTGTTTAATAGATAAATATGGACAAGTGCATATACCTCAGAGTGAGGACCAGTAATATTTTAAAATATTTAAAACTGTTTGGGGAGGAGATGTTCAGTTGGTTGCCTAATACCGTGTCTCCCCGAAAGTAAGACCTGGCCGGACCATCAGCTCTAATGAGTCATTTGGAGCAAAAATTAGTATAAGAACCGGTCTTATATTACATTATATGGTATTATATTATATTATATTATATTATATTATATTATATTATATTATATTATATTATAAGATCCGGTATTATATTATATATTATATTATACCCAGTCTTATTTTAATATCTATTAACTTTAATTAATATATAAAAATAAATTTATATATTAATTGTTGCTCCAATAGATGCATTAGAGCTGATGGTCTGGCTAGGTCTTATTTTGGGGGAAATATGCTATGTTCCAGAGCTCTGGCTGGTTTCATTCCATCTTCTCCTATTTTTTTTTTTTTAAATAAAAGCATTTTTCTACCTTACTTTTCTAACCACATATAAATGGTCACTGACTATTAAGTGGTGCTTCATCTAAACAGATCCGGATTACAGTAAAATAGAAAATAGGACTGGCTCCAACAGGAAGTGAACTGCTTCAAAGTCCACCCCCCACCTCCAGCGCCCATCAACCCAGCTGAGTTAATTAACCCTGTTAGCAGTGGACCCTCACACGTTGTCCTTTAAAGATTTAACTCAATATCTTTGATAGAAAGAGTCTGAGGCAAGTAAGAGTAGGTGGGAATAAGGAATAGAAACCTAAGTCAGAAAATGTTTTTTTCATTTTATCTGCTTAATTCATGGTTCCGTATTTGGGTACAATTTGTATCATTTCAGATCGGTACTCCAGACAAAAATACAGTAACTTGACACGTTGCATTTAAAGAAATAAATAGTGTTCTATAAGCTTTAAATTATTTACCTAATAGTGTTTGTTTTTTTTTCTGGGTTTCAACACAGTTTATGGGAAAATAAAACTCACAGTTTTATGTCTCCCAATTTGCTTAAATAACACCAGCGCTTGGGGAAGAGAACACATTCACTTTGAAAGACAAAAGAATTTCCGCCCTTATGAGAAAGACATGGGATAGAGTGGAGCGCACTGGTGTTTAGGTCCATTTCCCCACCCCCTTGAACTTGACTCACATTCGTCTTTCTGCAAGTACCAGAGGATACAAACACAAAAACAGGAACCAAAAACAGCAAAATCACCTCCAACCAGGCCACACCCTACCCTCCTGCTTCTTCAGGCTGCACAAGGACAGGTAGGGGATGAGGTCAGCTATCTGCCCAGTTCTGTATCTTAGCCTTTCTGACAATGACTCACCCAGATATTCCCGTCTTGATGATAGGGTTTCCAGTTTCTCCCAGTATCACTGTAGAGCATGCGGTATTGGGTCACCCAGTCCGAGCTGCTGTACCTTCCTTGGGTTGCAATGGCACTGATCTGCTTCCGATTGCCAAAGTCAACCTGAAGCCATTGATAATGGTCACTGTCGGAGGGAGACCAGCCCCCGGCACCTGAAGAAGGTAGACGAGAGGGGAACACAAAGATTTAACTTTAGACTTCTACAATTGACAATAAATTAGTCTCCATTTTGTCTTGGCTTTGGCAGTGCTATCTTTCACAGATAAATGATGAAGTGTCCTTTACAGATGCCATTGGGACTTCAACTAATATTCTTCCAGCTGGGTAACACTGATACTCTAACCTCTTTATGGTATAATTATGTGCTCATTTTCTCCTGAGTAAATGTCTTCATAATTCCTCAATTAGCTCTTATTAGGACATGTCAAAGTCTAATTGGATGAGGGTTGATCAATTTACTATGAATTCTTCCACTAAAAATCACTAGGACAAAATATGTACAATCTATTAATTCCTCATGTAAAGTTTTATCTTTTAGGAGATTATACATGAAACAAAAAAAGTATATATGACTTTAAAATATATATTTGATTTAAAAAGTTCAGAGTTAAAAGAATGTTGGTAGTTCCTAAGATGAGGCTTAATCTTACATTAAGCTCTCATACTCATGAGAATTAAGGTACATAGTAAATCAGGAAACATGTTTCCTAACACTTAAGATATATAACCAATGACTCTTGATAACCACATTTCTAGGAAGACAATTTTAATTATTAAATGAAACGAAACTTCTTTTGGTAAAATATAATAAATGATTGGTAAATAGTAAGAACGTAAAAATATTAGAAAACAGCACTAATATAGAACAAAAGACTCCTAATTTATAGCATTGTGTAAAATGCCAATGCTTGTATATAAGTATTAATGTATTACAGAAAATATGGCATGATGCTTAGTACTAAAAGGCAATATACTTTTTTGAGTGAGTTTGGCTACTAATGGGAGTAAATAAGAGAAAAATATTCAATAAATTATCCAATTTATAGTATAATAATATATACATAACTTTTCAGATATGGAATTTAAAGACTGACAATAAAATAATTTATTCAATGAGGACTGTTTTAATAAAAATCATTTTGTAAATCATCACAGATATATCATTCCTTTAATGATGTTTATATGGCTTATTTCTGCTTTCAGCTATGATAAAACAGTTCTCCCACCACAAAAAATTACAAACCTGACAAAATGTACACAATTTCCCTTTCTAGGGATGGGACAACAGACAGTGCAGGCCCCTGACTCATGAGAGAAGATAAACAAATTAAGTGAGCCCTGCCAAATTCCTGGTTCACATTTCAGATCATGGCACATGGAAGAGTATCCCAAACAGAAACCATAGCATCGCTGACATGGAGACAAGTCAGAATCAAAGCTACTGAGCAAAATACTTTGTAGAGCAGAGTACCAGACTGGGGGAGCAGCTGTGCAGAGAAAGAGCTCTGGAATTCTGCACTCGTAGGGTTGCTAATGAGTGTCTGTAGTCCAGACCCTGAATGAACACCAAGCTGTGTATTTGCAGACCAAGACTCCACAAGTTTAATGTGGAGGGAGTTCTGAAAGGAACAATGCCCAGATGGTGCACAGGGCTGGGACTAGTTTGATTTCGGACTAGACAAGATTGAGAGAACTTGTTGAACCAACCCTTGGCATTCAGTAGAGATCTCAGGAAGGAATTAGAACAATTTAGTCCTTGAATAAGGGTCCTCTGGACACATGTGAACAAAGGTTGGTAACTAGTATAAAAAAAAAATCAATCTGACCCACAAATAAATTAACTCCTTGCTCAGCACTCCATTAAGGAAGGCCATGATGGTGGAGGTATTCTATAAAGCCTATTCAATTCTACTAACAAATGTCATTCCAATACATTTAATATTTTTTTAAAAGGAAGTCCATGGAAGATTAGAAATTCAACAAGATAGCATCCATAATGTTCTGTATAAAAATTTTAAAAAGTCCTACCATGTTTCCCCGAAAATAAGACCTAACTGTATGATCAACTCTAATGTGTCTTTTGGAGCAAAAATTAATATAAGACCTGGTCTCTAATATAATATAGTATGATATAATATACCGGGCCTTATATTAATTTTTGCTCCAAAAGATACATTAGAGCTGATCATCCGGCTAGGTCTTATTTCGGGGAAACACAGTAGACACTTGAGGAAGCAGGCAAATATGAGAAAAATCAATCAATAGAAATAGGCTGAAAAAGGACAGATGATGAAATTTGCAGAACAGGATTTTAAAACAGAGATTATAAATTAGTTCCATTATTTGAAGACAATATGTAAATATTGAAGAAACATATAAAATGTTAATGGAGAAAATAAAAAACCAAAAGAGAATGAAATAAAAGTTATTGAAGTAAAATTGTATCTGGAATGAAACATCTACTGGTAGCCTTAACAACAGATTAGAAGCCAACGGGGGGAAAAATAGTGTACTTGAATACAGGGTCATATAAACCTTTCAAATTGAAGTTCAGAGGGGGGAAAAAGGCTTAAAAATAAACAGTACTCCAGTAACGTGTAAGATAATATTAAATGCCCTAACAATCATGCAAATAGAGTACTACAAGAAGAGAAGGTAGAGATTGGGGAGGAAAACATACATTTGAAGAAAAAAATGGTTGAAAAATTAATTCCTGATATCTGAGAAATTTACCAAATCCCAAGCAAGATAAATACAAAGAAAAACACCTTTGTTACAACTACTAAAGTCTGCTGCTATGGCGTGAAACAGCCATCAGTAATACATAAACACAAGGATATGGCATGTTTCAATAAAAGTGGGAAAGTATTGATTCTCCTTTATCAGCATGTTCATTGCAAATAACATTTCCTGCAGTGGACCCTGTGATGTGCCATTCAGGTCTTCCCTTATCACTGGACAACTTAGTCCCTCCATTATTTTGAGTGCTGCCAGAAGACAGTAGTTAGTTGTAATTCCTCTTAAGGAATCCCTGAGTAAAAGAGAGGCATTTTACCCCAGGTCATGCCCCTTCCTGAAGTTGTACAAGGCAATGGCTGGTGGACCAAGGGTTGTAAATGGCCAGGTCCCTCGCCCCAACATGGAAAAACTCTAGAGGGTCATCATGGTCTCACATCTCCCTGCAGAATTGGCTGAAGCCTCCTTTTAGACTACACTGCTTCTCCACTTCTCCCTCGGCTCAGTTCCTCTTCATTCCCTTCCCTTCCACAGGTCTCATCCCTGAAATGCTCCCTAGTACATTCCTAGTGCTATTCTCCATGTCAGAATTTGGGTCCTGGGGAATACAGTCTGGAATACCTCCTTGGAACCACTTTCCTGATAATCTGCTCACTAATATGATTTAGTTGTCGCTGCTTTTGTATAATACTTTGTGGGTTTTTATATGTTGTTCTTTTTCCATATCATAGTGTCTAATATTCCCCATAATCATATATTATCCACATGCCTATTTTACCTAGAATTCTGTAAAATTTTGGAGGAGCCATAGGTGAATTTCGGGGATAACAATGTACCCAGTCATGAAGAGGTTATAAATATATTTTCTTATCTGTTAGATGTATAGTTCCAAACTTAGGAGAAATTCTATAGCTAATTGTGTATGCATTTCTATGTATTACTGAAAGCAACAAGGCAATTTGTTCATTGTAGTAAACAAGCAATTATTACAATGGGTGAAAAGGAGAAAATACGTGCAACTGATTGTTAAAATTTAGAGTACATTCCCTAACTATTCGTGCAAAAAAATATTCCAGAATAAATATTCTTAAATTACCCGATTGTTGGTGCACTACAATTTTTCAATAAGGAGGCAATTAACATACAACTACTTAATCCCATTAATCTCATTACTTTAAAAAAAATACAATTTATTGACAACTTTAAGGGAAGCAAAATCCAAAAATCCAAACGAAGTAAAAATATAAGTTGAAACTTATTCCTTAGCAGAAGTACATGTGGAGAGAATAGTGACGAACTTCAAGGGGAGGGCAAATGTCATGCTTTCATGAGGAACATGGTAGAAAGATCGATGAAAAGTTTCCTGTTTCTCTTTGATCTATCAAGCAATATAATTTGGGGAAGTTGATTACTTTGTTCATTTGGCTTGTGAAATGTATAACCTCTATCGATCCAAGGATTAAGAACGCTAACCCTTTCATCACAAAATCTTCAGGAAAATGGTAGAGCAGAAGTACTCCCTGATATATTGTGGAGAGTATAAGAGGGCAACATGTTCCCAGGGGATAATCGGTAGCTGAAAAAAAGGTAGAAAACCGAAGAAGAGATAAAGGAGGTGGTCATTTGTGAATAATCATAAATTTAGTTTCCAAGAAGACTTAAGAACAACTCTTTTCTAGAAAAAAATAGAACCAAAAATATCTAGCAAATTGTTAGAGTGACATGAAAGATATGTACTCTATAGAACTCTTCTTATTCCCTGAACATTAAAGATACTGCTCCCTGCCTCCCTTTTACCGTCTCCTTTTCCATCTCCCTCCATCCTTCCCTCCCTTTCCCTCTCTTCCTTCTTTTCTCTCCCACACATACGCACACTCCTTCCCCTTGGTATATATATATATATATATATATGTGTGTGTGTGTGTGTGTGTGTGTGTGTGTGTGTGTGTGTGTGTATGTGTGTGTGTGTGTACTATAAAGATGCATTAAGGTTTGTCTTTTAGATGCCCACTCTACTGAGGTTACTTGAGTGATACATTATAATAGAGAATGTGGAGAGATGGATGAAACTAGTACTCTAAATTAAATGATAGCTTATAATTATGATAGCCATTTCTGCTTTGTAATTGATAAATTAGTACCTCTGAGGAAAAAAAGTGAAATTTGGTGGGTGATTCAGGAGAAGGCAAAGAGTTTCTTTTCTGTGATAAATGCCTCCTGTGTAGACATGATACCCAAGTGGGTTGTTGTTACACCACCAGAGACTATAAGCCTAGTGTCTTTTTTTTAAGTATAAAAACTTTTCAATGAAGTATAGAATTAACTTTAATAACTCGTTGAGAAATATGTATTAGATGAAAAGAATAAATTGAAAAGAAGACTTTTAGGCAAGATAGCATTATGAATTTAGGTTTGGAGGCCTCCATCTGCCCTAAATACACAGTAGTTTTAGATATGATAGGTACGAAGAAAATTGAAAAACACATAGCCAGAAAAAAAAAAACAAAAAAACAACGGTATCAAAAATAAGATACATATCTCCATGCATGAGAAATGCAACCAAAATGCAAAGCTACGCGTAGGACTGGAGCTGAGGCTGCTGGAGTGGGATGTGGAGACCCACATAGGAAGAGTGGCATTTGGTCCCTGGGGAATACTGGTGAAGGTAAGTCTCCTGTGTCTGTCAGAGAAAGGAAGCATGGGTCAGGGCTGACGACCAACACTAGGCCCCGACTAACCTGCCTGTGAAAAGAGACTAAAAACTGCTCACTGACTTGGAAACAAGGCTTGTAGGAGACTGCATACCCAAAGGAGTTAGAAAACAGGCACATCTGAGTTGAGGGAAGGCATCTACTGCCTTGGTGGTTAGAACGATGACTCCCTAATAACATTTCTAGGGAAAGGTACAGGGTCACCCATGGAAGATGTATTTCTGGGCCAAGATCTGGGAAGCTGAGTAGAGAAAGTCACAAAACTATAGGGCAGAAAGGGGGGGGGGAGGAAGAAGAGAGAGAAAGCAGAGAGAGAGAGAGAGAGAGAGAGAGAGAGAGAGAGAGAGAGAGAGAGACAGAGAGAGAGAGAGAGACTTGTTATCAAGAATAGCCTGCAACCCACAACTTCAAATCACCAGGAAGAAAACAAATGCCACAAAAGTCAGCTAACGGAGTCAAAGTTCAATACAAATTCATCCCAGATATAATAGTAGCTGAGGACCAGTGGAACTAAATACATTTTAGGTTCTCAAAAATATAAAATAAGTAATGACATTCATGAAAAATACAGGAATGATCAGATACAACAAGGAGAAATAAAATACTTATAGACGGATAGTAAAAAGAACCAAAAAGTTACCTTAAAAATGAAAAAATGTAGTTACTGATTGGAAAAAAATAATCCTCACTAGAGGAAAATTCACCAATTACAGAAATAATCAGTCCGCTGAAAGGGAATATTAAAGGATTCATACAGAAGTCACCATAGAAAATACAAAAAGTGTTAGAGTTCAAGAACATCTGCTTCCAACCAAGATAAAGTAACAGGTATTTAATTTAATCTATGAAACAATGGTTTGCAAGACATAAGGTATAGGGCAACAAAGGGCTGTGATCCCCAAGGTACAGGACATAAATGGAGTGAGTCCCATTCCCCGAGCTTCCCATCTTGAGAGTTTCCAGGTGGAGACCCAGGAAAGAACCCAGCAGAACCTGGCAGAATCCCCGAGCTGAGAAGGTACACCTGCCAACTGGGGACACCAAGGTGGCTAGAGTTAGAAGCCAAGGGCAGAGCCGCATAGAGGATAACTCTAAAAGCAGCAGGGGCTCCCCTGGCATCTTCAGACGAGTAATGATTAACATATGCATATGAAAAAACTACCATCCTATAACTGGGCAAAGAATCTTCTGAATGGACGAAGGTACTAATGCTTTGTACTACTCACTAGATGATCCCACCATTCCCCTCCTAGGTATTTTCCCAAGAGAAAAGGAAGCAGGTGAACATATACAGTCCTGCACATGATATTGATATCAGACTTATTTATAATAGCCCAACGCTGGGAGCAACCCAAATAGCCATCAACAGATGAACAGTGCCGATCCATACAGCGGAATACTATTCAGCAATAAAAAAGAATGGACATCAATACATACTATGTGATTAATCTAAAAATTATGCGGAGTGAAAGAATCCAGGAAAAAAAGGTGCATAAGGTCCAATTCCATTTATATAAAACTCTAGGAAATGTGAACTATATATAGGGACTAAAGCAGACCAATAATTGCTTGAGGATGGAAACAAGGATGAGAAAGTGAAGGGGTTACAAAGTGTCAAAAGAAAACTTCTTGGAGTGATGGATACATTCATTATCTTGATTGTGGTGCTGGCCGTTTCCTGGGTTTATCCATATATAAAAAGACCGAATTGTACAATTTAAATATGTACACATTAGTGTACACCAATGATACATCAGTAAAATTGTTATAATTTGTGGGAACAAATAGACATGGAAGCTGAAGTGGGGATTTCAGTGATAAATCTAAGAAAATTTAGAATAAAACCAATATACCCCATATACAGAATATAAACAATTGAATAAGGAAGGATGTTTTTTTTCAAAATTGAAAAAGAAAATAAAAGGATATGACCCAATGAATAGAAAGAGCCCTCTTAACATGGAAAAGCATATGTAACGTGAGTGTATTATGGAAAAAAATGTTTTTTCCATAATACACTCCCATTAGAAATGAGCTAGAAATGAAAGCTGGCCTAAAATAATAACATTGATGAAATGTGACATTGAAAAATAAAGTTTAAGCATGCAATTGAGAATCATCTCAACTGATAGAAAAAAAAAATAGCTGGCATCTTAAGAAGTGCTAAAAGTAGCTTGTTAATGAGCTCAGATTTTATTGACAGTGGGACAAAAAGAGCTAGATGGTGTGGCATGTGACCGACCGACCTACAAAAAGTAGGACAAATAAGCTTCAACCAAGTGTAGATACTTGTTAATTGGAAGTAGCCAGTGAAGAGAGCCAAGGGCATTCATTAACATATCATGAGCTAAAGAAGCAGAAGTGGCAGTGCCATTATCATTGCTAAAATATGGGGTAAATTAATGCTTATGGAAAATCAAATGACAAAAGATGGTATTAAGTATATTTTGAAATAAAACAAAAGAAAGAAGAGATGATGTTATCAGATATTATTAGATGACAGGAAAACAGAACTGCCCATCTCCCATTTCTCCCTCCTCCAACAAGGACAACATCTTCCAGATTCTTCTAGGAGAATCAGAATTGATCACTGAAAACAGGGAATTATTTCCTCAGACAACTTAGAACCTAATAAGAGAGGCATAGGTAGCTGCCTTAACTCTTTCGAAACATTCAGATTATATCCCAAAGGACTGGCATTATTCATAAATGTAACGTTAGATTCCTTGAGTATTTATCAGGTGCTGCCAGAAAAGTAAAGACCACCAAAAACAAACAAAAACAAAACACCAACCACAAACAAAAAAGAAAACCTCATACATTTTAAAAACAAAGGACTTAGTAAATCTATAAAAAATAGACAAGAAAGCTTTTTGTCAAAATCTGGTATGTGGGTTAGGGACATTTAGAATAAAAGAGAAATGGGGGCTGTTGGTACTGGGGGGTGGTGTTGGAGGGTTATAAGGATTTCCTTTTATGATCACGTTTTTAGTTACTAGAACACAGTAAATTCCAAAGATGTATCTCCAACTTAATTTTAGCAAAGCATTTGGCAATGTCTCTGATAAGTATAAAATGGTAAAAATGTGGTCTGAGAGACAATAGTTTAAGGTAAATTCAAAAATGGTTAATAATTATGCCCCCAAATGTTATTTAATGACTATGTAATTGAAGAGAGCTGCCTAGTGGTGTGCCATAGGCTTTCGTCCTGCATACTGTCATTTTTAATATTTTTTATTATCTAAGGCATGAAAGACATGCTTACGAAATTTGTCAATTAAATGAATCTTGAAAAGAGACCTAATAAGATCACTAACTGAATTATGAGCTAAAATGTTTTTGACTTGCTGGAAATCTGAGCCTGCACCAGCACAATATGTTTTAACATCAGTAATAAACTAAGAGCCCCATTTTGAACAAATGCATTATCAACTTCATTATTAAAGGTATATAACATTTAGAAATATTCATACAACCTTAATTTACTTTATAAACAATATAGTGTTGGAATTATGCCATCTACCTATAATATTATATTTGCAGTATTACATTCAAAACATTTTGATACGTTTTTTATTACAACTTCACATATACACACAAAAAGGAACAAAGCATGTAGCATTAGGAACTATCACAAAATAAACATAACCTTGTAATCACCACACAGGTCTATAAAGAAACCATTGCCAGTAACCCATAAGCTCTCATTGTGTCCTTTTCCAAATATGGCCACCTCTCTGCTCCCCAACAAACTGCCCCAGAGATTCATCCATACGCCTGTTTGCAGCAGTAGATTGCTCATTTCCACTGCTGTCTAATATTACATGGTATATTACTCTTCATTTCCTTCCTAATGTTGAACATGGGTATTTCCAATTTAGAGCTATTATGAATGAAGCTGCCACCATCATCCCTGTTCATTTTTTTGAGCACTTCTTTGCACATTTCTGTTGGGTATATGCCCAGGCATGGAATTGTAGGTCCAAACATTTTTGGATTTTAAAATTTAGTCAGTTTTGCCAATTTCCCAAAATATTTGAACCGCTTTGTACCCCCACACAAACACCATAGTGTCATGAGAACTTCTGTTGTTCCACATACTTGCCAAAAGTTGGTACAGTTAGATATAAAGTTCCCTAATGATGTAGTAATAATATCACACATTCCAAAAGTATACATGCTTTTATGTATATAGATTTTACAGCTTTAACTCACAGTTTTGAAATTAAAATCTTACGTAGACTACGTAAAAACATTTACTCTTAATACTGTCAGCTGCCTTTGTCTGTCCACAGGTTACTCATTAAACTACAAATTATTTTTATTTTTGAATTTGACCAAGGAAGAAAACTGAAGACCAAACTGATTTTAACAAATGTGAAGCAAATGCTTTTCTGGGAGAACAAAAGTTTGCTTATTAAATACTGTTGTTCCTGAATGTTCCTCTTGAACATTCAAGGGTCTAATATGCTACTCTAAAGAAAGTTGCCTTTTTAAAGGAGGTCTCTTTATAATGTTGATAAAATCCAATATAAAATATGCCATTAAAATCAGTACATTTCTTGCAATTAGGTAAACTTAAAAACAAATCTATTGAGGTCTCTGCTACATTCTCATCACTTCAGAGGCAAATGACTGTAGCTGAGTTGTGAGAAATAGACTTACTGAAAATCAAGTTTAGTTTAGTTAGGTTTTTGTTTGTTTGTTTGTTTTCAGAGAATTTCACAGGTCAATTATGTTTTAAGATTTTTGATTTAAGAATGTCAACTTGTTTTTTTTAATATCAAATATTACCTTAAGATTATACTTTCAGAGACAATAAAATAAAAATCAGATGCAAGTACTACACTGCTTTGTAAGACTACATAAAGGCTAGATAGCCTTTGAAACTAACGTGAACTCAAAATTAAGTTTGATTATTTTCCTGTTCTGCTTAGCCATCATACAATTTCTATTCTCATCACAAAGAACAAATCTTCACAGGAGGTTAACCTGGGCCAGGGTATAAAGAGAATATTTGTGCACAAGTCCAATGTAAAATAATGGTAAGTCTGATGAAAAATTCTTGAACATTTACATGCCCTGTAATTTTTAAATTAACATACCAAGCAGTGTAAACAGTGCCTGGTCTTAATTTTTAAAATGTCCTGGCAATACTATGACAGAAAACAGACTTTTTGTGTGTGTTACTTCAGGTGGTGGTATTAGGAAAAGAAAGTTAAAGTTATAGGTACATAGTTAGACTTCAACGTAACAATTTTTAAAAACATTAAAATAGATAACATTATAATAGATAAAAATGGATTATTACAAACAGTAGTGAGCTCTTTATTACTGGATCTATTCAAGTGAAATCTGGATAATAAGAATTTCTTTAGAGGGGAATTTTACATAGGATGGGAGATTGGACTAAATATCTTTTAATTTCATTTCCAAAAAAAGTTGAAATGAAATACAATTATGTTGAATTCATTAGCCATACTCTCAAATGGTTTTTATTTCTTATTGCTTTAAAACTACCAGTTATCACCCTGTTTTTAGTTGATTTATGTTGTTAGGGTAGATATGATTTATACTATTGCTAAGTAACATTTGACTATACAAAACTTTTATTATTAAGGAGTCTGGTCATTTCCATTTTTACTATGAATAACTCCCCTGGTTTATTCTTTCAGCAAATATTTGTAAAGTATTTCTCTCTGTCAGCCATTATCATCATCATTATTATTATTATTATTATTATTATTATTATTATTATTTTAGGATTTTTTTTTTCATAAGCAATTTTAACAGACCTTTAAAAAAAATACCTGAGGGTACAATTCATTTGGAGAATGTACAAAATTATTTTTTATTTAGTAAAAGCTTTATTACTTGGAAAAAGATGTTTAACATACTTTTAATGTGCATACAAAGGAGGTCTCAGGTGTGAAAAACTAAAGGCAAATGAAAATATTATAACCAGGTCAAGTCACTGACGTCATGGTTCTTTACAACTACTAGAAAGGTGTTATTTGACCTTGGCCTGTAAAGAAGGCTAAAGAGCTCCATGGTGAACCCCAAAATCTCTTTGCCCACTAAACCTCTAAATACAATCAAGGTCAAAGGGTTCGTTAGTTTGGGGCAAGCACTGACTGACACAAATGTTTTTAAAAGATTAAAAGTTATGTGGCCAAGAGGTCAGTTTCATGTTTGCAAATCTACTGCTTTATTTTATATTCTTCATCTCTGGCACCTTTTCCTGTTGAATCCCACAGAATTTTGGAATCAATGTGGTTAATTAGAAAAAGTTTCCCATCTGCTCTAGGCAAGTGCACTTTCACTGGCCTTGCCCGGAAAACGTCTTCTCTCAAAATGTTATCTTTTCTGGTTAAAAAAAAAAAAAAAAAAAAAAAAAAAAAAAGAGTAAAACATTGTTTTCTGTGAAGCTCAGGTGGGAGTGGACGAGGTAAGGGTGTAGGCTAAAAAGGGCTTCAGAGCTCAAAGAAAGCAATGGTTACCCTCACGTCATCAAATAAATCTGAGCTCTACTTCCAGAGAAGACTGAAGGCAGGATGTAACTGCAGAGTTCAGTTAAGTCACCAAACTTGAAACAAATCCTGAGTAAGTGTACAAGGACATTTAGGATTACCCACTTTCTGAAGTCAACCTCTGAGTATCACTTATCATTTAATAACCACCATCAACCATGATTCCCTAGACATCACAGCACTTGACAAATATCCGTTAAAGGAATGAATACAAGAATTAATTACATAATCAAAGAATATATGAATGGACAAATTGATAAATAAATGCCATTCTGGAAGTAAGAGCCCTGAAACCAAAATGCAGTTTCCTTGACCCTAGTTGTAGGACCTACAAGAAAGGCACAGCTTATGAAAGACAAATATAAATTGAACTGTGGCAAGAAATTTTTTGTTAAATAACACTAGTGATTCACATTGTATCTGTGATCACACAGTAAAGAGAAACTGGAATTTCAGCCAACGTACTCACTGCATCTTATTCTAAATATTATTCTGTCTTAATGTCTAGTAAGTGGGTTCTCACTCAAGAATAGGGATTTGTTCATTTTTAAAAATCCTTTGATTGCCTTCCTGAATTAAAGCTTCATAAATTAAGTCTTTAGCCATTATCGTCAAAAGGCCTTTGAATTGAATCAAAACTCTAGCACTCAGCGTGGATCAAACTAGGAAAAGAACAGTCATTTGGAATTTGGTGTTAACAAGGTTTCCTTGGTTTGCAGTTCTCATTCATTGCATTAGCACGTCCAGTCCTGTGGCTATTATCACAATCGCTTGCTCAGCATGGCGTGAAGCAATCAGCTTTTGCAGGTCAGGAGAGCGATGGACAGGGTATTCCAAGGAACTGGAAATGAGCAAGGACTTACTTTCTCAGTTATTCCATGACGAATGGGGAATCTTGCCATTGGTCTACTCCAGAGGCACACAGGAGACTTGAGTGAGAGGATACATGCATAATTCAAAGGGAAAATTTTAAGAATTCAGATTTAACTCATCATAGTAGAAAATTCCTTGAACTTCTCCAGCAGCTTTTAGCTAAGTGGCAAAAATGAAATGCATTTCAAAACTGATTCTCACCTCTATCATCTAAACCTAGTCTCCAGCTGGCATTCTGTAGAAAACAAGGTTTGGTTATTTATTATTGTTTCCTTCACTTAAGAAGAAAAAGGTCAGAGGCAGGTTTACAAAATGGAAATGTTGTCACTGGTAACTAAATATAGTTTATTGTTTATTAACAAAATAATTAGGGATGCAAATAATATTTCCATGCCATCTGCCTAAGGGACTCTTTTTTTGAAGTCTCATTATTTTCTGGTGCAGAGGCTGTGCCATAAAAGAGATCACTAGAAGAAATGCAGAATAACAACAAAAAAAAATGTATGTATACATAGTCTGTGCATTAACAAAACCTGTTATTGTAAATGCAGTGATGTCAATGATATGTGCAAATAACATATGCAAAACTATATGTAAAATTGTGGTGTGTATAATGACAGTCAATTGATGGAAACACATTTTATTTATACAGTGATACATGCAAAAATGTAAATTGCCAATCATCTATGCATGGATATAAGGGAAACATCTTATTGTATATGCAATGGTTCCCAAGCCAGGTTACCTGAAGGTACATAAAGATGAGGCCATTTTCCAATGAAATATCATGATAATTGAGAGACAGATTTCTACTGACTTGCAATAAGTGAAAAATTGCCTCATATCTCTACTTCTCATATTTGTACACTCCGTCTCACCCTGAGGTGTAGTCAGTCCAAGTGTTTGAAAACATAGGTTATAAAGACTTTCGCTGCTTTAGTTCCACTTTCTGAGAGAGAAAATGTGAAGGGATTATGTTCAAGATCAATAGAGTTAACTAAAGCAAACAGATCATTTAGATCAAGCTCAAATGTATTTTGTGAGTTCTCTGATTCCCTATAACACATGTGTACTAAGTGACTCCTCCTCTTTGGGCTGTACTTCTGTGCTCCTTAGTTATTCTAATCCTAACCCCAGTTCCTGGATGGCAGTGGGCATTATGTTGTTCCCAAGTTCATGCTTAGAATCCTTATGATCCCTCCTCCGAAGGTGCATGACACAGAGCAGGCTCTTTCAATAAATATCTCTTGTAACTATAGAATCTGTTTTACAAAAGGGGAGATTTTTGGCATTCATGCACTTGGCAACATAAAACTATTCCACCAAAAAAGTAGTTTTGTGCACCTGAAACTAATAAAAAAGAGTTATACAAAAAAGTAGTGGGTATATTTTGATATACCTAGAAAATATTCATGTAGTCCCACATCCCCAAGTTCTGAATGAGTGTAGAAATGACACTAGGAGATACGCATTCGTAACAGACGGACCTTGTAAATATGGTTGTTTTTTGGTACAATCGTTCATAAATTTTATCTTTATATACAGCAAGCCACCAACTCTCCATGCAAAGAACCTCTTTAGTAGGTTTCCCATAGCACAAGCTTAAAATTAGGATAGAACGGTAATGTAGAGAAAAAAGTAAAAAACCCTGTAAAAACAAAACAGGTGCAAAATGTTCTTTTCACCTTCATAGGGTGAATGTCATCTACTTTCATGAAAAACTTCCCACATCTTCATGACCACGACATCACTAATTCTGACTCTTCAAAATAGCATTGCATCTAGAGCCTGAGAGTGAAGTAATACATTATAACAGAAAGACCACTGGGAAAGAATCAGGAAGAAATGGCTCCTGTCTTCAGTGTGTTCATGCTGTTAGAAGAAAACAGCATAGACTAGGTAGCTTATAAACCGCATTTATTTCTCATAGTTCTGGTGCTGGGAAGTCCAACAACAAGACGCTGGCAGATTCCGAGAGCTCCCTTGCTGCTTCATAAATGCCATTTTCTCAGTGTGTTCACATGTGGAAGGGGCCAAGGGTCTCCCTGGGGCCTCTTTCATCCGGGAACTAATACCACTTATGAAAAAGCCACCCTCAGGACCTAATCACTTCCCACAGGGGCCACCTCCAAATACCATCACACTGGGAGTTAGATTTCAACCTACGACTTTTGGGGGAACACAAACATTCAGTCTACGGTAGGTCCCAAATCCAGTTATAAAAATAAGTGTGTGTTACCCTAAAGGATATGGTGTCCAAAGGAATTAGCCTAAAAAATTTCATTCAGCCATGACAAAAATGAAGTCATAATAGTATTTCATGAGGAACCTTGTAATGTGGAGACACAATATTGTTGGCATAAGTATTTTGATAAGGAATGTTCTCACTGCTTTCTTAGCCATCTTATTCACAAAAGTTCTCATTAGAGAATACCTAAAACCCAATGACTACAGGAGTAAAACAATGAGTATTTTTGGCCACCAAGGGAAGGAGGGACAAATAGCTAAAGTAAGTTTAAAAATCCATATTTCTCTTTTTTGCCTATTTTCTCTATTTTTCTTTATATTTACTGACATACAATGAAAGAGCAACAGATTAAGGTATTAAATTGCTAACTAGACAGTTTCTGATTAATCTCTCAAGAACATAATGTTTAATTTTGTGATCATCACAGAGCTTGTAAAAACACGTTTGTTGTAGGATATTGGATTTTCATATTTTAAGTTGAAATTGAACACCAGCCTTGTATTCATTAATTTATCACTATGAAGAAAATAAAACCCCGCAACTCACCAGCCTTAGGGTACCTAATGTAATACTATGTATACTAGATGTGTTCTCTTATAATTCAGAAAGCATGAGATGCTGTGAATTTCTCCCTGAACACGGCTTGTAATACCTACTAACTTCTGGTCAAATTTCAGTGCCTTCATTTTACGTTGGGAGCAAACTGCCACTGTAGCTCCTACTTGAATAATAATTGTAGGGGGAGTACAGCGGCCAGCAGCAGAAGTGAAAAAATCACAGGCAGATGGGTTTAAGATGTGTAGTCAGTTATGTATAATGGACGATGAGAGAACTGGCAAAATACGTGCTGGACTGATTTTAGGGTGCAGACTAGTGGTGGCAAAGTGAGGGGAAAGAAGGAATCGAGGATAATTTCCAGATATTTGGGCTTCAGGAACTTGGAGTGTATTGGGGCCGGATCCCAAGATGGGCAAGAAACAGATTTGGGGAAGAAAGTCAGGTAGTTGTGTTTCAGCCTTAAGTTTGAGATGTCTATTAGGTTCCATGTAGAATCTGGATCTCAGGGAGAAGTCAGGGATTAGGGTATGCATTTAGAAGCATTAGTATATGGGTGATCTTTAAATGAGGTGACCTAGGAAGAGAAGTGAGGAGGGGTCCAGGGCATGAGTGGACAGGCCAATATTTGATAATTATTTAGTGGAAAAGAAAAGTAATACCAAGGATGGTGGGGAGAGAACTAGGAGAGTGTGGTGCCACAGAGAACTTGTCCAGAAAGAGGAAGTGGTCAACTGTATTATTGTTTTTTTGAGACTTTTCAATAGTCAAGATGTAACCATCCTTTCGACGGGTTAACTCTACCTTGCCAATACTGGATTATTTTCTTTTTCTGTAGAAATACCTCTTTTGTTTGTGACTCCTTTCCCAAAGGAAAGGGATAGTTGAATAAATATACTCATTCCACTCTACCACCATTCATAATCAGTTGAAACTGGGAACATCAACATTTTCGCAGACCGGGAAAGTTAGAGAAC
Organism: Rhinolophus hipposideros; assembly: GCF_964194185.1. NCBI lineage: Eukaryota > Metazoa > Chordata > Mammalia > Chiroptera > Rhinolophidae > Rhinolophus > Rhinolophus hipposideros. Next base: position 24,882,133 of record NC_138071.1, on the reverse strand, counting down.
TTTGGACATAGTAATTGTATAGAAAGCTTGTACCTAACAGTTACAATAATAAAGGTTATTATCAAATTATTGATGAAAAGAGCAGAATATGATAGTAAATATATATTGATTGAAAGCATGTAAAATTATGAATAATATGGCCGAGGATTGGTAAACGATAAAATTTTAAATCTTTACTAGTTCTATTTATTATTATTACTATTACTACTATTATTATTATTATTTTAAAATGTAAGAATGTGGTTTTACCTTTCTGCATGTTAAGTAGGGTTGTTGAACATTTTCCACCCATATATATATACACACATATAATAAAATTAACAGAATAATCTCATTATAGCCTTTGCCTATTTACTTACTGATGTCTTAATGATTTCCTCATCCCATTAGGTAAGCTTTTTAGATACCAGGGATGCTAATATTTAGCCTTATCCCCATAAACAAAATACTAATAGAAAAAGTTTACATTCAATGATCATATATAGTAAAACACTTCTGTGTTATCTCTACCAAAATCCCCCTTTTTATGTGTGTTTAGAAACAAGATTGTGGAGGCCCAGACCACAGAGAATAAAGGGCAGAACTCAATGTGAACTCTGATGAGTCTTATTCCAAAGTCCTTCTTTTCTCCACACAAATATACATATTTGTATAAGACACACATAAAATAAAGTACCATGAAAAGGTAAACACTCTATGACATCGACCTTTTGTCTTCAAACGTGGTTTTGTTTTCAAATGTGGTTTTGTTTAATGACAAAACATGGAAAAATATGTCAAGCAAAGAGGAGTATGCAAAACACTTTGGCCTTCTTAAGAAATTTAAAGTAGTTACCAGAGAGCAGGGGAGAGGGTGGTGTAGATGAGGGTAAAGGGGATCCAATATATGGTGATGGAAAGAGAATTGACTCCGGGTGGTGAACACACAATGTGATATATAGATGATGTTTTACAGAATTGTACACCTGAAATCTATGTAACTTGACTAATAATTGTCCCCCAATAAATTTTTAATTAAAAAAATGAAACAGAGTAAAGGGATTCTATACACTTCTAAATAGGTAAATCAAATCCCCTTAAAATTAATGAAGTGTCACTAGTTTAATACTCAAGTAAAAGTAAGAAGCATCATGCTCCGTTAGTAACACTATCTCCTGCTATTATTTGAATTTGGGGTTCAGGATGAATCATTCTTGCCATCCATTAGTAGAGAACTGGCTCACGGAAAGCAACTATTAAAACTATCTGGTCCCAGAACCAATAAGGATATTTAAAGGTAACACAGAATCTGAGAGAAAATGAGGAAAAGGATATTGTGAACACTTGAGGAAAAATCTGAAGTACATAAGCGATTAATCATATTCCAAATATTTATGTAGCTCTTAATATCTATTCTACTTGTTCAAAAATTACAAACATATGTGTTGCTGGGGAAGAGGTACCATTTTATCTGAAATAATTAACATAAGGCAGTATGGGTAGGCTGAAATTTATATGAAATACCAATACACAAGAATTTCTTCGTAATCGAAGGCATCTTTCTAAATGATCAAATTTACAGAGTTCTCGGAATTGCTCTTACTCCACAGTGAAGCCACGTGGTATTCTGCATTTGCTACAGTCTCATCCACAGCTGAACAATCAGATGAGACAAGGCAGAGCATTCAGCACTCATTCAGGGGAAAAGCATTTGTCATCTTGAAAACAGGCTCGCAGAGGATGGGAAAGTCAGTGACTAGCTCTAAATAGTTTATGACGTCAGTATAATTATGAGTGAATTGAAAGGTGCGAGTTCAATAAGTGAAAAGTAAAAGTTAATGTTTTATACACATATATATACACACACATACACATATATACATATATATGTGTGTGTATATGTATTTTTTTAACACATAATAGGGGCTTGGGGGATCAATCTGATCAGACCAGACGTAGATGAAAGATTTATCTTGAAGTTGGTATTGCATAGCTAATATGCTGTTTTTCTTTACTTATACAAACATGTTATATATATATATATATATATATATATATATATATATATATATATATATATATATATATATATATGTATGTATAGTTACGATCATTCTTTTGGGTACCTTTAGGGTGTTAAAAATAATGGGTGAGCCGAAAGTCTGTCCCTTAGTATAATTCATCTGTCACTGTTATCAATTCCACCTAAACTTTGTGTTCAGAGGTTTCTGTGATTCTCCTGCAATCCTGACTTTTTAACAAATTCTACAAATTGTTTACAAAAGAATATTAGTTATCCAGGGAAGGATTGTCTATAGTCGCTTTTCAAATGCTCAGTTAACATGGGATCCAAAGACTTGGCCTGTAGTTCATGCCCCCTTTTTGGGATCTGGTCTTGTATTTAGACAAACACGGCAAAGGGTTTATTGTTAACAATTTTATCTTTTATCTTCTCCATTTACTTCATATTTGCTGTGTGATAAGCACTGGGCTAAGCAGGTTATCTCTTTAAAATGTCAACACAACCCTAAGAAATAGATGTTATGCCTACTTTGTTTGTTTGTTTTTATGTATTTATTTATTTTAATTAAAATTTATCAGAGTGTCAATGGTCAACAGAACTACACAGGTCTCAAGAGTACAATTCTGTAATACATGATCTATGTATGGCATTATGTGTTCATCACCCAGAGTCATTTCTGCTTCCATCACCATATACTTTAAAGATGAGAAAATGATTGGAAGGGTCTAGTCATTCTCCCAAGTTTACACAGATGGCTGGCGGCGGGGTGAGGTAGGGAAGGGGTGCATTCAAATCCAAACCTGTTAGATTCTAAACACTGGCCTGAAGTGCCAATCAGTGTATGTCAACCTCAGCGCACCTACCTGGTTTATTATCTAGTAATGACTTTCATTTATTTTTGGGTGTGTCAGGGAAGAGTTTTTGCCTAGTAAAGGGGAAAAAGAAACAAAGCAAAACAAAACAAAATGAACGATAAGATAAAGAATAAGAAAAATAATTATATCAGAAAACTTAAAGTCACAGATGAGCCAAAGAAGCTTAAAAGTGGCAAAACCCTGCTCTCTCTGCTTTGGGGAGGATATTTGGAACTTAGATTGATGAACCCATCTCAGTTGAAATGCATTTGCTCCACACTTCACAATTTAGTTTACATTCTTCACAGCATTCTCGATCAATGCATAGAATCTTCTTATATTACATGAAATATAAATTACAAATATCTACAAAAGAATTATTTGAAACATATAATGCTTTGGTCTTTAGGGTTTAATTTTGTATATTGTAAGGAGATGAAAATAAACCCCTGAGGCAGAAATACAATTGTATGCTTCAATGAATAAATTATATTAGGGAATGTACTTGGGAGATGGCTAGAAACATCAGCCAGCCTACTTATGTAATAAACTGGGTCTCCAATGAAAAGTAACAAACTTTGTAGGCTGCAGTAACAACATCATATCGATAATTCTGCTCTTTTCCAAGACATTTCTTATTATTTCTTCGCGTTTAAAACCAAAACTAAAATGCGGGTTTCTGGCGCCCCCATCCCAGCACCAAGGCCACCAAGTATGTGGACTATGACAGAGCAAAGAATGTGGATCTTAAAAGTCTGAGAGATTCTTAATTACAAAGTGGGGGGTGGGGTGCGCCATTACTTTGAAGTTAAAATCAATTCTTTGAATGTTGGGAAAAACATACATCACAATACACGTCTTTTAGCGACAACTGGAATCTGATTAAAAAAAAAAGAGTACACAAAGATGGAGAGGCAGAGAGAGAGAAGACAGAGACAAGTGGGGAGAAGAGAAACAGGTGTCCACAGGCTGTGAAGAGAGAAGACTCAGCTGGCTCCAAGGTGTGGGTGAATCAAGGTGAAGTAACCTGGGTGTACCACTGTTAGTTTGTCACTGTGAGGGCCATGGTTATTCTACGAATGTACGAGTAAGTCAATGTAACATGTCTGCAGATGATTTTGGCAATATTTATCAAATACCTTAAGTGTTTTTGTTCTTTGCTCCAGTAATTATTTTTTAAGCCTTACGTAAAAAATGTTTATCACAGCATTATATAAAATTGCAAAAAAAGGGAACTCATCTCACTACCTAATAATAGGAAATCATCTAATAATAGGGACTGAGTTTAATAAATACCATATTAACAATATGTAAGACTATAAATTTCTTGCTTCTAAAATTATTAGTGAGAACACAACATGACAAATGATATATTAAGTTATATTGCAGAATTCCAATTTTGTGTGTAAAAGTAGAAAAACATACAATATTATCAGTAGTTAATCCCAGGTTATAATGATGGGTAATTTTTATTTTCTTTCTTATTCCAGTTATTTAATTTGCAAACTTCCTACAGTGAGTATATAATGTTAGTATCATTTTAATTGATAAAAAATGTTAATTAACAAAAGCTCTTAAAATCTACTTAAAATGTGAAGTTTATTCATTTATCTGTTTATTCGTTAATTCATTCCTTTATTTCACAAACCCAATCTATGGTGTCTACCATATGCCAGCCATTGTTCTAAACACTTAAAAATCTTATCTAGGTCAATCCTTGTGACCAGTATATGAGGTAGGCGTAGGTCCTATGCTTGTGCCACCTGTACTTAATGTGACAGAGCTGCGAGTTGAAATCAGGGGGCCTGGCTCACAACCTGTGTCTCAAGCACTGTGTCCTGACGATCTGCGGTGAATGGGCCTGAGAAAGATGCCCATTTTAAGGAACATTAATTTGGAGGCTTTAGTTTCAGTGGCCAGAGCAGCAGCCTTCGAGAGACAGAATAGAATCAAACTTGACAATTTGATTCCCGGGACAGGGGGTTTCCCGATCCTTCCTGTTCTATGCGAATTTGATTTGAAAACAGCAGATTAAGAGGACACCCTGGACCTAGTCCTGAGGTGATACACATGGAGCCTCTTGGAGCAGGACGGTGCCTCGCTTTTGCTGCAAATATATTACTGCAATATTTACGCAGACAACCCGTCACAAAGGCTTACCCTATTATAATGGCTAATGTGGGACATATAATTAGTGTGCCACCGATGACCATGAAAGCTTTTGACAGGCATTTGTGGAGCAGGAGGGAATGATGAGAAGTCATCTAATTTACAGTGGCATGCTGCTAAATGAGATTGCCCTAGCTTGTGTCCACAGTGACTCCGTTCCTGACTTAGAAGAACCTGAAAATATGAAAACATACAGTGTGCATTATTCTGGCCAACAGCATTGTTTATTTATTTATTTATTTATTTATTTATTTATTTATTTATTTATTTATTTATTTATTTATTTTTTTAAGACTTCTGCTCCGTATTATTCTCATTCTCAAATACTGTAGCTAGGTGAGTCTGTGTTAATAAAAGGAGGACTAATACAACAGTTTAAAATAACCATGTAACGTCTTACACGGTGCAAGCTTTCCATTGTCGCTCATCTTCTTTTCCCAGGAAAAGCACCCTAACTTGCTCTGGAAAACTATTCTTCCTGGGCATGGATGGTGGGGCTGCTTCTCTCCTGACGAAGTATCAATATTATGATAGATCTAGTGTGTAGCGTGCTGAACATGACCTAAACTTGGCCAATTAATGTCCATCTCTGGGCATCCATCTTCCTTCTTTCTTTCTCCCTCTTTCTTCCTCCCTCCTCCTTTCATTTTGTTGTGTTGCTTCTCTATGATAAGCAAACCTCTACTGTTTCAGATTCAGCTATCGATTTTGCATAGGCCTCGCTTATACACAATGATCTGCTTGGTACTCTAAGTCTATAAGGACCTTTTCTCCATGCCCCTCTATCCTGAGAGTCCAAATGCAAGAAATATAGCTGAGGGGAGCAGCAGTCCAGTTTGAGAGCTCACCGGCCACCTGTTCATCTCGCTGATGCTGATAACTGGCTCATATCTTGCGCAGACTCAGCACTGATTTCCTCCTGCACTTTACTGCGAGGGGCCAGAGAAAACCTCCTCCGACAAGCCCACCGGTTGGGTCTTCTCAGTCTGTTTTATCTCAAGACTCCACTGCAGTCTCTTGTTTGACTCTTGTGTATCTGGCGGAACTAAGAAAATGTGTCAGCCAGGAGGTGGCCTTGGTACTAGAAAATCCAAGAGAGAATGCAGAGCCTGGAGGCATGAGAATGAAGAGGGTAAGCAAGGGGCCTGTGATACGGAAAGGAAGCTTCTTGATTATGGGGAGGTGGGGGGTGAGTTATGGGGAATGGGGTGAGAGAAGGGAGACAAAGTCACTGAGACTGGGGTTTTGGATGACTCTGTCACTTGATGGATACTTTAGACCAGACCAGTGCTGTTTCTTATTCATTAAATCTCTTTCTGAAATGTCTCATAAAGCATAGTTAGAAGTGTTTATGAGGCTCTTCTGTAAGAATGGGGATTAAAGCAAAGTGGTATTTGTTGTATATGTAATTATTTTTACATTTTCTCATATCTGACCTCATACCACAAATGATGTGATGTGGCTTCCATAGCATACTTTGTATACTTACAGCATTTTAAAAATATCTTTTGCTTTATTACATGTTTCCATTCAGAAAGAAAACACGTGCTTATCTCTTTGTCCTAGTAGATTAAAAACCCCTGGAGGTAAGGGCTGTATCTTACTCATCTTTGTATCTTCCCAGCACCAACCACAGAGTTTAGCCAAAAGCATTCAATACATATTTGTAGACTTGGGATGATTTAGGACCCTTAACACAGAATACATTTTCCTTTATAAGTGAGCATGATGTATAAACCCGAGGCAGAGATACTGTTTTCCTAGCAAATAAATCATTAGCATCTAAAAGGAGGACTGGAGAGTTTTTGCTTTGGTGACTAAAAACAAACAGCCATGTGAGGGTGCTGTCTCTTATAGGAAGGGAGCCTCTGGTCACCTACCGGTCCCTTCTTTCCTCGCCATCCACCCCATCTCAGAAACTGTGCCTGCACATATATAGGTAGCCTGGGACACAGTCAGAAGGTGGAGACTACTTCTGATGGGTTTATCTCACGGAAAAACGAACAATGCTCAAGTCCAAAGGTAAAATTTATATCTATAAATTGAAAAACCAGTTTCAAACCTTCGCCTTGAAGGATTACACTTTCCCACAGTCTAGTTCTCATTCTAGGAAGGAAGCGCCTTTGAAATCAAAGGGAGTTTCGCAAGGAGACAGAGGAACCAGATGAAGGAATTCAAGAGCTTTAAATTGCATTCCGGCGGTATCTGAAAATATGCCGCTCACATAAAATGATAGAGAGGCTTTCCTTGGAGCATACATTTTAACACCCGACTGAATATTGTATCACGCATGCAGGGACACTATTTCTAAATAATCCACTGCCACTTTTACAATTCTTTTAATATTTCATGATTATACCTTTAAAATTATGTGCGTCTGTATTTCCGGAAAAAGTAATCTATCAAGCCAATCCCTGGCACTGTTTGTTTTGTTCGTTTATTTTTTCAGGAACAGACTACCTCCCATTATCTGTTTTAACTTATTTTTTGACTTCAAATAACCTCCCAAATGTATTTTATTAATTTATTTCAAAGTGATTGAGGACTATGTGCCACACATTCAAAGGTGCACACCCGCCCTCTGTATCTTCGGCCCAAGACCCAGGGCAGAGACGAGCAAACAAGACATCACCCCTTACCGTGTGGGCCCCTTTCCCTCTCCAGCCCACCTCTCATTCTTACAAATACACTTCCCAGATGGTCTGCATTTCGTCCTGTCCCCAGTCCATCCTGTCATATAGCAGCAGAGAGCTCTCCCTCTTCCCAACACAGGACATACTCCCTTTCCCTCAAATTCAATGACTTGTCACATAGATAGGCACACTGTAAATACCAGTTACGTGGATAAATGAAGACTGCATCCCAGGCTCACACTTTTCACCCCTTCTCTTTCTTTTACTATTAGGTGTTTTCAACATTCCGGTTACTGCCCCTGTGAGCGTCCTGACCTCAGAGTTAGCGGCCCCCCTCAATTATTACAATTTCTATCTTATCTCCGTCAACCCCTGCCATTTACTTGCCTGAATGACATTTACATCGTTGCATTAGGACTTGATTTTTTTCTAACCTGCAGGAGCTCAGAATTTTCCTTTCTCTCTTCTCAATATATGTAATCCCCCTTGATATATCATTCTCTTCCTATCACTTCTCTTCCTATCACTTCCAGGAGTATAATTCGTAAATCTGTGTCTCCAATTTCAACCCTCTTTCAAGTTCCTGAGTGCGCTTCCAATGGCCCACCATTCACCTAAGAACCTGAAATGGCCCCTCGAGGTTTTCTTTCCTAACCCCTGGGATTGGAATACAATGAAATAACACACCGTGGTTAGGTTATACTGTGTGGCAAAGGCGATTATACAGCTTTTCCATAAGGTTACTAATCAGTAGACCTCATGACTGGGAGAGTTTTCTGGAAAACCTGATCTAATCAAATGAGCAGAGAGTTTTCTCAAGGTGGTAGCAGAAGTCAGAGCAACGCAAAGCATGAGAGAGATTTGCTGTGAGGGAGGCTGTCATTGCTGAAGATAAACGGGACCTTGGTCCTCTAACTACAGGGAATCACCCGTCAACCTGAATGAGATTGGACGCAGTCTTTACCAAAGTCTGTAAATGACCGAGTCACTTTCGCCCTGTGACACCAGATGCAGAAAACCCAGTCTAGCCGCCTGGGCTTCTGACCTAGAGAAGTATGAATTCAAACATGCGTATCGTTATGAGCCACTGCATTTGTGCTAATTTGTAATGCAGCCATGGGAAACGAATCCAACACGTTAAACTCTACACATTCTCTCTAAACTATCTTTCCATTAAGTGGACTTCCCATCACTGTTTATGGATGCTAATAACACTAGAGGCCTTCCAGCCTCATCAATGAGACTCCATCTGCCTTCCCCCCTATATCTGAAAAAAAAAAATTGCCAAGAACGATGGAATGTATATCATCTGCATCACACTTTCGACTCTGTTCTCTTTTCCCTGCTGCAATCAGGATCCTCCTTACGTTGTTCAGGATAATAAAGTAGTTGTATAATCTGGATGACCACTTCCTGTCTACATGCCATTGCCAGGGGAAACTTCCTAACCCCGTGCTTTAACCACATTTGTCTCTTTGCTGGAATAGCAACATCAAAATGCTAAAATGAATGTCCAACCTGAGTTCTCTATCGCGGCATGTACCATCACACTACCCTATTTTGGGGCCCGACCAACTTTTTAGTCAAATTGAACAGCCCGTCTTACCCTGAAAAGTCTATGATTATTCCCACATATATATCTTTCCTGATTTAAAAAAAAAAAAAAGCAACAACAAACAAATAAACAAACAGAAAACCCCTTGTATTTCTGAATAAGTCCTTCATGGTCTGCAGAAAACTTAATAGTTTCATGAAACATCCGTTGTTTGACTTTCCATCTTCCCTATATGAAAGGCCTTTAGCAAACGTTTGCTCACTGAGCAAATAAATGCAGCCTTTCCTTGTTCTTCCTGAAGGAAGATGTTTCCTTCAACACATTTCTAGGGCACTTTATTTTTACTTCTCACACATGGTCTGTGACATAATGTGATGTCTATTCTCGACAACTCCCTTCCCTCACTGTAAAATTCAGAGCAGGGTGTCTTATTGTAATCTGTATCCCTGAGTATAAATCCTACATGAGGTTGTACCTAATAGATTTTGTTTACGTTTTTGAAATAAATTCTTATATTTAAGTGGTTTAAACTATGCAAAAACTCTACCTACTGGTTCTACTGTGTTTCCACAAAAATAAGATCTAACCAGAAAGTAAGCCCTAGCCTGACTTTTCAGGATGACATCCCCCGAACATAAGCCCTAGTGCATCTTTTGGAGCCAAAAATAATATAGATCCACTTTTATTTTTGGCGACACATGGTAACATACCAGGTACCAAGCATCTCTCCCAGTTAAATAAACCTCTGAGGGTTTAGTCTTTTCTACAAGGAATCGTCACAAGGACAATGAGTATCTGTTTTGCTCATGACCATAAACCTAGCACCAATAAGAGTGTCTGGCCCATAAAATATATATAATATATAATGCTTATTTTATGAACTATGCGGTCAATCTTTAGTCAGAAATATCTCTTACAATAACTGTACCTGACAAAAGTGTTCCATTATGTGAAATTGTGTCTGTTTTAGCAAGTGTCACAAACGATAGCAATTTAATTGTCATATCAATGGCATTTATGTGGCCACAATGGTTAACAAAATGTAAATAAAAGGTTTAAGGTTGTGGTAATTCATGTAATAAATGTACATATACCTAAAACATTTTGGGAACGTCTGTAACTGTCTTATCAACAGTGACAGAGAAAGAGACTGATAAATGACAATGCACAAATAGATCCATTTTGAAAGTTGCAGCTCACCCTGCATGTCTATCTTCCTGAGAAATAAACCTCCAGCTTTGTAAATCACTGAGATTTGGGGTGTAGTTTTTCTGAAGCACAATTTTGCCTCATCCTCTCTTTCTCTCCAAAGCGAATCTGTTGTGGAGGATAGTTAATTATAGAGAAATGACCATTTAATCACGCTTCTTCCTTCTTCTCTGCTTTGCTCAAGACCGTCAATATTTTTCACATGAAATAGCTTCTAAGTGGTCTTGTAACAACTTTGTCCTTTTTCAGTTCAACCTCCTCAAGGCATACTTGGTTAATTCCTAACTAATCTGATTAAGCCATATCCATGTCTAAAGTCTCCATGCATCACAGATATCTCCAGGACACAATCCAGACTTATGAGCCAGCCTCCAAGGATATCAGGCATACGTCATTCTCTGTCTGACGTATGCACGTACCATACAATCCTCTTCAACATTCTTCAACATGCCCTCATCCTTCCGAATTTCCATGCTTCTGCACATGCCGATATCTCTGACCACAGTGACCTTTCTCATCCTGTGTTGATTGATGATCTTGAATGAAAACTGCTTAAATGAGTCTTTTCTTAAAGGTGAAATAGGCCCATCTTTTTGTAGTGCAATGCTCGTGACGGAAAGAATGTCCGTTTCATGGGCACTGGCCATGCCTCTGCTGGAAGCCTTTTACATGTATTACTCATGTACTCCTCACAAGTGAAGGAGGCAGTCAGCATTATTATTTACATTTTTCCAATGAGGAAACTGAGGGTTATTAATGAGCTGCCCCACGGCTATGCGGCTATCATAATTTACCCTCTAAACGCCTACATTTTGGCATGACCTCTTTCATTTTGAACTCTGTTGTGGAAACTAGGTCTTACTCATCATCATATCCTGAGCTTCCACAAGAATTCCCTGCTCTTAGTCAGCATTCAAACATTTGTTGAGTGAATGTATCATCAATGAGGGAACCCACGGCTCTCACTCTCTCTCCATCTTAAGCTGGATAGTAAGTTTTTCCTTATAGATTTTTAATGACTTTTTGAGTACTATAAACAGAAGACCTATGTGTTCGGTTTAAAAACAAGCCAAGAAACTAATTCAAGCAGATGTTATCAACTCGTTTCCAATCCTCAGGGTACCTCTCCCAATACCATCCCCTTTCCTCCAACTCAGTAGTACCCAATATTTTGCATTTTTACTTAAGCTTTCTCTTCTTTATGGTTTCATCACATATGTATACACGTAATCCTACATAATATAATGTTTTATTTTACCTGTTTTTAAACTTTACATAAATGGAATTATATTGCATTTTCTTCTCCTGTGACTTATTGTTGTTTTTCCACCTGTGATTTTTGTATTCATCTATGTAGATATGTTTCTCTAGTGCAGTCACCCTCATTTTTGAATTGTATCTCAACATATAAAATATAGTTTACTTTTTCTAACAGTGATGCTGTTGATGGGATTTGGGTTTTTCCACTTTTTTGCCATTACACACAATTTTCCTATGTACATTTTTATACATTTCTTCTGAAAAAAAAATGTGCAATGATAGGCTATGCCCCTATCATTTAAATAATTGGAGAATACGGTATGGGCAAGTTCAAATTTATTAGGTCACAACCAGCACCTGCATCTGTATAATGCCCTCAGGTTGCCAGAACTTACCTTGCCTGAACATAAGGAGAGTCACAATTTCTGAAAGTTAACCAATGTCTGAAGAAGGTTGGGCTATCCATACTCTGTTTCCGACAGCTCTGAGATGTGACTGGTCTCCAGACTACCCTGTGGGGTCTGAACCAAACTCATGTTCATGGGACAGGCCTGGAGACTGCACACTGGCTTCATGCCTCCATGTCACTTCCCAGACCCTTGCTAGCTTTCCCCGTGGGACACCTGCATTTTCACGTCACCTTAGCAGCAATACATTTTACACTTTTAAGAGATTGGTCCTTGAATGTTGAGTTGTGGGGGGTAAGAGTGTATTACAGGAAACACTGACTAAGTGAAGTCAGAACTCAGACAACGGCCAATCAGCCCAGGGTTAGCAAAACATCAACACACAGAATTAAACGGTTTAAAATATTATCAGCATTGTTGATCTTTTTCAAAAAATATTTATCAATTATATTCTCACTTCCCACTAAGCTATATAATGGAAGAAATTACTCATGTATCATGGGGATTTATGTTTCATCATCCATGTTCAGATTTTAAGGAAAAATAGTTATATTCATAGGCTTACATTACATCTATAATTAGCATTTTTTCTTTTTCTTTCAAGTTTTTCTCTGCAAACTCCTCCAGGCAATGGGTGCCCTTGGGCTCCACTTTGTCTGACTACTCTGTCTATAGCATACAAAGCTGTAAGTCACGTGCAGAGAGGCTGCATTTTAGAGCAGAACTTAATAAATAAATAAGGTATTGAATAATTAATGGAGCAAAAGAAGCACAAACTATTGAATTATTTAAAATAGATATTTTCAACAGGTTTCAATTATCTATTTTCAAATAGTATTTTATGATGTTATTATTATTGTTATTGTTGTTGTTATTTGCTTTATATATTTGCTTTATGAAATGATGTTTGGGACAAATTTTTGCTACTTTGAATTGCCCTTCTCCTCTCTCCCCCAAATGAACAATTTATATAAAACATTAGATTACCTGTGGCTTATGATGGCAGCTTTGGGGCATCCCAAATTGTAGACAGCTCCTCATTGTAAAAAAGACACAAAGTTATGTAGACCTTGATTTTAATCTTGGCTCCAACCTATATGAATGGAACCTTGGGAAAATTATTTAATCTATCTGTATATCTGTTCTCATCTCTAGAAGATTGTATCTATCCAATGACTATTAATATTTTAATCTCCATTTTGGAACTTTAAATCATGATCGATGTCTTCTAGGGTCATGCTATTTATGACAAGGATACTTTTCAGCAGAGAAATAATTGAATGATCTTCATTTTTAATGAGGTACATTATCCTTGCTAAAGAACACATTCTCTTGTAATTATTAAATAATGTCCTCCTGTCATCTTCTAATCATCAATCCTCTAAACTTATTAGAAAATATACATATGCAACGATTTGGACCAACTTTTTTACTATATTACTAAACAAGAGGTTGCATGTAATGTTTAGATATGTGTATGCAGTATTATGGGTACATAGGCATGAGGCTTAGGCTATGCAGGAGTGACTAATCCAGGTCCATGTTTCTAGGGTTATGCCTGTGAAACAGACTAACCAAAGGCCTTGAGTCCAGTCTTCACTGAGAGAATATCCTTCTGGCTTCCATGATGAATCTGGATCCTTTAGAAGGATTTGCCTACAGCTGTCCAAACAAAGAATCCTACTCTCCTACCCTCAACAGCAGAAGCAGCTGCTGTCTCTAAGGCCCGATGAAGTAGTTTTGGCAGAGCATACCCCAGTGCAATCTCAACAAACATCAGACGGTTTACAATATGTTCTGGGAAAGAAAGGAAAGCTCCAGAGCCCCTTCTTCCACAATAAACAAAACTCCCCACGGGCTTCATTGCTCTGATCCTAGCTCTGACACTACCTACTCTTCTTTAGGTCCAAATAGTACTTCTGATACCTCTCATGTGACTGAAGTCCAACACAGGGCCAGAGGCTGCACTTGTCCCACACCTGTCCTGAGGCTGGAGCTAATACAGGACCCTCCATCTCCGACATCCAAGAGGAATCCCAAACCCTATATGTTCCTAAAGAGTTTCCTACACTAAATAACTCAGTCTTATCTCTGGCATGGTTGCTTTTCCTTTTGAACTGAGGCTACCTTGTAGGTTGATGTTAGCACTTAGCACCCTCCCCAATCCCCAAGTGACTACAATTCTGTTGTCTCCACGCCACCACCTGGTTTTAACTGAATTCTGACTCTTTCCCAAAGGTCAATGTCACTGCGAGCAATTACTGCCTGTAAATCCTCACAATCACATTCACATAACCTAGGTTGAGCAATACGTGTGGCTACTGACCACTTGACATATGGCCAGGGAGACTATCACCTGTCTGAAAGAACTACATTTTTAACTTTATGTCAATTAATTGAAAATTATATTTAAAACCTGACACTCAATTCAGTAATTGGAGGCCATTTTAAGTATTTGGGGAACACGTGGGTATGTAAGTCTAGCTTTTCAACCACAGATTTTAGGAAACTTAAATATACAGTATTCCTGACCAGAATTTAGTTTTTGAATTAAGATGTGCTAGTAGTATAAAATATGTACCATATTTGAAAAACAGCATAACAGAGCAAAATATCAAGTTAATAATATTTACACTGATCACATATTGAAATGATACTATTTTGATATATCAAGTTAAATAGAACATACCGTAAAAGCATTTCACTTTTTTCTTTTTTTTTTCTTTTTTTAATATGACGATTGGATAACTCAAAATTACCTACGTGGCTCACTTTATATTTCACTGGACAGCACTGTGGTAGATTATAACATGGATGGTGTCCTTTAGAATTACGCTGTCTACAACCCACAAAAACATACTTGTTGACTATCAATGACAGTGATTCCTCTGCAAGTCTTAGAACTGTCTACTAGTAACTCAATATCCTTCATCCTTTATGGCTCTAGATGACCATCTTTTCCCATTTTGTAGGAACACTTTCAAGTAAAAAAAAAAAATTCTCGTCTATGGATGCTAATACCATTACAGTCTACCACCTTTTAGCAACTTCTCATTGCTGTCATCTACTGAACTTGTGGTCACCTCCCTCCTTTCTTGAAGACATCAGAAACTGACTGCATTTTCCTGTTAAACTCAAAACTTGTCTTCATGGGATACATGCCCCAAACCCGCCCAAAATAATAGTCTTGTGTTTATTTGACTTCCTCACCTTCAGTGTCCTTTTACACACTGAAGACCTTCTTCTGTGGCCACACCTGGGACTTCGTCATTACCCAGATGTCTGATTTCACTGAAATCGTATATGTCAATAGCCAATTGTCTGGTTATAACCAACTGTTCTCCTAGTTCTTCCATGCCCATGGCTATTTAATTCATGGTCTTTGGTTGCTTAGAGATATCCTTGTCTTTGATTCCCCCATTTTCTCTCAATCAGGCTTCTGGGAGCCTCTCAAACCTGTCTCTATATGTTATCTCAAGGTATATTATCTGATCATACTTAATTTCCTAATACTTAATTTCCTGTGCTATAGACCCAGCAGAACTCCAAACTAACCGTGTCTTCTCTCTTCAGTTCCTCTGTGAATAAGCTAGAGAAAAATCACACAGTTTTACAGATGTCTGTAAGTCATGAACTTGATGATCTTCAACAACAATTGTGTCCTTAAGAATGTCTATTAACATTTTAGTAGTTTGGGTTTGAGTCCTCTCTCATTGCTCTTTCACACCTACTCATAGCAGAGTTTCCCTTAAACTTTCCTGAGAAATCGAATTATTAAGTACGATTGTCTTTGAATTCTTTAATTCTAACTACAAACTCCTATTACATATCCACACCAATTTGTACCTCTCTTTCTCCAGTGTCAGAGGATGATTGTATCCTCTTAGACCTGCTTAAGTCCAACTTATATGCCTGCAATTTCAATGAATACCATTAGTACAGATAATAATTAAAACAATCTTCATTCCATGAGAGCTAACCTTATGCCAGGTAATGTGCTAAGTACATTACAAAAACTAATCTCATTTATACCCCATAAATATTGTACAAGGTAGATACTATTATTCCCATTTTATGTATGTTTAATGATTTTACCAAAATTACATAGCTAATAAGAAGTAGGGGCAAGTTTTTAACTCAGGTCTGAATTAATCTAAACACAGTGGTCTTGGACCCTATACTATAGCAGCTTATAAGAGAGTACTAGTACCTCCGAAACCTTACTCCGTTAGGTTATGTTATGTTATGTTACTACTCCGTAAGTCATGGAGTGGCTTGACTGTACTTTCAACTAACTTTCCACTTTCTACTGGCTCACTTTTCTCTATAGCAGTCTTAAATCTCACTCACATTAAAGAAGAAAACACATCTTGACCACACCCCACCCCTTGTTTTGTGTGATTTTCTTCTTGCCATTCATCCAAACATCTTGAAAATGCAGTACATGTGCTGGTGCCACTTCTTCACCTTAAATTCATTCTTCTACCCACAAAACTTTGGATGCCTCCTCCAAAATTCTACGGAAACCATTCTTGCAAAGGGCATACATGACCGTGTTATTTAATAATCGTCTTCACTACATAAGTCAAACGAGTGTCCATGATTTCTGATTTATACGTAAATGTCACCTGAGCTGGGGATACTTACTCACCCATGTACTTCAGACAAGCACTGCCTCTTGTCATAATGTTGACCTCATCTCAGAGTCCCTAAAATGTTTGCTTGTCAACTCTTCAGATGTTTAAGTTCCATATGCCAATGAACATGGAGTCGTGGTGTGTGCTCAGCTCAATGCATGTTTATTTAATGACTGGGCTCCTCGTTCATTCTGAACTGAGCATAATTTAAAGTCTTATTCTGATACTTACTTAGTCTTGTCTATCAGGCCTTTCCAGGTCTTGACCTGTGTCACTGTACATTAGAACTATTTGAGAGGGCGATGGCTGGGAGAATCAATGTCGATATCTTAGTCTGTCATTACCACTGTAATAGAATTGGCTCTAGTCCATTTCTGTGGATTGCTTCTTTGAAAAGACACAGCCAAATGTATTATGTTAGCCTTGTTTTGTTGGAGGCAATTTGCTTAAATTTTAAAATGTAGGTTTACATATAGCAGATAGGGTATTTTTTTTAAACAATTTTTTGTGCTTTCTTTTAGATACAGGATGTCTCAGTCACAAAGAAAAGAAAATCACTGATGTTCTCTCCCAGGCTGAATAACTCAGAGTTACGTAAGTATTTATGATCATGAATGTCTAATTGAAAGGCCTAAAATATGAATAACTGTATTATTTCATGCAGCAGAGAGAAATAGAATTCTCTTTCAAGAGGACTTTTACTTCCCCACTTCTGCCTTTTGTTATCCCACTATTGAGTGAGAAGCTAGCACAGATAACACTTCAGAATATCCAACAGAATCAATCTCAAGCTCACTGTTTTCTATACCAGCTAAGCCACCCAAACAAAGGAAAAAAAAAGAAAGATAAAAAGGTAGGTAGAGATCCCTATGAGTTGTGAACAAAGTTAACCTTACATCTCGGTTAATCCAGTACACAGAAATAGAATCACAAGGTTTTAGATTTGAGTCTCAGTAAGAAATCTATTTGATTTTAAATTGCTGGCATTCCAGAAGCTGATTAACATGTTTCAGGCTGCTAACAAAACACCTTTCCTGTCTGTCTCTCCTTAGTGAATCCTTTCCATGTTATTGATAAATTGCTAAGGAGAATTGATGATTTCCAAATGTATGTCACACAATAGGAAAAAAAGTTCCAAAGATCTCACCGTAAATTAGTGTGGAATTACAGCAAAAGGTCAGCATTCTTTCTCTGTTTTATTCATTGGACAGTACGCATGCCTTGTCTGCTGAGTCCTTTGCCCCAATGCTGCAAAGCATGGGGGGTCCTGAGTGGCATTTCTAGCCCTGTCCACCTAAACAAGCTTCTCCTAACTACAGACCACAAAAAACTGGACTCTAGACTAAGTGAACCGAAGCCTGTCTTCAGACTCCTGCAGACAAATCCCAGACTAAACCATGTAGATAAGGCAGTATTTTTGCTAGAATTACATTGTTTGGATTTACCCAATATCCCTAAAATTGGTCCACCTTGGTCTAATGGCCACTATTTGAGAGTCTGGCACTCATACCTGGGAAGAGGGGAGGCTGCTTGCAAGTTACATAGCCTCTCTCCTTCTTTTCACCTAATGCCCAGTTAGGGCTAGTCCTTTGGGCATGAAACCAATAAAAACTATTTGTTGTTCAAAGGACAACTGTCTGGTTTCAAATTTCTCTTTTAATTGTGGAAATTCAAATACAACAGTTGGAATTAGAAACCAAAGGCATTTATTACTTCTTTGACAGTCTCTTTAGGAAATTATTTTGCACCATAAATGATTAAGTGTTGACTTAGATGTAGAGAAAATTAAAAATAATGGCTTCAAAATAATTGGTCAAATAGTTTTTCCTTTATTTGTTCCAAAACCTGATATATAGAAGATCAGGGAAAACTGAATCAATTCCCTTAGTAGTTATATAGGTTTCTTTTCTTTTTTTCTTTTTATAGTTTTATTTTATTTTATTTTATTTTTACATCCCTCACACCATGAACCCCCCTCCCCCCATCCACCACCACCCCGACCTCACACCGAGCCATCACATTATACTATATAGGTTTCTAGGAAGTATGTCGTTCTACTACTGTGTTTCCCCAAAAATACGACCTAGCCAGACAATCAGCTCTAATGTGTCTTTTGGAGCAAAAATTAATATAAGACATGGTCTTATATTATATAAGACTTTTATGTTATGTTATGTTATGTTATGTAGACCCCGTCTTATATTATAGTAAAATAAGACCAGGTCTTATATTAATTTTTGCTCCAAAAGACGCGCTAGAGCTGATTGTCCGGCTAGGACTTATTTTCGGGGAAACACAGTCAACAAATTTAAAATTAAGGGCAAAATGTAAAAATGGTGAATCTTCCATTTGGAATGGAAGAAACGATTCAGTCATTGATAATGATCTCACAGTGAATTATTGTTATTATCAACACCAGATTATCCCAATCTCATGCCAAACAGAGATCCAGTTTGTGGTATATCTAGTAGACCTCAGACATGTCCTATTTTGTCGTTGAGTTTTATTTCTATTATTCATTTCCTTTCACTTCATACTGTCTTACTGCTTGTTCTTCATGTGTGCTCTGAATATTAAAAGTGTTAGTGACTTAAAAAATTATTGCTTCTATCAGTTTCTAGTATATTGGTGCTGTACATCAGTAGTTTTTTCTTATTTCAATTTCTTTTTTCAGGGACACAGAATGTTGGTCTTATTGTTTTGTTCCAATCTTTACTGTTCTTACATATATAATATTTCAAGTATAGTTATGTCTTTTTTGCCTACCACCTCATATTGAACAAAGTCAGAAAGAAGACTGAGGGAGTCTAGATTTTGACTAGCTTTCTGTGTAGGAAAAAACAAAGATGTTTCTTTAAAAATATATTATACGCAAATATTAAAAACAATTTCTTCATACTCTTTGATTATTGAAAACAAAGATAATAAGCATACAGAGAAATCACCAAGTAAGTATAAACTTCTCAAAAATAAAAACGAGAGATGTGTCTGTGTTGTAAAACACCAGTGGGAAAACATTAGCTATACTCTATAACCAACTCAAGTAAGAGTCCACCTTGTCCTAAAGAACAGCTCACAGAGGCAGGGAAGACATGTGGAAAATACAACAGGGAGTGATTTTAAAGTCAGAAGAATTGGTTTCAAATGCTCAAATCTGCTGTTAGCTGTGACCTTGGGCAGGAATCCAAACTTCTTTGAATTTAAGTTGTCTTATTCACCAAACTGAATTTTAGTACTCCTACATTCTTTCCTAGGGTTTTCATAGGGACCAGATGAGATAATGTGTATACACCAGAATGTGTTCTACTATCTGTGAGTATCTACTCTGACCCAGTCACATGGGGTCAGACAAATAAGTCTACAATACGATACTGTACCCTGAGTTCTGACATGAAAAAAACATGGTGCATCTTGAAAAATGGAGAGAGATATCTTGTCTAGCCATCAGTGGTAACTTTTTAAAAATGTGACACCTAAACTCACTACTAAAGGACAAACAAATTAAAAATGTTGAAGCTGTGTATGAAGAATGATCTATAGAATGAAAATCTGGATGACGATAGGAACTGCTGCTAATTTACTAATCTGAACATAAGGTGTGGAAGGACTGGGGTTGGGGCGGTGGCACCAGCCTCTGGTTTCCTGGCCTCCCGGACTTGTTTGTTATGGATTTCCAGTCCTTCCAGGAAGAGGCAGTCTCAGTTCTGCCCAGAATGTCTTCCTCTTGTTGGTACTATTCTCAGGTTCATTTGAATCATCCTCTTTCAGGGGGCCTTATATGACCCTGTAAGAATGCATGGCCTTCTGAAAATGTAAAATAAGAGGCTCTAGCAATCACTTATACATCTCTAATATCACAGAAGCATGCAGATGGCAGAAGCGTGTGGTTTCAACTTCCACTCTCTCTAGAACACGTAAGGCAGACAAGTAGGAGCATCAACAATACAGTAAGTCCTCACTTAAAACCAATTTCATCACAGGCTAATTGATGGAAACAAGAGTTAAGTTTCTAAGGCAACTCATCAACATTATAATGACACTGAACCAAACAACGTTATTCTAGGACCTGCTGTATTTTTTATTACCGCAACAGTAGGACCTATAGGGCTTATAAGTATTCTAAACATCAGTTGAAAGCAAAATAAAGCAAAACAAACAAATGACAATAACAACAAAACTCAGATTAATAATCTATTTAAAATACATAAGTGCCAGAAACTGGCTAGGGAAAAATCCACAGAGCCTGTATAATTACGCATCGTTCATACATATGCCCAGGCACAAACCTTCTAAATCAGAATAATCCATCCTGGCTGCACACGTCTGCTGATGTGAAGGTAACAGAAGTCAGACAAGGATCCTCCAACTAAAATAAATAGCACTGCCTACCGACTTTAAAGCGGAAAACAAATACAAGCAAGGCCATAAATTCCGAAAGCTGCAGAGAAGGAAAACAAAGCAGAATAAAACCATCTAAAATGCATTCCTTATATTGCTAAGAAAATAAACATAGCTAAGAAAAAGTATAAAAAAAAGTGACCTTTGAGTGAAAACCTGAGGAATAAAGCTTTCCACAGTTTGTGTTTACATTGTAATGTGACAGAGGCAAGAACAATAAAAATAGACTGTCTTAAATGCCACGGTTTACTGTTAGCAGTATTCATGTCAACCATATATCTCCATTTTAAAGCAAGAGGATGAGTAAACAATGTTGATTGCTCATTTACAGAGTACAGAAAAGGCAGTATGCTAACAAAGGCTGGAATGCTTTGTGTTGTTATCAGTGGCAATATTTTTAGAATTCCTTTTGGAAGGCATGAGTATAAAGAGATTTGATGCCACTTTTTTTTTTTTTAATTCTCCCCAAAGAAAATTGTGGGGCGGGAAATCATTAAGTTGTTAAAGGTATTAAGGGTATATTCATTCGAATAAGTATGACTTAACCAGGTTGCTAATAGAGCTATTATTCGATTAACTCTTTTCAATGGTCCTGGAAATAATTTGCCCTGCCTTTTTTTTTTTTCTCTCTTATTGAGTGAAATAATAGGAAGGAGGCACATAGACAAAAATGACGGAACTTTCTCTGATCGTAGAAGAGTACATATTGAAGAATGAGGCAGACCCACTCCTCTGGTATAGGGGAAATGGAATTATGGGGTGGAAGTGTATTTTTCACATGAGTAGTTGTTTGTGCCCTCGCCTTGTCTAATAACTGGATCCTGAGCCTACGAGGCACTGTCCTTCACATGATTAGCTGATGTGAGTGTCCCAGTCACGCTGGACATGCCCTGCTCATTTCTGATCTTTGTTTTTCTCACAGGCTATACTGCTGCAACTGGGACAGGGAATATATTCCTTATGGGTCAGACACAATAAATAAGAACCAATAGATAGAACGCATTCTGTTACCTAAAGGCACATGTTACCTATTGGATTTAGCAGCTCAAACGGAAGGTCTCATCTATACAAGAAACATCATGAGATAGGGACATGCTTCACCAATTCAACATCATTAACCAGATGGTACCTGCTCCACAATTTCAAAGCATTGGGAAAACACAAATACCATGGGGCCATTTCCCAATTGTTATGCATGTTCATTCTAAATAATTGATAATTAGTTTCTTTTATTTATAAGCGATGACAATTGTGCTTGCTATTGTTATTTATGCTCTGTAGTTGTCTGGACCCCAATTAGCTATCAGTGACTAGATAACTTGTGAGGTAACCTTTTGGAAACTGAAAAATGTTAGCAGATACTCTTGATTTAACAAGTTACCCAACATAGAAACAATGCGTATTTGAAGTTTAAAACAGGTAAAATAATATATACAATAAATATGATCTGATATTCTTATTAATTTGTTCAGAAAATATTCTTGGAGAATCAAACGTGTGTAGTACCATGTTAAAAAAAAAGTGCTGTGAATTTGTGTGAAGAATTCTGTTTTACGATGAATACTTCTGACATGATACAAATCATTTACCTAAATTCTCCACCTTGTTGGCCGAAATGTAAAAAATAGTAAAGCCTGTCTTTGAATAAAACTGGCAAATATTAAATGGATAACTAATCATTTAATCTCCAAAATATATCATTGTCATACATCCTGGTTTTGAAAGAAAAAATTCAACTTGTAAAAAGTTGATTGGATCAATATATTCTCCCAGACAACCTTGGTGTTTTCCAAGTTATTTAATAGGAAGTATCTCTGTACACAAAGGAAGAAATGTTGCAGATCCCTAAGAATCTGTAGCCATCATTAAAATCAAGACCAAGGAATTATGATTAATCTTGGCTACAAGGTGAGGGTATTCAGAAATGACAGGGTCCTAGAGACCATCTAGCCCAGGTGTTGCATTATAGAAGTGAGACAATCAGGGCAATTAAACCAAGGAAGGAATGGCCCAAGGCCTATTGTAGGGCAAAAGGGAACTCTAGTTCCTCCAAGGTCTTACCAAAAAATCGACAAAGATATATTTATTCTGCACATGTTCTCAAAATCACTATCTATTTAAATATATTTCTTTGTTAGTTCCAAAGTATGCCCACCCCATACATCCTAATTTTTTTAGGGCAAGCACTAAACAGCATGGTTTCCATATTGTGTGTAAAGTAAAATTACAAAGCCTATACTACAAAGATATAGTACAGATCTGTTCATGGATTATTCACAATTTTCCCATTCTTTTAGACAATCAACTGGTCATACCGTGATACGAGAAAAGTGTTAGAAAATTAATGTTCTATGCATTGGTAATAAAAGAAAATGAAGTATAGACATATGCTACAAGTAAAAGGAAAGGAAATTAATATTTCAGAGCCATTTCAAAGAGGGTAGCAGTGGTGAATGTCGTAACACTGATTCTAATCCAGCTCATGATTTTCTCAGTGGCAAATATAAAGATATTTGCTACAAAGCTAGCAAAATAGCAACTTCCTTAAAATAATTAACTACAAAGTTCTTCATCTCAAATGCCCAAATCGAGAAACACTCTTCCTTTAATTAACTCCAGTTCACTCTGCTAAACCAAAAATCATCTTCCATCACACTAATATCAAAGAGCTTTTAAAAGCAGTATTTGCAGAAACACAGCAGCGAACCCATGGGATACCATGTACTTCGAAGCACAGTAAACACACTCTGTTCCCTTGATGTGCAGAGTGTTTGGCTAAACTCGAAAAGCATCTCCCAAAGTGAATATGTGTTCTACTGGCACTGAAGATGCTCCAGGATGAAGAGGGTCTTTCTGATTTCCCTAGAGAGGAGCACAGAACACAACATCGGCCTGACTGGGGTGATTGCGGGAACATGCATTACCAGTGCGGGGGCAGAGCACATATTAACTCCACACACTGGGAGACCGTGTTCTCTGGGAAATGCTACAAAACCCAACACAGATCTCTATGGGGAACACAAAAGATGGTATTAGAATTCCAACATTGTAAAATTTGATGCCACAGGAGAAAAATAGTAATATTATTTGCAAATTAAAAAGGCATGGCTACACAAATGTATGAGTCATTCCCTGGTGAATATCCTTCCATCATTTTTAATAAGCGTCAATCACACAAACGTACCATGTACTGTATGTTTAATTTTTTAAAGCTTCTAGCAAAGCCAAAATTTTGATTTAGGTTTGAGAATTAAAGTAAAAGGAATAAATTAAAACTTCTATTGTGAGTTAGACGACCACGCTCATGCACTTGGAAAGGTGAATTCAAAGACCGGCTAATGGGTTTAGAAGAAATCATTTAAAATTTATTTTTTAAAAATAGGATTTATAGGGCTGAAGGAAAAAAAAGCAATATTTTTTAATTCTATCTAATGTCAAGATTAATTTTTTTTTTGCTTTTCCTGAAGATCATAAAATTAATAAATATCATGTTGGATTCTATCAAATCTAATTCAAATAAAAAATAAAAAACAAAATAACACATTAAAATCACTGACATAAACTCTTTCATTTGAATTGAAAGGAATTTGAGGTGAAAAGACCTGGGGAACATTTAAGTCAATGTTAAGTAGCAGTCCAATTGTGTAAAACTCATTAAAATATTTAAAATGCTATTTTATTAATCTTTCAATTATTATGTCATTGTTTTTCTTAGATGATGACAGGGGAAACACACACACAGTGGCAAATATATAAATTCTAGCAACTACTTTTTTAGGGAGGCTTTTTTTTGTAATGATAAGGCTATTTAAGTCACTTGCTTTAAAATAATATCTGCAGTATAGGTTTTCAAAGTTGAGAGTAATCTATGGCAAAGAGATTAATATTTAAATGCAACACAGCTTGAGTAGATTATGTCATTTAGTCTTCACCACAGCTCTGTTAAATTGTATAATTGATTCCATGTTAAAATATAAAGAAGGGGCCCAGACCGCCAAGATAATCCCGGCATAATTATTAATAAAATTCTTTCACTGTCAAAGTTCCTGGTTTGGATGATAAATTATATAGCAACCATAGAAACCTGGAAACGGAGATGCAGAAAGTTTCAATCATTGATTAATAACCATATGCTTCCCCAGTTGATTCAGGATTGGAACCTCGTTATGCATCAAAGCAGGTCACCCTCTTTCCCCTGCTCAGCACCATGTCAGAGCCAGCAAAATCAGCAGTGTTTTCAAGAGAGTAATTCGAAGATGAAGAAGGATAGCCAGTCCAAAGAGGAATGTCAAACACCCTGAAATGCTTCATTAGAAAACCAGCCCTCTGGATTTTCCTACTCCCAAGGATTGACTCTTAAAAGGCAAATGCTCCCAGGAGAAGTAACACTTCAACCAATGAATTCATAATAAAGTAGGAACGAGTCGTCAGGGAGTGGGAAAGAAGCAGATGAAGAGAAATGCTGAGGAAGCAATAGGGGATGAAGAAAGAGGGAAAATAGTAGAATGCCATCTGTCAACAGGGACAGAAGTTCACCGACAGGGAACTGCAGTCTATCTCAAAAATTAAGCCTTGATGTAACATTATAGTCTAAGGGAAGAGCTTCCTAATAAAGGTTAAGAATACTACATGATTTGGCAGATTCTGGGTACCAGGAGTGGGCCAAAAGGAACAGAGAGAGGAGTGAATCAGGGACTGAGAGAGAGCAGAAGAGGGCCAGCAGGGGGCGTCATTGGCACAAAGAGGGACACCATCTTCATGGAAGCACTGCGATTGCTCTCCCACTTCATAGCAATTAATGGGTTATTAATTGGGTTATTGGGTTATTATTAATAACCCAAGTAATGGGTTGTTATTATCAGCTACAGTTCTGGACTTAATTACTTGTGACAGATCTTGTTGACATTTAAAGCAGAGAAGGGGAGAAAGGACAGAAAGGGGAAAAGGAGGTGTTTTACAAACTAAGGGACACAAGAATTGAGGATGCAATAGAGGAGAGAAAACTTTGCTTTCCAGGAGCAGCATGAACAGACCTCTACAGAGCAGGTAAGTGTGATTATTTGCTGAGCCACCTAGGGACATGTGTAGTAAATAGGGACACGTGAACTAAAGAAGGGGTTACATCATGCTACCGTGTTTCCCAGAAAATAAGACCGGCTCTTATATTAATTTTTGCTCCAAAAGACGCATTAGGGCTTATGTTCAGGGAATGTCATCCTGAAAAATCATGCCAGGGCTTATTTTCTGGTTAGGTCTTATTTTCAGGGAAACACGGTAATTACTAAAGATCCCTCTTGGGAAACAGGAAGCAGAAAATGAAAAAGCAATGATTTGCCTAAGCTAAGGCATGAGGGCATGGCGGCAATCGTTAACATCAGTGGTATTGTTTAAGGAAAGGTGGAGCCTGTGGTTCTTTTGAAGACACAAGTGTGGATGTTAAGAGACCTGCTCCAGCAGTCTTTCCAGGTGTCTGTTATACACCTATTCCTCCCAGCAGTGATGGTCAAATCATGTGGCCTGCAAATGCAGTCTGTTCTCTCTGCTGGAGGAAAATAAAGATTAAATAACTTCCAAAAACATCACCACCAACAACTCTCCACTTTTTGGTTTAGTAGAGAAGATGACAGGTTCCTAAAATGGGAGGAATTATCCAGGAAACAAATCTGAAAAGAAAAGTTCTCTGGGTAGCAGAGAGCAATGAAGGATCTACCACGCAAACCTAAGTGGCCAGAGGGCGACAAGAAAGAAAATTATTCAAGATCTATATATCACTTAAGAAACTCTGGGATTTCTAATTGGGTTTCTCTGGCTATACAAGCATAAGTCAAATTGGACTCAAATCTTCCACTCCTTTTAGGTTCTTTCTTCAGGCGAATTCAAACGCAGCACTGACATTGCTTCAGCTGGCTTAATGGAACATGGAGAGGGTTGGGTTTGAGGAGAAGACATGGATTTGTGTCCCCAAAACATCGCTCCCTTGCTATGCCACTTTAGAACCTAAAGTGGAGATTCTCAGTTAATGTCTTTTTAGGTTTCTATCTTTATTATTTTCCTCTGCAAAACAGGAACAAGGATAACTGTTTTTGATCAGGAGTTCTTTAGGAATTAGGAGGACAGATTTACTCAAATTAGCTCAGGCAAGAGGAGGTGACTATTAGGAAGGTCAATTTCAGAGACTCAAGCAGAAGTGTGGCCAGAAGTTGTGGCTCACTGGAAACAGGGACCTGAAGAAGAAAAGGCATGAGACCAGGACTTTACCCACTTTCTATGGGATCCAGGAGCTCTTGCGTCTTCACTTATTCAACAGCGCCTACTTCATTTCTCTTTTTGTCTTACTTACACATAGCCCATCATGGTTTCCCAATAGCCCTCCCCGTCCCCAAATCACATAACAAATGAAACAGAGATTCTGATGGCGGCAGTTGAGATCAGTTTTTTTTTTTTTTTTTTTCTAATCATCTGTGGTTCATAGAGGGAGAAAGGGACCATGTGGTTAAAAGGTTGTCCCTTCTGAACAACCGAAAAAAAAAAATTGATTGCTAAAAAAAGCACGCGAGGTAGAAAGTTGAAAGTTTGGCAGAATGACTGGCATCTCTAACCTAACACTCCATCTAACAAGGTTACTGTGAACATCAAGTGACATTTGGAACACAATATGTGTACACATATTTGGAGTCAATTCTTTTTAACTTCTATTTAAATGATGTTCTGATTAAGAAGAATTTCCTTAACTCGGAATTTTTATACCATTTTGAGCTCATTATTACATGCATCTCCAAAATTTTTTCCTCTTTAATTTACCATTTCTTTCTTCCAGCCCAAATTTTGCAAAATAGGTTTCAGTACCTGTGGTCTGTTAAACAAAGTGGGAAGAATGGTTTTGGGTGCTTTCTAATGTCCAATAAAAATATCTTTTAGAAATATAACTGTACATATAGCATATTCTTCTTTACTATATTTGGTGACATAGTAAATAAAAATTGATTTACCTCCTCGCTTGTTGATCTTGGCATAGCCAGGAGAATAGCTTGCAGACATAGAGGACGAACTGCTGAAAGCTACATGGGAGAGTCCAGACACAAGTGGCTCATCACATTTTTCTGAAAAGAAAAGAGAGAGAGAGAGAGAGAGAGAGAGAGATTCAATAAAGACCTTTACATAATGACGGGTATGTTTTTGTTAAAATGATTATTGACTATAGCACAAATTTGAACATTGATGATATAACATTTGGCAAAAGAACAGAATTTAGGCAACTTGACGATGATAGTTCTAAGAAATCACAGGAACAGTTTAAACAACCTTCTGATTTCAAGAGTCGTAATGAGGACCGAGTGTTTTATTCCCAAGGGTCTCATTCACACCTGCCATCACAGAATCATGAGGAAAGTCGAGATTGTTAACTTCAAACAAGCTTTAGAATCTGATGTCTTCTGGCAACCTTCAGGTATTTATTCATTATAGGAACCGAAGGTTAGACACATTGAAATTGGAGCAAGGAAGGATGAGAGGAATCCTACCAAAACTAAAAGACTGAGAAAAAGGTGTCAGTAAAGGAGAAGACAGACTAATCACCACCTTGAAAAGCACCTAAAAGACTGATTAATCCCATCACACTTGAACAGTTAGCTGCACTGGAATCAGGAATCAGGTGATCCTTCAATTCTATTCTTCTCTTGGCTTCTAGAGTGCCATTCATTTTCTTTTTTTTTTTTTTTTGTCCTCCTCCCTCACTACTAGCTTGTTCTCCAATTCCTTTGATGGATCGTTCTCATTTTCCTAATGTCTAAATGTTAAAGTACCCAAGACTCCATTCTCTATCTCTTCCCAGTCCACTCCTGCTCTCTGAGAACCTGCATCAGGGGCTAGGTCTTCTCATCCTGGAATGTCCCACACGCTACCAGCTCACATCACCTGGCCCTCAGCGATCACAGATACTGTATATCCATCCTGATCTCTCCCGTGCTTCTCTATAACCCTTCTGCACATAGCAGCCAAAGGGACACTTTTAAAAATACCTATGGGTCATGGGGCCTCTAGGCTAAAATTATCCACTGGCTCCTGCTCTCAATCACTCAGAGTAAAGTCTGAAGCCTTCCACTGGCCCACAGAGGCCACTGCACTGGTCACATCTCCCTTCATCCTCCTCGTCCATTACTGTCCAGACACCACGCCCCCTCCCTTGCCTTCCCCAACAGGCCTGCTGCTACCTTCAGCTTTCACAACAACTACTCCAGCTACCATGAGGCTCAGCCCTCACCTCTCCCAGACTTTGCTCTCTGTCACCTTTCGTCACTGAAGACAAGCTGTTCTGGTCGACCTGGCTAAAAGAGCACCAGACTGCCATCTCTTGCTGTACCCATGTGCTGCCTCATTTTCCTTTTTAGAATTTAGAGCCACCTGACATATTATGTGTTCACTCATTTAATCATTTAGTTGCCTTTGTCTCCCTCTAGGTTGGAAGCTTTAAGGAAAAGAAGTTTGTGATAGTTTGTGTAATGCTTATTCTCCAGCGACCTGAACCACACTAGGTGGTTGACACACACTCCAAGAACGTTTGTAGAATGAATGAATGAATGAATGAATGAATGAATGAATGAATATAAGAACAAGTAAACCTAACAAACCTCAGAGTCTTGAAGCGCTATGCTAAATAACAACATGGCCCAACACTTAATTTTTAAAGAGGTGGTCTCCAATCCCCAATGAATATTTACACACACTCAGTACTCTTTTTAGTAACACTAAGGGTTGCACTGAATATTCTAGAATGCTTTCTATCTCAAATATTTATAAACAGAAAAAACTTGAGCAATGGAAGGAATGGAATAGTTTTCTTGAAAAGTCACTCAAGTGGAGTTAAGTCCCCAATAACCTTGGGGAAATGAATTATTATTCATTATCTCATCACTCGAGTGTGCACCAATTTGAAGTTAAAATGAACAAACCCATCCTTGTAAAACATTGTTAAGAGTTTTTATTTTTCCTAGTTATACTGCAAGTACCTCTGGGAAATAGGGCATGCGTATGAATGTATTCCCCAGAAAGTAAATGTAAAAGAATGAAAATATGAACATAAAACTTATTTTAAGACTATCAGTTCACAAAGTGGGTATCTAATGTGAAGGATTTCACATCCATTGTTTAAAAGATGTACTATTCAATTTAGCTACCAGTGAGCCTGGATATAAAATCTTGGTTTCCTATCTTCTGACTCTTTTGAGTCTATCTTTTTACGACCTTTACACATAGCTCTGCTTTTAACTGGAGTCATCCTTACTGCTAAAGCTCCCATGATATTAAAAATGTGCTAATGTCCACCATGTTCCTTTCCTTCATTCAAATGAGCATCAAGCACATTTGTTTTCTGTGCCAGGCCCAGGAAACACAGCAAAAATGTGTCAGAAACATGTAGACACATTTTAAGAAAGGAAAACTGTGTTAAAATTATAATTATATTTACTGATAATAAAAGATGAATGCAAGTCACATTTGACTTCTGCAATTACAAGAGGTGCTGAAAGTGGTTACCATCAGCATCCAGACACTTCTGATGACAGCGAACTACTGCTTGAGCAACGTTAACCAAAGTGTCCATTTGTATACATTTTTATGATACCTCCAGTGTATGCATGTGTAGGTATATACATATACCATGTTTCCCCAAAAATAAGACCTCGCCGGACCATCAGCTCTAATGTGTCTTCTAGAGCAAAAATTCTTATAAGACCCAGTCTTATTTTAATATAATATAAGACTGGGTATAATATAATATAATATAATATAATGCCATGTCCCATGCTACAAAGGTTGTGGGGAGCGAGGAGGGCGGCAGAGTTAAGAAAAGACAGTAGCCATGAATAGAGGGCAAGCAGGGCCAAGGGACTCCAGCCTCAAGGACTGGGCCCTAAATCAGGCCTAAGCATTAGCTTTTATTAGTTAGGTGGGGAAGTAAAGGAGATAAAGCTTGTCAATCTCAAGATCTGTGAATCCCATACGTAGACATAAGGTACAAGCACAAAGGTGAAGCAAATTCCCTGAAAGGATCCGTCTCATAGACTCTCCTTTCATTAGGGGCAGGTACAAGGAGACAGACGGGTAGGCTGCTGCATGGCAACAATATAATACTGGGTCTTGTATAATATTAAACTGGGTATAATATGATATGATATGATATAATATAACATAATATAATATGATATAATAAATACCCGGTCTTATATAATATAATATAAATTTTTGCTCCAAAAAATGCATTAGAGCTGATGGTCCAGGTAGGTCTTATTTTTGGGGAAACACGGTATATATATTTGTGTGTGTGTGTGTGTGTGTGTGTGTGCCTTCACACACACACACACACACACACACACACGTCTCCATCCCATTCCCCCATGACAGGTAATAATATATGGACCCACGTAAAGTAATTAAACATGACACAGTGAGAGAATAATACCAAACTGTTTGTAATTCATCGCTAAATAGAATATTACCAAGTACTAAAAGTAACAAATAATTTAAAACGCAGGGCTATTATTTAGGTGAGTTGCTCATCAGTCCTGGCTCCATCATATTAATAATTGTATAACCTTGAATATGTCAATGAATCCCCCTCCTACAGATGGCTCACACATAATATGAGAACATTAGCTCCGTCTCTCTCAAGCTCTAAAAATGCCAAGCATTGTCAAGCACAGGAGTTCACCATGTCCTATAGGCCAAACCGGCCCACAGCTTGCTTCTGTAAATAAAGTTTTACATTGGAGTTACAGCCACACGTGCTCGCTTCGGCAGCACATATACTAAAATTGGAGTTACAGCCACGCTCACTCATTTATGTATTGTTTATGGCTGCTTTCACACAACAGCGGAATGTCATAAAAGAGACCACATGGCCTCTGAAATATTTGCTATTTGACTTTTTACAGAAAAAGCTTCCCAACCTCTGGTCTAGTGTAACAAATATTCCAAGTAGAAGGAGAATAATTAATGATCACTTTAGGTATCAAGTAACATATAAATAGTGAATAGAACCTCAAGAACCGAGGGACTATAGACAGGTAAAAAGAAGATTTTGCTATTCTAGGAAGAATAGCAAAATCATGGAGGCCAGAATGGGTATGAAATGTCCCAGAGATGGTGGTAGTAGCACTCCATGCACACACCTATTGCCATACTGACATTTATGATGAACTATCCATTTTTATTTCCAACTGCAATAATAGTTATTACACATTACATAATCCAAAGAGTGAGATTGTTTGTTGGGTTAGAATGTGTGTCTCAATATTTTGCAGATATTAAATACCAGGAAAGCAGGCAAATCTCTGGACTAAATTATAATTTTTATGCAGGGGAGAGAGAGAGAGAGAGAGAGAGAGAGAGAGAGAGAGAGAGAGAGAGAGAGAGAGAGAGAGAGAGAGAGAGAGGAAACATACATACTTGAAATAATTTAGTATTGTATTTTCCCGTGCTGGGATATCTTCCAAAACTACAGCCACACAGCTATGGCAAATACTTGGTCTCTGGTGTACTTCCCTTCCAGGGAATCTTGGATGAAAACTAGAGGAGCAGATGGGCCTTGAGTTTTATTTTCACACAATTTCAGTCAATCAGGAAGGCAGACTAACTGTAAGAATTCTGTACTGATTCAATAATGGCTGCTGCCCTTCACCTAAGACAGTGTGGCTGAGAAGGGTCGCCACTGGTAAGGGCTCTAGGTAGGAGTTTCCAAGTTCAAAGGGCTCCAGAACGAACATAAAGGACATTACAAATGGCATTCAAATGTATCTCTGATTAAAACAAAATTGGAAAATGTTCCCAACACAGTATCTTATAAAATCATAGCACTGAAATATGTTTTATTTCACACAATAGGAAACATAAGCCTCATAGACAGAAAACAACTGAGAACAGCAAAGGATTCCAGAACCAAACATTGCTACCAGGACAGACTTTCTAGCAATATCCTCATTTATACTTGAGAAAAAAAGGCACCGTGAGAGGTGCATTCTCAGCGGAAGGCATCGCGTAATGGTCTCCTTACGTCCTGTGCATTCAGTTCTTAACTGTTGAAGCTGGAGCTGCACTGTCTCAGGTGTTACGGCAATTCCTAGTCATAGTCCAGACAAATTTAGGAGCCAGACTTCCCTCTAAACTCTCTGGTTCCATGGCGTGAACTAGCTTTTTTTTTTTTTACTTTACATAGTATTACTTGTATATTTAACTAATACGTATGAATTACTACTACTGGTGATTTTTTTCCCTCTTCATATTTCACATGTTTAAAAGTTTTCTACATTGATCATAGTACTAATTTACAACCAGAAAAGAAAAAAAAAACATTATTTTTTTAAAGTAAAATAAATTTGAAATTTAAAAGACATAAATAGATTAAAAAGTTACCCTCGTGTACTGCTGGTGGGATTGCAGACTAGTGAAGCCACCATGGAAATCATTATGGAGGTATCTCTAAAAACTGGAAATGGAACTACCTTATGACCCAGCAATTCCACTCTTAGGTATTTATCCAGAGAAATCCAAAACACTAATTCGAAAAAATTTATGCATCCCTGTGAATTGTGAATTGCAGTGCTATTCATGATAGACAAGACATGGAAACAACTGAAATGCCCATTGGTAGACGACTGCATTAAAAAGCTGCGGTACATTTATACAAGGGAGTATTACTCAGCCATAAAGAAGAATGAAATCTTACCATTTGCAACAATATGGATGGACCTAGAGAACATTATGCTAAGTGAAATAAGTCAGACGGAGAAAGACAAATGCCATATGATCTCACTTATAAGTGGAATCTAAAGAATAGAATAAATGAACAAACTAACGAGAAACAGTCTCAGAGATATAGAGAACTATCTTGAATCGCAAGCTGAATGGTTGTGCTAATTTCCTGCTCAGGTTCCAGGACGAGCTCAGTTCTCCCCTGAGATGTTCTGTCTTCCCCTGTCAGGAAGTGGAGTTCCAAGGACCATCGCTGGCCTGCTGATTCCGAGTGGCCTTATTCTGTCTGCTTACCCACATGCCTGACAAGTGTCATGATGGTATTGGTCTGAGCATGCAGCTACCTGTGTACCCACCTAATGTGTTCCGTTGCCCACCTACCACTTCCTGTGTTATTCCCTGATACCGTCTGTGTGACGTCCTAGGCAGACCACGCCGTGGGATACATTCCTTCAATGACTGTGGGAAAACCCCTGGGTCAAATAAAGTGTATTTCTTATCCAGCCTGATGGATCAGGATTTGAATGAAAAGGAGACTGAGGTCATGATTCAGGTGCTTCTTGAGTCATCGCTAAGGTTAAGATAGTTCCTTAAGGTGTTCATAAATTATAATAAGTAGCACTGCTTCTCATTCTCTGACCAAGAGGAGATTTGTATAGGATCTCGTACATCTATGTTTCAGAAACATTATCCCCAAGATTATGATTCTTTTTTTTTCCTTTTTGAGAAAGAAGAAAGGAAAAAATGAAGAAGGGAAGGGAAGGAGGGAGGGAGGGAGAGAGGGAGAGATAGAGGGAGGAAAAATGGGAAAGAGGGAGGGAAGAGGGAAGGAAGGAAGGAGAGAGAAAAAGAAAAAGACACACAGTTCTAAAAAAAACTTCATAATCTGTTTCTTTATAGCTGTGACAGGCTCCCTATTTTTACTCCCCATAAACCTGGGCAGCTGGTTACAAAAGTATTTTGTTTTGATGCGCTTATAAAAATGGTGCTTTGTCATTTCTCAACATGCATTACTTGAATAGGCACTATATTTTTTTCACCTCATAACTTTGCTAACTTTAGGACTCTTAAAAAACAAAAACAAACTTAGATCATTCCACATGTCACCTGTGGAAATCTTATATCCCAATACTTTTCTTTGGGGAAAGGGAGTAATAATCATATCTGAAAGCTAAATTTTCTTTAAATTTAATCATTTATAGTATAGGATATTCAAGTATTATATTACTTCTTCAATAACATGGAAAGTACAGGAGACAAATATGACATTCTCTTTCAGTATTTTTTATAATTTTTTTTTACGTAGTTGTGATCTGTTTCTTTAACTTAACATTGTCTAATAAATATTTTCTCAGGATAGTCGTGACTTTCAGAGGTGGCATTAAGTTGAGGTTTCCCCAATATGAGCACAGTGAAAGAGAAAACATGCTTCTTACAGTCAAAAGACCTAGATTTTAATTCTATCAGCATGAATTTGGACTATTTAATTCTACCTTACCCACAAAATCCTCAGTTTTTCCATTATTTCAAAAGTCTTTTCCCAGTTTTGAATCATTGTTCTATGATTTATAAATCATAGCAATATATAATAAATGGTTAAGTAATCAGTGTTATAGGAGTATACTAGAAAAACGTTTGCTTCTCAGTAGGGCAAAAACACCACTGACTCCATTTCATTTCCTATTTTATATACCATCACTTCCATCACATTTTCCTCCCATTTGTATGGTCCATACATTGCTTTGTGTACCTCTTGCTCCAGATTCCCTGGCCTACTCTTTGTCATTGGAAATACAATCCACTTTTGTCCTAATCCTATAAAATTCCATACAACACAAGGGAAAAAAAGCACTGTCATCATCCATGGAAGTAATCACTGTTACTAGTCTTCACACACACACACACACACACACACACACACACACACACACTACATAAACAAATAAGAATATTCACAATGTGATCTTTAACATACTTTTTTACTCAATAATCTATCATAGAAATTCCCATGCAAACATTACCTTGTTTTCACGCATTTCACTTTATACAGAGACCTTTTATTATTTATACTAGGATTGGCACAGCAGGGTTAAATTCCTTTGTACAGAAAATTCAAGAGTATTAGATCACCTGTACAAGAGGTTATATAATTAAATTGAGAGTTAATCGTCCTTCTGTACAATATATTGGAGAATGGGCTTCATTTTTTTTTTACGTACCCCAAAAAGGACTTAAGGGGTATGGTGTCCATGAAGAGAAGTACAATTAGTATGCCATCAGTGTTGATTTGGGGGAAAGTTAAAGATAATAAAATTGGAATTAAATTAACTGAGTGGACATTTCTTTTATGTCATGAAGTGAAAATCAGTAAGTGAATGAAAAGAAATGTATCTTTGCTCTTTTTCCTTCTCACTGAATCTTTTTTGTTTACTACCTGATGGTGGTGACTCCATTTACTTTTTTGTTCATTTTCCATTTATTGGGACAAAGCTCAATGTGCTACCATATACATTACAGTAGCTGAGAGCCGCATATGGCAGCCATCCCATCCTCCTCAATGGTGTAAATGGTAGACTATTAAACCAAAATCAGTACATAAATGAATAGTAATAACAATCACGTATTGAGTACTTACGTGACAGCCAATATATTAACTATTTTGAGAGAATTACCTCCGGGAATTGTTATAGTAAGCCTTTGATATATTACCATTTTACAGATGAGAAAGCTTGAGATCTCATCACCAAAGAATATTAGAGCCTGGACAAAAGTAAAGTTGTGCCTGATTACAAGGCCCATGCTTTTGAAGTCTTCATTTCAAGAACGTACCATCTCTAGATTCACTTCAGATAAAATTTATGTATTGCATTGGGTTTATTGCTGGGCTATGCAGATGTCCTAATAATAATGAAGTGGTCAGATTTGTCTTCCCACTTCCTATTTTGATCCCAGAAACTTACTTCAGGCGATATCCTCAAATAATATGATATTGCTGCAATTTCAGTATCTTCTGTCCACATCAGACCCATATCTTTACACTAAAAGGAAGAAGAGCCTCTCAGAGAAAACCATAGAATCAGCCACTCAATGGATATACATTCAGCAAAGTACATTAAATGTACTCCATTTATTCGTGTAATAAGTACTTATTAGGCAGTTATTTTCTGCTTCAACCTTTATCCCCTTAAAATCCATATTCTTCACAGTCGCCAGATGGAAATTTTAAAGAGGGGAGAAGATTATTCCAGGTCTGAGGACGTTCTGAGGACATCCCCTCCCATCTAGTATGAAATCCAAATTCCACAAAAGCCCATGATATCCTGGCCTTGAGGTATCCTTGGTGTTCTCTTATTTCATTCTTCTCCTCTGGGTCACAAAGCTCTAGTTTCCCTCTTCCTTTCTCTTTTTCAGACACCAAACACACTCCTGCGCAAGGGCTTTCCCACCCTCCTTGTAACATTTACTCTTTTCCTGGCCAGTTTGTCTAAATCAACAGACTGAACTTCCACCTTCATGACCTCCAAACATGACTTGCTTTGGATAGCACTGTTTTAGTTTGCTCACAGCACCAAACACAATCTAAAATTACTTTGATTGTGTATTTATTTTTAATGTATTACTTTTCTTTTTTTTTTTTTGCTCTTTGAGATCATGGTTTTATTCCTTTTGGATACACACCCAGAAGTGGGATTGCTGGATCATATGGCAGTTCTATTTTACAAATTACATTTTAATGGTTTTCTTGCCTTTTCATCCTTTCATGTCTTTTTCTTTTCTCTTTCTTTCTTTCTTTCTTCTTTCTTTCTTTCTTTCTTTCTTTCTTTCTTTCTTTCTTTCTTTCTTTCTTTCTTTCTGTTTTTTTTTACAGGTATCTCTTTTTTAAAACAACAAAAAAATAATGGTCACAGATTCAACATTATTAATGCTAATTAGTGTCTTGGAAGGAATTAGGTCTTAGCCAAAAGAAAATAACTAGTATATTGTGATATATGAGTAGCCTTCAACTGAGTATAAGGACCCAATGTCAATAGACAGTATAGGTTTCAATTCTTTTGTAATTCCCTATCCTGGCCTAATTCTTAATTTTCTGTGCAGCATCCATTCTATCTGATTTCACCTCTAGGGAAAACAACAACAACAAAAAAAAATTCATAGAAAAAAATCAGAAAGGAGGGCAGCTCTTTTATTTATTTATATTTATTGATTGATTGATTGACTAGACTATAAATATCAGGAGAATAGACAAATGCTATGTTATTGGAACCTTTACTCCTGGGGCCTAAGAGCCTGGCATGAAGCATGAATTCGATAAGGGGTTGTTGAACCAATGAAATACTGACAAAGATAAGAAATACATCCATCTAAAAGTGAGCAAGGTAAAATGATTCCTGGTTTTGGCTATTGAGATGTATTCAGTTTACCTATCGGATATTTTTGCATTTTTCCTTTTCAAAAAGTGCTTGACAGAGAGAGTCGGTTTCATCCCCTGATATCATACAACGATTTCCTTACTGTATCGCATGTAAGAAAGATCATGTCTCTGATATTTATCAACTTAAAATAACTTGTAATTTAGGACCCTTGAATTATGTAGAGGGTTTGTCTTATATATATATATTTCAAAAAATTCATTTGTTGGAGCCAAGATATTTTAAAACTATAAGTTTTAAAATATCTTGGCTCCAACAAATGAATTTTTTGAAATTTAAAGCTATTGACTTTTCTGAGTTAGCTCTTTTATATCTCGTTTGTTTCTATTCAAAAGAACATAAGGTTCTGATATTTTTTATATAACACTTTCATCCTGTATCAATGAAAATCTATTGTGACAAGTGTTTGTTTATATGTTGATTCCCTGCTATATGCTGGTCTCTTCCGGAAGGGCAGTGGACATCTTTCAATTCTTAGCACGTGGGTGTACAGTACGTGCTAAGCATTCTTCACATACTTTGAAAAATGTTGAATATAATCAGTATACCAGCATATGACGATGAATAAATTCAATGCTATTACCTTAGAAAAACACATCACAATCCTTTCATTTTCCTCTTTGTTGGTCCATTAGCTATACTCAAAAATAAATAAATAAATAAATAAATAAATAAATAAATAAATAAATAAATAAAGCTAGAAAATCAGTCACATATGCAGGGATCATGGTTGCAAGTCAAACAGAAAATAGTCTGGTCTGCATATACCAAGGGCAAATTACTTCGAGACTTGTAGTTCAAAATTTGTTGGACATTGAACAGCTGCAGCATATTTCTGACAGATGGTAGAGCAGATGAATCAGTTTCGAATTATCTACTGAATTATTATATACTAGGGAAAAAAACAGATTTGTGAGGCATGAAAAAAAATAAGTTTTGTCTCCTATCATTTGAACATCTAATATCGCAGAAATAAAACATATAGCACAAAATGATAACAATTTTCACCCTCTGTGTACTCTAGAAAAGTTTTTGAACATTTAATTCATATTGCTTTATGCAAAGAAGGAAACGATATTCAGAAATAGAATCAATTATTTGACCTGGAACCAGGCAGAGGTTTTAATCTCTGAAACAATGGTGACAGTGGATTTTTTTTTAACTCAAATTCTACAGCCTCATAAGGAGTCAGAGTTACCTAGTACTTTCAACAAACTTGTAATTTGAAGAGTGTCAAGGTCAACTGCAATATCACTAAACAAATGTGAGCACTCTTTCAGCATTCACCAATAATCTTCCTATAGATGAGCTTTTTTGGAATGGAGATTTGTTGGTAAATATCTCATTTTTGACTCTCTAGTTTCATTGACTGGTCAATTCAATGATAGAATTTAACAGTCAGATGGAAGGTACTTGTTGACAATCAAGTCTATTTCCTGGACTACCTCACCTACTTTTTACCTTTAAATAATTGACTAAAGTGCAATGACAAACACCCTCCAGTGTTTCTGGCCCAAGTCACTTCAGATTAGATCAGGCACCCTACCCTGCTGGCACAACGTCGGGCACTATAAAGTTCAATAATGTTTAATAATGTAGAATAATTGACAAATATATATGGTATGCTAAAGTGAAAGAAAAGTAGGCTATGAAGCAGTCCTTCAAATGTGATCCGAATTTCTGAAGTATACATTTACGGATGAAAAACTATGTAAAATATTCACCATGATGTCACATTGGTTATGCGATCATAACCAGTTCCCTCTCTGTTTCTTACTTTTTTGAAATCTTCTTTAATGAACATGTATTGATTTTATAGTAACATATGAAAAATACATAGTAGTAAGGATAATGATGGTCGGTGAATATGACTGCCAAGTTGATGAGCATTCATTGATTCATTCAACGATTATTTATTGAGTGCCCACAGTAGGAACACAAGAGTGAACAATAGAGTTTAATATTATAATAAATAATATATTTTAAAATTACACAATATGTCAGATGGCGATGATTATAATGGAAGAAGACAGGGATAGAGCAGGGAAAGAAGATGAGAGTAGCTGTCATGGGGTTGGGTAGGTGGATGAGTTCCCTATTTTAAGAAGAAATCCTCTTTATGACACGGCTGTCCCTTCCTCTCAGAGGCAGGCCCTTTGAATGAAAGTTCTGTATTTCACGACTAAGGAAATGTCCTGGGAATGTGGGGCAAATCTCAAGATAAAAGCAGGTTATATTGATTTCCAAGAACATATTCCATTCCAAAGAAACTCATTTGCTCATATACATATGTGTGTGTGTGTGTGTGTGTGTGTGTGTATGTATATATGTATATATGTGTGTGTGTGTGTGTGTGTGTGTGTGTGTGTGTGTATATATATATATATATATATATATATATATATATATAAATTCTAAATAGTTTTGCCATCATTCCCTGTAGTGAACAGCAACGAATTATGCTATTTCAGGAGCAGTACCTCCAGTAGGAGGTTTCCAAGATGAGCAGACAGGAACTGAAACTTAACTCTAGTCTTAGACAGGCAAGGACAGACTAGAGTCAAGTTCAGAATATTCAGGTCAGAAAGCTCAAAAGGAAGGCTCAAGAGAAAGACAGCTACAGGCAAGCAAACAGGGACCAGAAGCCCAGAGACCAAAGCCTCAGCCAGACTGCTGAGAACCCATCCTGAGTGAGAACCCTCTTCCATCTCTGTGGTTCTTAACACAGCATTCTGGGCGTGAGAATAGAAGCGCTATAATCTTAGAAATTTTTCACAGTTAAAAAGATCTTATGCCTTCCATAGAAAGGAGGAAAAAGAAACCATAGCAAGCAAAGGCACAGACATGACACTAATTAGAAGTTACAAAAAGGAAGTTTGATTAATATGCTAGGAGCATTTTGGGGAAGTGGTAAGGAAAAAGGATTGAAAGTAAATGGTGTGTTCAGCCTTGAACACCACGCAGATAATTTTCAATCTCCTACAAATGGGAATGGAGAACAATTAAAGGTTTCTGAACAGAAAAAAAATTATAGAGTAAAAGTGCAGGGAAAATTACAAAAAAAAAATAAAATGAAATAAACTCTGTTTTTTTAAGCTTTTTTTTTTTAGGTTTTTTTAAGGTTTTTAAGCTTTCTGAGAGAGGGACATGCCCAGAAAATGAATTCCAGATGGAAAAAGAAAATGCATCTTGAGAAAACAATGTAATCAGAAATGAATAGAACCTGGACACACCCCAATCTACAGAATTCTGTATTGCCAAAGTTCACGCAGCTGCCAAGAGATGGGTAGCATTGTTGCTTTCACATTCTGAAATACAGAACAGAGTCACAACAGTAAAACAGGAATGAGACACATACATGACCATCATTATGGAGAGATGGCTGCAGAAACAATCATCATTTTCTCAACACACCCACATTTTTACAGAGCTGGCCTTCAAACCTGATTGAGAAAACCCAAGTGCTAACTTCTTTTCAGTCTCTATCTCTCAGGAGCTAGTCAAACATTCCTGTTGAATCTCAGTTTCCCCACCTGTAAAGCAGGAACATGGGACATGAAATCCTCATGATTCATTCCATGGTGGACATTCTCAGATTCCATAATGTCTTGAGATGCTCATCAGAGGACACAATTTTGAAAAGACAGCCTATCCTTTACCATCAAAAACGTGCTTGATTAATCATTTCTTGATTATATAAAGAAATTAAACATATTTCAAGGAAATTACAAAGCAGATCTCCTAATGCTGGTAGACGGATTAATAGAAAAGCACTGAAAGAATTATTTATAGCTTTACTTCTTTTTGCGAGGGTGGCATGTATTGTGATCTAGATGAAGCCTCATGAGTAACAGATAATGGCACTGCCTTCCTTTGTCAATAAAGCCCAGGGCACACTGCCAACTCTGCTCATGTAAACGTATCCAGATGTTTAAGAAATTGGCATTCATTCACTCCTACCTTTAGAGCACATGTGGCTCGTCTTGTTTTATGGTCACAATTGTTCTTTTTCATCAGAAATATATATTCAAAGGGATCTGAATTGCTGGCTCAAAGGTTCATAGTAAGAAACTTTTTTATTACATAGCCTTGAAAGGAGCATTGCTTTGTGATTATTCCATTCAATCACATTCTAACAGGGAGAGTCAGTGAACTGTGGGGTAGATGAGAAATACCAGAAGCCAAGGTCCTGTCATCTATAGTGAGGAAGCAGTCCTCCCAAACGAATATTAAAAAAAAAAAAAAGTACTAAACATTTGTTTTATGACCATTATAAAGTTTTGTTATAAATATATATAACACAACTGTTTAGTACTATTTAAGAATATTTCTCCAATAAACATTGTTGGAGAGAATGTGGAAAAAAGGGAACCCTCGTGCACTGTTGGTGGGATTGCAAATTGGTGCAGCCGCTATGGAAAACAGTATGGAGGTTCCTCAAAACATTAAAACTAGAGCTACCTTATGACACAGCAATTCCACATCTGGGTATTTATCTAAAGAAAGCAAAACCACGAATTGGCAAAGATATCTGCACCCCAGTGTTCACTGCAGCACTATTTACGAAGTCAAGATGTGGCACCTAAGTGCCCATCAGCAGATGAATGCATAAAGAAAATGTGGTCCATACAAACAATGGATTATTACTCAGCTTTGAAAAGAATGAACTCTTATCATTCGCATCAACATGGATGGACCTAGAGGGTATTACGCTAAGTCAACTCAGACTGAGACAGACAAATATCATAGGCTGCACACCTGAAGCTGATAAGAAATAATATTGAATGTCAACTGTCACTGAAAAAAAAATAATTTAAAATAAAAGAATACTCATCTACTATGATAATGTGCCTTATGTTATAGGTCTATAAATCAAATATGTATAGAATAGAGGAAAATGGAGGACAAATGCATAGGCTTGGGATTCAGAGGTAGGAAGCCTAGAATTACATTCTAGTCTACTCTCAATATGCATATCATTGGATACCTCT
This sequence comes from Rhinolophus hipposideros, assembly GCF_964194185.1. Taxonomy (NCBI): domain Eukaryota; kingdom Metazoa; phylum Chordata; class Mammalia; order Chiroptera; family Rhinolophidae; genus Rhinolophus; species Rhinolophus hipposideros. The sequence continues at coordinate 24,838,844 of NC_138071.1, read as the reverse complement.
CTTAACATCTTAGAACCTCACTTTTAACTTTGACAAAATAGCAATTAAAGCAAAGCTAATAAACTATTGGTATCAATAGATGGCCTATATTTACAGATGACATTTGGGAGGTGGGGAGTGATGTAGATAATAAATACCTCATAATAAATGGGATTTTAGAATCTAGACAAGGATATAGCATGAACATTTCCCACCCATACGATATGAAGTGCTGTAAGAGAGAGATAAAGGATTCATGAAAGTGATAAGCATGCATAAGGGAAGGACAACTGATTTTGCCTCGGAGATAATACCACCAAGCTGATCACTACTCTATGGTGAGTTCCATAAAATGATATAAAAGAAAATGTCTTTTAAACTATAAGTCCTATACAAATATTAGTTTCTTTTCCTGATGCAATTTAATAAAGAAATCTAGAGTTAAATATTTGATTATTTTTTCAGATGTCTTAAGATTAATTCATCTTAAAATATGAGATGGTATTAAGTGAGCCAAAATATAGTCATTTTTTTTTTAGGTACTTGAAAATATTTTATTATGTTTTGCACGTCTTCACGTAAACCAATGGAGTAGATCACCATATTTCTTTCACCAATTTTTTTTTTTATATAGAAAAGTCACTTCGATTCCAGAAGTTCAAATTGATGACTAATTTGAAAAAAAACTGCGTATCGACCAGTGAAGTCTAGAGAATTCTTCCAGCTTACTGTCCACTTTCTATTCTTATTCATAATCATTTTTATCTTTACTAAGTATATCCCGTTTTAAGAAATGTACCATCAAAAGGCAAATAATCCTGCATCATAGAACCATGGCAGCCTATCTGCACTGAAGAGCCCACAACACAAGAGATTTCTTGTGTAGAAACTACAGGAATGTCTATTACAGAATCTCCTATAAATTGCACGATATTATTTGAATAATTCCATAAATCATGTTACAGACTCACTCTGCACACTGTTACAGTTCCTTGATATGCTTTCTGACTCTGTTGCAAGTTAACCTGCAAAGATTTGAATTATGTGTTTGCTATTAGTTCATCTCTTGACGTTCCGTATTTCTTATTGCTCAGAACATAAGCATATGCACATTGATACATTTTTCTAAGTTCCACTTATTGGTTACTGTTATTTGAAACATAATATAAAAATGCACTTGACAAGTTACCCTGGAGGTGACACAGCAGTGTGCAAAGAGAAGTATGAACATCATTTATTCATGGCAGAGCAACGCTGCCTTTTTGATTTGAGTTTTCTAATATCCTCAAATGCCACTGTACACCAATAACAATTTATTTTTCAGTGGTACAGTTGGTGATGCGGAAAATATTTTTCCTGGATTTAAAAGGGCACAAATATTTACAATACAGTTTACAGTCCATCCTTGTTCAGGATACAATTTCATGTAGATTGCAGACATTCTCTACTGTATCTGATTTGCTGATTTTTCATACCCAGCAGAGTCCCCAGTACAACTACAATGCTAGCTACATATGTGTTGAACGATGAAACATGTCTGTTTATTCCTATCTCTTAGAATGGGTGCACGTGGGGTTTACAGACACAACATGAATTACAGCTCCAATGACCACAAACCCAAAGAATACTGAGTTTAGTCCTGTTGCCAGGGAATGTCGCCCCAAAATACTTCAGAACATTGTAGTGTTTTTGTAGTATTACGGAAGATAGTCTGTAGTATTTCAGGGTTTACTCCTTCCCCAAATTGGCTATATAAACCAGACACAGTGGAAGTAAGATTATCTTTGAGAAATTTGAAATAGGTTTTTCTCCTGGAATAGAAGCAAATTTGATGTGAGCTGCAGTATTTTGTCATTGTTAGGGATAATCCTTCCCTTTGAGATGATTAGAGTAAATTTGGAGGGAGAAAAGGGAAACTCATTTTGAGAAGATGGTGTGTGGTTTCCCCAAAATTGCATTTCTTAGAAACAGATCACCTAAGGAAAAAAAACCAAAAACGTATTTCTTTCCATCAAAAACTGCAGGGGCAAAAATAAATAGCCTATCTTTCCTAACCCCTGCCTACACCTGCATCCCTTTTTGTCCAAGAATTCTGAAAAGACCTGCAGAGATACTTTTTGACTCTATGGCACAGCAACAGAACTATCGCAGGGAGAAATCACATTCAAGGTCAGCATACCAATTGTGGCCAACTAAATTTAGTAAAAAAAAAAAAAAAAAAAAAAAAAGATACTAACATCCTACATCATTTAATTTTGTTTCTCATTGGACAAAAGCTGTAATAGGTTTGTGCAAGTTAAATAGCCATCAGCTGACAAGGTTTTTTGTTCCTATTTCTAAGGATAGTAAAAATTGCAATGAAGGACAACTCAAATGTATTTAACTAATACCGTTTTCTCATTGGAGGGAAACACTGTTTTCCCTCACACTGCTTCTTTAATGGCGTATGGTCGACTCCACTCTACATGCTAGCACATCTATTTGTCTCAGTTTTATTCATTTGCCTTAAGAATTTGATACCGACTAAAATTCAAATGTTTCTGCGAGAAATAGAATGAGAAGGTGCTTTTGGGTCCTGAGAATGAAGACTTTGAATACCAACTTTCATGGGTGATTCGGGGCTGAGGGGAGACACAAAAGAGACTATGGAAGTATGAGATGCTAAACTTCAGGAATGATACGTTTGGGATCTTGGCTGGAAGCAGAAAGTCAATGGGACGACACCACTAGTTTGCATTGGACTACCTCTGCCTCCACATAACATTTCCATCTCCAGAGAGATGGCAGGAATACACATAGACATGGCTGGTCTTTTGTCACATAAATATCTAGAAATAAATTGATGAGCTGATGTTTTATTTTAAAGATCTGGTAGACTGAATCATCATCAATGTTCCACACATTTGCATCCAAGTGGAATTTTACCGTTTGTCCTACCCACCCCTTGCTCAACCTCTCAGTATTACAGATAAATCCAAAAGTGATACCAGATGGCAAATTGATGGCTGAGAAAAATTCAGGAGCGCTGGTAAGTAAATGCTCTAAAAGATGATCACCGCTGATGTAAATATGGATGAAACTGGCTTGGATATCAAGACAATGTTTTCCAAGATCGTTTTTTTTTAAAGAAAATCAATTTCTACTTGTATACCCTCTAAGGAATCTATTGTGCTTTAGTTAATGGGCAAGAGATGCACCATGATTTCTATGTGCTCTGCCTTTCTTTGGTTTTTGGTCTGAATTTTATACAATTGAGTATAGAATGTTGAAAGTCATATCATTCCCGTACTTCTGTATAATAATTCTTCTTTCCTCAACTTAACATGTCAGTGTCTTCTGGTGCATAAGCTTACAGACACAGATGCTTAAATTCTATAGTGCAACATGAGTAGGTCAGAAGGAAACCACGAAACTGAAACCTGATACTGATCATTCCAACAGTGTTTTAAATTACATGGAATTTTAAAAGTTACAATAAAACAAAAGATCAACAGGTTTTTAAAACGAATAATACAGCAGTTGATATAAAAGGTGACTTCACCTGATCTATTTTTCATTCCTGAATGATGATTTGACTTCAGGAAGAATGTATCAATCAATACACGTTCTGGAACATGTTAGTAAATAATAGATATAAACAGACATTTTTATAACATGCCATTTTTGTAGGACATATTTTATTTTTAGTTCAATCATATACTCATGTACCTATAAGCTTAACATCCCCCAGGATCCCTATATTTTGTATTTCCCAAAACAATCATTGTCGTTTCTTCAGCTGCTTCTTCTGAAGTTTACCTTTAGTTCTTGCATTAAATAAATAATGAAATAAATGCCTATGTTGTTATTTCCTAATTTTTCAGTTTTAGGTATCTATGGACCTCTTACTATGAAAGATAAAGGTTTAGTTCTCTTTCACGCCTTCACTCCACCACACACAAACATGTCCTTTTTGTCCACTTCCCCCTCATGTTGCTAATGGACCTATATCAAACTTCCCATTAGGTCACCATTCAATTATGTTATTATGACTATATGTATATAAATGCTTTTCACAGCAGGGTCAAGTACCATGCTATCACAACTTTTCTTTTCCTGCATCACTTTTATTTTCTCTAATGATACTGTTTCTTTCGTTTTCAACCAACGTACCACCACATGCCTTTAGTGAAACAGAAATAATGTTGTACTACCTAACAATGACCCCTCATATTTTGGCTAAATGACAGCAGAACTTACACAGACCTATTTGACCAAGACAAATGCACACAGTGAAACACTGATCAGAGAATCTTTGTACAGTTTGCAGACATGAAAGGCAGGCTCTCTGAACCCTGCATTAACTGTGGGCTACAAACAGACAAGACCAGGGAGGCTGGCTGATTTTCCACTCACTCTGTAATTGTCATCGAGATTCAGCCTTTAGCATCTAGATGTAATCAAAAAATCATTGATGAGTCCATGATTGACTGGGAATGTCAAATGAGAGGGATCTGGGAGCATGATTGAATTGAAGATTTTGCAGCTTCTCGGAAACCAACAACATAAGCTTATACTCATGTTATACTGTGATGGGAGAAAACTACTTAGGACTCATTTAGACAAAAACACGTACTTACAATGAGGAAACAGAGTCCCAGAAACGTGCCTGACTCAAAGTCAGTGCAAGCGTGCTCTATGTGTATGGATATTAATTTTTACTTTAACATATAAATTTCCAACATTCAAATGTAGCTTACTATGTGATCTTTATAGTAAATAGTATGTAATTATATGTTGTTCTCACATACAGTCATGTTAGGCTGGCCTAAAGGTAAAGAGAGTTTTATAAATAAGCATATATGTAATATTTTATTAATAAGCCTATATGTAATATTTTTAAAAGATTGCTTATTTTAAATTTATTAATAGATGTGGGCAACAAAATTAATTTTCCTGCACCATTAACATCCCTTGTGACAGAGTCCTATTAATAATCAAAACACCATTTTATTATTATGAAATATTGTTGAATTTACTTCCAAGGACACACATATAAAAATTTACCGTTCTGTCTTATTAGAAAACATGCTCTTTGGAAAATAAAATGAGGAAAAGAACTTCGTCACCGTCTCGTCTACCGGCTCTGTTCTTACAGACCAGGAAGCTGTACTGAGAGCCAACCACTACATACACACTTAGCTTTTAATGGAAGCAAAATAACAACACTTCTGTTTCTTCATTTCTCAAGTAATGCACTTAATAAGTGATATTCTTAAGTGAGTCCCATGAGGTAATAACAGGTAAAACCCTGTGGTAAAACACAAGAACTGGCCTATGCCACCTCATACGATCAGCAGGAAAGAAAAAGGAAAAAAGAATTAAATCTGAACTAATGGACATTGCTGAGGTTGATATGAAGATCGTCACATTTTATAATTGGTTCCAAAAAAGAAAAAGAACCTTCAACAAATGCTGCTAGATAGGCCGTGATAACCGGCTCATGGGGTTATCATGGCCTATTGCGGTGGTGGAATTGGACCCTTATTTAAAAGACTGATGGGTGGTACCTGCATGGCTCCCGGCAAGGGGTGAAAGTGCAAGCATAGGACCAGATTCAGGAATCCAGGTAGTCTCTTTTCAATGGAGGCAGGAAGCTAAGTGGAGCAATCATGTAGTCGGAATGAAAAGAAATAATTGTAAGATGAGCCACTGAGAACAGAAGGGCAGGGAGAAGAGAGTCTCAGGGCCGCCCTGATAATTTAGTCTCTAATTCTAAGAGAGAAAAGTCGGGTAGGAATGGAAAGAGAAGGGAAGCAGAGGCTCTCAGTTTCAAAAATGGAATCTTCATGAAGACAACAGAATCAGGAGCAGAGGAACATCAAGCTGGGGTCAGAATTGGGGTTGTTTTGTGCTCATATATGATCTCTCAGATTTGGCAGAGCCACCCTTTGCCCTATGCTATTAGACCTGTTTTGGTATTAACGGATAAGAAGGACCATTTGCAAGTTCCAAACCGAACAGACCTGGGAATGTATTTGAGAGTCGATGAAAGGAAACCCACAGCTCATCCTCAAACACCAGCAAGCTGTGCCTTTCATCAGTGGTACCTACCAAAAAGCTCACTGTCTATCTTTGGGAACATATCAAGGAATTGGTCTTGGTGAAATACAGGGTAAATAATAAATGAAGGGAATGATTTAACCCTAAGGTCTTTGTGTCAGCGATGAGAAATGGCTTGCAAACAGATCCTACAAATATTGACGGTACAATATTATAACCCGTTTGGAATCTACGTTCTACATTTCAGTATTTACCAAGTACAAAAAAAAAACACAAAAAAAAACAAAAAAAAAACTTGTTCTAATTTAGCATCTCCTTTCAATCTTTAATTCAGGCCTTTCTCTGTGGCTTCCTTTATCCCAGCCTTAATCATATCTTTTCTAACCTATTTTAGCTGATGTCTAATGGGAGAGACAAAAATGTTTTAACAGTTTTATTTCCTAAATAGACACCTTTTGCTTTCTGGTATAGCTGGACTTTATTTTATTTGGTATACATTATGGAAGATGTGAAATATCATTGAATCTGATGATTAAAAAAAAATCAAAGCCTACACACAAGTTTAAATTATTGCAATATAATCTAATTGTTAAGAATAAAGGCTTCTGTATTAATCTTGTAGAGATTGAGTCCTACCTTTGCCACTTCTGTAATTTTGGCAATTTTTTTAACTCCTGTGGGCTTCTTTATGTTCATCAGTAAAGTACAGGTAATAAAAGCATTTACTTTGTAAAATTGTTATAAGGCTTAATAAAATAGCACATAAACACATATAAGTATTTATGTGTATGTACATATAAAGAATATATATAATATATGTTATATTATATATATAATACATATGTATATGGGAGAGAGAGAGAGAGAGAGAGAGAGAGAGAGAGAGAGAGAGAGAGACAGAGACAGAGAGACAGAGAGACAGAGAGGGAGATTGAGAAGAGGGAAAGAAATCTTTCACAATACCTGATATTACTATGTGCCCTTACTATGTATTATCTTAGCAAGAGAACATCTTCAAAGTGAAAGGAGATTCAATAGCTTTGAAACAAACTGCAGGTGATTTGCAGACAAATGGCTGAATTTCAGGCTTGCTGAACATTTAGTATCAAGACTACAAGCCAGAGGCAGACATACTTAAGAACCAACCAAGTCACAAACTATTTATATCTTAGAAATCATCTAGTCCTCCTCTGACCTTGAATAGAAATCAGCCTTCCTGATCGATAGCCATTTAATCTCCATTTGATCAAAAAGTTTGCTTTTTCAAAGCATACTTTGTTGAACATTTCCATTAAAAATGTTTCCATTATATTGTAAATGTTTTCATTATATTGAGCTACAATCTTTGCAAATTTTGCAGTCCAAACTAGTGACAGGTAAGTGGTGACTAGGACAGAAAAAAAATATGCCGTCCTATAATTATAATTTGTAGACTTTCAACTTTTCCTATCATCATGTTTTTAATTGCCTTTTTGTTAAGTGAGAGGAGCTAAGGTTTGAGGTAAACAAAACTGGGTTTGAAACCCCAGCAATGATACCTAAAGGTGTATAGACTTGGACAAGTTACTTCACTCTCTGAGCTTCAATTATCTCATGTGTAAAGTCAGGATGATAATTCCCTAATTAAGAAAGGAAAGAAAAAGAAAGACTAAGGAGGGAATAAATAAAACTAATATGTTTCGTTCATCAAACTCTATAGCAGACAATTTCACCCACTTAATGGCCATTTATATTGGATAACAGCAAACATTTTTAAGGTTGTAAAAAAAATACAGTTCCACCCAAGTTAAATCAATTCCCTACATTCATACAGCCAGGAAATAGTCTGTATTTATCTTAACCATTATGTAAGGACTTCCCTGGGTGAATTTCTGAGACTTTGCATGCATGGAAATGACTCTGTAGTACTTACATGGTTCACTCTTGAAAAAAATGTAAAATGAAAATTATCTCAATGAATATATTAAGTAACAAAAAAGTTCAATGGGATATTTTAATTTCTGCCCTTTCATTTCTGTTTTAATGTCTTTAAAATGTGTTAATATTATTTTTGTATTAAGCATTTGCAAAAATTGTATGGTGATGATTAAGGAGTGATGTATATTATTTATTATAGAAAAGACAAAAATACTTCCAATAAGGATAAGTTGTTTTTTTTTTCTTTTCCCCCCAAAGACTAAAAGCAATTATTGACTGAAAGGAAAAGCAGAATACAATTAACTTATGTCAAATACTTTCTGAAATGAAGCACATACACGCCGAGATAGCATGTAATGAAATGGTTGTTATTCCCAGTAAGAAGATGAAATTCTAGCCAATGCCCTTGATCTTTCTGAGGCTCCCACTTTTTCCTCTGAAAAGTGATGAACAAAGTACTTTCCTTGTGCCTCTTGAAAGTATGTTGTAGGTTTCAAATCAGATAATATATGTGAAAGTTCATTGAAAACTATAAAAATCTATTCAAGTAGAAAGGATTATTATAAGACAGCCCCGCAGCTAAAACAGCCATGTATAAATGCTCTTTCAAAAGTTTTGACACCTTTAAAATGTAAGTAATAAGCACACTAGGTACTATGCCAGATGCCAAGGCTACATAGATGGATCAAACATATCCCCTAAGATCTCAGGGACTCTCTCTCAGGACCTTCAGACATATTCGTACTTTTTGATTCAATAAATCCACTTCTGGGTATTACTTTCTATAGATATAATCCATAACATGCGGGAAAAGATATAAAACAAACAAACAAACACTTTTTTCCCTGGCTCTTTATAATAGCAAAAAATATTTGAAATGATACAAATCTCAACTATAAGCATACAGCTACTTTACATAATGTCATTTTCTCAGTGAAATATTAGCGCCACTAAAATTATCATTATAGACGATATGATTGGAAAGTGCTTTTAAGTAATGGTAAGTGGAAATAATCAGAAGACTCTGAGTTAACCATAATTACAGGTAGGTTTAATTTATAGAATAAATATTTCCATAGGGGAAAAATAACGAATGAAAACACACAAAGTTATTACTTAGTGTTAACTTGGGTTGGTGAGATTATGTGCAAAAAATTTCAAAGAGGGAGGTTCATTTCTATATTCTGCAATTTATTGATAGACCTGTTATTCTTATAAAAATTTTTACATACTATTATAGAGATAATTATGTGATTTTAAAGACTGAACTTAGTAATAGATTATGTTATTGCTGATGTATCTATAAGTCAAATAGTTCTAATTTTCTCCTGATCTGATTTTTTCATTAAAAATCATTGGAAATAATAATGTACACCAAAACTTTCTTCAACAACTTAATTTAAAATATATAAACCATGCTCTCTAATTAATAGTTCTTTAGGCTAGCAAATTAAAACAAAATATTTTTCTTATTTCTACACATTATGTTCCTAACATTAATTTAAACTCTAATTTCTTTTACAAAGTTAACTTTTGTGACCAACACGTTTTGTAGGGATCAAAACCTAAATGCACAAAGGATTAACCTTGTACAACAATGAATGTAAGAAGATCTGAAAAAGATAAAACGAATCACTAAATTATTGTAGTCAACGAAAGTTCCACTCTGCTCCCTTATGGAGAGTGATGGGAGACTCTCTTCTTGAACCCCATTGTCCTAATGAGACAGTATTCTACACTTGATCATAGCTAAAAGACTGGAGAAGCTATTGTTATGACTTACTGCCGGTGCTTAATGAAGAGATTTCATAATTATTGAAACCCCATTTGTTTGATTAATGAGTTTTTGTAAGCCAAGCATCCTCTGCTATTTAGTGGTGGCAGAATGCACAGATTGCATGTTAGCTCCGGTTTCTCTTCTTGTGTGAAGGGAAACCTTATCTACCAGTGGCAAATGCTGCTCGTACTGAATATTTTAAGAGGCTAACTGCCTATTTTGTGCACCTTTGTTTAAATCTTGGTTCAATCACTTATTGACTTGTGGCCCTGGGCAGGTCACTGACTCTCCATTGCCTTAGTTTCCTTTTCTGGAAAACATAATACCAGCCTTATAGTATTCCAGTGAAGACAAAATGAGATAATAACTTATAGGCTCCAGGAATAATGCACTGGCACAAATAAATACTAACTCTGGATACCCAGCACTGAAATGTCTCTAAATAAGGTGAAAATTCAGGAATCATTTGATCCTCAATACTGTTATTGAGTACACAATATTTGGTAATGCATTAGTTACTTCTTTTCTAAGAACGTGATGGAATGATTCTGTTAAAGTTTCTGTGCTCTTCAAATAATTATTCTCAGTTACTCTGACTTACGATGCCTAGAGTAAGCAACCTTGAAATCCCAAATTTGTTCTGAGAGAAAAGACATCGACATATGAAGTTGCATACTTACAACTTGATTTAAAAAAACAAACAACAACAACAAAAAAAAAACACGTCATCTCGTTGGCTTTACAAAATGCAAGTATTTTACCTACAGAGGACAAATCCCCTGTTCTGTCCTGAGTTCAGAGGTAAAATGGGACTAATAAGGCTTATCTGTTCTTAGGGAGAAGTTTCTATGTGCCAAATCACCCATCCTAGTAAGATGATATCTAAGCCAGTTCCATTGTACTCAGTCACATAACCGAATTCCCCTAGAAACACACTGACCACCATCAAAACTTGAAAAGGGCCATCGTGAGTCCCTACTGAATTTACATGAAATAAAAGGTAGTTCCACCATCAGAGGTCTTGATAAACAGCACTAAACACCTGGGGAAAGGTGCTGGCCTCTTAAGAGTTTTGTCCTAACAGCTCCATTTTCAGCCTTTGCAGGTGAGGTGTTCCTTAAAGATCTGACATCATAAAGACTCCAGCCCACTGTGAAGTACATAGTGACTACTCGGTAAGTACTTGCTAATGAACTGGAAAAAGAAGGTGAGCCACAGTCAGTTTCTGGCTTTTCTACTAATTTTAAGTAAGGAGAGAAGAATCCACATGAAAATGGAAATCCTTGAAGGATCCCTTTAAATAAGGTTGATTTCCTTGAGAATATTTAGCATATATCTCAGTTAAGTCTAATTGTTTGATGTTTAACCGGATTGTGAAGATTCTTGTTAAAATGGTATTTATCATGAAGTATATTTTTGAGACTGCTAACTACAACGGAACCACTAACTGCAAACTTGAACACTTTTGGTCCTGAATTCTTGCAGATTTAAGCAAAAAAAGCATGTCCGAATGCTCCCACTAGTTAACGCAGTAGCAATGTTTCCCAGACTGTCTGTTTTTTGTCAGTGTGTGGCATTTGGCTTTCTTTGGGTTGCTGTCCCTATGTCTAGGTGCTGAAAAACATCAGGTCTGCTTTCTGGGCATCATTCATTCATTAGTGCTGCTAATTGAATGCCATGCACTGTTACACTACAATTTTATTTGCGTAATTTTATCCAGAGGCTTGTGATTTTCAGACAAATACTTAAGACACATGTTACAATACCATGTTACTATAAAGGCAAGAGGGCAAAGAAAATAGTGGATTACTACGGAGCTTCGAAAATTTCCTTCTAAAATGAGTGACCTTTTTATTTTAGTTACATATGAATATATACATACATAACTTGATCTAATCATCAGGGTGTAATAAGATGCATCTATTAACAGTTACACGGGATGACAAATACCCTTTACAGATAAAGCCATGGTGTCAACTTCGGCATCTGCTGAAGACAAAAGGCATCTGCAACTTCGGCCATTTAGATTCACTGATGGTTCAATTTGAAAGGAGACAAACAAGGCATCTTGTCAAGACCCTTGTCATATAACACCTATCTGTATCTCCTCTGGACGCTGACATTCATTCCCCATAATAATAAGACAGGGGAAATTTTAATTCTAATTCACAAGCACTGTGCTTTACTAATCAATTCCATTATGTCAGAGTTGATAGCATATTGATTGATGTACCAAAGTTAATTTTGGATTGCAGATTAGACAAAAAAAAAGTGTCATGAAATACTTATCAGGGTTTTAATGCAGATGTTGAAAGTACACAAGTTTTGCTATTTTCAGCTAAATATTTTCCTGAAAATATTACCTAATTTCTAATGACTCCTATATTTAAAAAAAAATTAAAGGTATTCAACATTGAATGGTAGTGTCCTTTATGGGGTCTGGAACATCAAAGTATGAGGACATTGATAATGCCCTTGAAATATCTGTCCCTTGCTAGTACTAAAAGTCAGTGTGCCCAAAACCAACTCACAATTTTCAATTAAATGCCAATTCTCTTCCTGAATATTTTCATTATGGCACCCGTCATTTAAACTGTCATCTTTGACAGCTTTTGTTCCATTCTTCACATCCAGTAAATCACTAATTTCTGCTGTGCGGTCATTACCTACTTAACTCTTCTTTATTCCCATTGAGATCAATTCACACTTATCTACCGTACCTATTGCTTTCTGATGTCTCTCTCCACTGCTAATCTTCCTCTTTCAAGTCTGTCCTAATGGCAACCCCATGGACATCTTCCTAAAGTGTCTACATATCAGCATCACTTTCTACTTAAAACTTCACAGTGGCTCATTATTACCCTTAGGCCTGGCATCAAAGACCCCAAATTATCTTTTTTATCCTTACCATTTTCTCTAAGTCATCTCTACGGTCCTTATGATTAGATTTATATTGTCTGTTCCTCCGTGACTGAGTCAGGCAGATTAAACCTGAATATGCTGGTTGGCCGCCCAGTGTGGACGGTGGAAAAGTGCTTCTAAGGAAGACTCAGTATGATGGGAACTTAGGCTGGACATCTATCCTCATTGCATCTGGCTGCTCCCTTAGAGAAACCAATATTATTTATTTATGTGATAGAGAAGTAAATAAAATAGAAGGAACAAAAGACTGAAAACGAAGTAGTCCGTAAACCATGGAAATAAAAGCAGATGGACAAAAGCAGACTAGCTCTCTGGAGCATTGTCAAAGCAGGCTTATTATTATTATTTTTTTAATGCAGTCTAAAAGGAGAAGCAAGAGAGTGAAAGCATATGATCATTATTGGTGTTATTGTCATGATGCTCTGTAACTGTTTTTAGTAAGGAGAATTTACTGTATGGTTTGCAAATCAGACCAACCCATCTGCTAAGTCCGTCACCCCACATCTATTGCCTCCTGTTGGATTTCTTCCCTCCACCACTTCTACTTCCTAACTATCCTCCAACCCCATCCTGTCCGTGTCAATACCTTCCCCATTCCTCTTGCTAGCCTATTACAGAGTGTGCGCTCATTTCCTACCAACTTCTGTGTCACTTTCTACTCTTCAGTGGTCTCACATCCTGATGTGACTTCCAAGCATGTTTCCTGCCTCCCAGGTTAACCTTGCAATTCAGTTACACCTGTGTGATTTCCCTCCCTCCATGCTCATTGCAACATCAGAGACTTTGCTCACAATATTTCCTACACTGAAAATAGCCTTTAGTCTCCTCACCATGGATTTATACCCCTTGCCCTATCAGAACCAGCTCATACTATTTGTGTTCTTGTCTTTCTCACTCTTGTTTGCTTATTTTCTCTGTCACAAATGTCTAATCACTACGTTGCTTTACATACCTGAAACTAACAATAAACAAAGAAAATAGTCTACTATCTATGAAATGTATTCACTCACTATGTGTTTCAATGTATTCACTCACTATGTGTTTCTTAGGTACCAAAAATTCTCCTCAAGTGAACTATAAGCCGGCTGTGCTAGGTCCTCGTCCTTGCAATTCTCCAGTTCAAGAGAAAACACAGCACTGGATACATAGTAAGCAGTCAAACATGCCTTGCGATTGATTTCTAAATAAATTTGCCAGAAACAATAATCTCAACTTATTTTATGGAAGGTGTACGGTTTCATATAGATATCATATTTAGGATTGTTCTACTTTGCATCATACTTTGATTGAGTCTTTTCTTACTGGAATGTGAACTCATGGTTAAAAGCTCCCTCTGCTGGTCCCCTTTAACATATCAAAGGAAAAGTTAAAATATATATATATATATATATATATATATATATATATATATATATATATATATATATGTATACATATATATGTAACATCTATTTCCTAAGAAGTTATCATTAACCTAAAAAAAAAAATCTGAAGTCAATAGTATTAGTTGTCTTTTTATTCTTCTGTGCTTGACTCATATAATCTGGTATCTGAAGAATATATGCTATCATAGTTCACGATCTTTTATTTCATCAGATGAAATATTTGATTTCTCTCCTGTCCATTAATTCTACCACACCTCATTCTGTACACCCCGAAAGTGCTTTTGACTTTAATATTTCCTGGGAGGCAATCAGGGGTTGTACTGGAGAACTCAGGTTCTGGAGTCAGGCGGCCGGACTCTATACCCTGACTCGACTCTTTTTTATTAATAGCAGCAATTAAATTGGCCAACTTATTTAACATCAGCTTATCTCACTTTCGTCATGAAAGAAATGAGGATAACAATAGTTCTTCCCTCATAGTTGTTGCAGGTTTTTAATGTTCTGGCAAAGCATTTAGCCCAAGTAAATATTACACCTTGAGATCCTGGTAAGGCTGTGCCTCACGGCCCCCTCAAAAGTAGAGCATGCACACACTTCTCTGAGTCTTTTTCCCCGTGTCTTTGAGAACGTTTTATTCTCTGAACGTTGCCACGATTCTGTTGTCGATATCCTGATATTCTTCCCACTGCTTCCCAGTAATCTTGTTTGTGTTACTTTCCACACATTTATTTTATTTTTATCACTGTGGTAAGAACACTTAACGTGAGATCTACCCCCTTAACAGAATTTTAAGTATACAATACAGTGGAGCTCTCTATATGCACAGTGTTGTTTTGTACAGCCACTCTCTAGAACTCATTCATCTTGCCTAACTAAAATCTTTGGCCAAAAGAATTGAAATCAGGATCTCAAAGAGATATTAGTATCCCTATGTTTACTGAGCCATTATTCACAATGGCTGACATGTGGAAACAACAAAAATGTCCATTGACGAATGAATAGATTTTTTTTAAGTGGAATATACCTATAATGGGGTATCATTCATCATTACAAAAGAAGTTAGTCCTGCTACCACAATATCTGTGAACCTTGAGGACATTATATGAAGTGAAACAAGCCCGTCATACAAGCACAAGTACTGTGCGCTTCTACTTACTGTCGGTATCTGAATAGCCTTCCCTAGACCTTTAGACATCTGTCAACTTATCAACTTAGATATCACCAAAAATGCCTCATTCTCTGTGCAAAAATAATTGACCTATTTCTTGAAAGAAGTATAAAGTGACATGGCATGCACTTTCCTTAGAGTCTTATTTTATCAGTTTCATCGTATTTCACTGAAGTCAATGAACAGGTTTGCAACAAGCACAAGGTGACATAGTAATTACTGGAGTTCAGGATCATGGCTGCCAACTAAGACACATTTTCTTCCAGTTACATTCCATATGTTTCACAGCATGTTTACTGATGTGAACTAGACAGTTTGTATAATAGAAGGTTAAGAGTATGGACCCTGGAGACTGAACCTCTGGTCCCAGAACCTGTTTGTCCTTGGCCAAGTTATGTAACCTTGTGCCTCAACGTACAATAGGTATTAGGCTTATTTCTATTATTTCCACGTAACTAAAGATTACTGAAGTAGATTATCATGTAGGCTGGCTCTAAGCCCTACCTATTATCTAACAGACCTAGAGCTGAAAATATCTGTAGACATGGATGAGCAGTGCTGGTAAGATTAATATGGGGTATTATCACAATATATATTTAAACACATATATTTTTCAAATTAAGTATTTAAAAGCTTTACTTTATAATCATATTGACTTGTTTTTTGGTAAGCACGATATTTCAGGAATTTATATTTATCATTGGTAAAGTCACAAAGGATGAAAGAGAAAGAATGCTTGCCATGTAAATCACGGATTGTTGGTATTGCTCACAGAGAAGGTCATTTCAACAGCAATTTGTTGTGATCTTCATGATATTTTGGAAACATTTCAGCGTATTTCCAAAAAAAAACTGTTTCAAATTTAGATTTCATGGTTAAACATCTGGATTTCTTTCTCGGTCCATTTAACTGCATTTACTATATACACCCTCCACTCCTTCAGACAATAAAAATAGATTTTGTGAATACTCAGGAGGTGGAAGATAACAGCATTACGGAAAATTAAGGGTTTGGGTGACTTAGCTTAGACTGTCAGTTTTCATTCTACAAAACACACTGACATTCCTTGAGGAAAGGCTATTATGCATATTTTAGCATCACTTTGTAAAGGTAAAGTTTCAGAATTAGGGAAGTCACCTGAAATTCATTTATTCATATACAAGTAGCATCACCAATATTTAAACTTGTTTCATAGTTGATATTATCGATCTTGCATTGTACAGTCCTAAACACTTTATCCAGAGTCCTTCCCTTTATGCCAGGCCATACTTTAAACTATTTTCTTGACACTGAATATGAAGACTTTGGCAGAATCTTTATCATCTATATTTTATGTAACAGTTATAATCAGTCAGTTCTAGAACCCCACATAAGGTAATTTCAGTGTTCATAACATAGTTATGCTATCCTCTTTACAGATTTTTGAACTGGGTTGTTGAAGACTTAAATCTTCGGCTGTGGTTTTAGTGTTTTATCTTGTTATTTTTTAGTATTGGTACATTTACATTAAATGCATGATTCTGCATCTTTTCTTTCTCCTACAGGTACTGCCATTTTTAGCTGAGCATCCTAATATTCTGTTTAAAAACTCTCTTAATGTTGTATATTTTTGTTTTAATATATTCTCCCAGAGCAATGTTCCCTTCTTTTGATCAGCCTTCCATCGTCTTCAAAGTATATAGCAAATGCATGCCAAGTATCTCCCAGGGTTTGAGTAATTGGGATTTCTATATTAATGTACAAACTATATGGAGTCATTATAAATGCCCCAAGTTAGACTCGGGCTTGATCTATATTACTATTGTTACTATTATAGTTATTACTGGATGTACTGATGCTCTTGTCTTTCTCAAGAGACCTGACATTAGATAATATAAAAAGAAGATAAGTGGTGAGTCAGCAGCTCAACAAGGGGATAGCTCTATAATTAGCCTTATAAAATAGAAATATACATTCCCTCAACTGAGGTCACCTAAAGGAAAAACTATGTTCCTGCCACCATCATTTTTGTATTAGCCAGGCAGTAGTGAAAGGTCATTAAGGGGTCACCATCCACCTCACCCACAGAGATCCCAGCGTAAAATAGATTTTTCTTACTTATTATTCCCAAGTAATTGTGGCTCATCTTTAGTACCACTGTGTAATAAAAAAATACATATTTTGGTTTTGTATCGGTGATCATAATCATGGGTACAGACTGTCAACAGCCTTGTTATTTATTATTTTAGGAAAAGCAATGCCATGCTCACTTGAACTGACTTATTCTCGATAGTTACATAAATCAATATATCAATGCAGCGAGAATTTGAGAAACGCTAGAAGAGGAAAAAGCAAGGAGATGGGTTTAATTTGTATCAGAAATGTTAACTGGTATAGTCAGGTTCTGTAGAAAACAATAAGGAGATTCCTAAAAAAAATAAAAATAGTAATGCCATATGACTCAGAATTCTACTTATGGTTACTTATCTAAAGAAAATAAAAAAAAAAAAACACTAATTCGGAGAGATATGACTCCTATGTCCATTGCAGCATTATTTACAATAGCCAAGATGTGGAATCAACCTAAGGGTCTATTGGTAGATGAATGGATAAAGAAGAAGTGGTACATTTAGACAATGAACTATTACTCAGCCATAAAAAAGAATGACATTTTGCCATTTGTAATAACATGGGTGGATCTCGAGGGTACCATGTTTCCCTGAAAATAAGACCTAGCTGGACAATCAGCTCTAATGTCTTTTGGAACAAAAATTAATATAAGACCTGGTATTATATATATTATATTTATTATATTATATTATATTATATTATATTATATTATATTATATTATATTATACCTGGTCTTGTTGTATAGTAAAATAAGACCGGGTCTTATATTAATTTTTGCTCCAAAAGACGCATGAGAGCTGATTGTCTGGCGAGGTCTCCCTTTCGGGGAAACACAGTTTTATGCTAAGCGAAACAAGTCAGACAGATAAAGAAAAATACTGTATAATTTTGCTTATATGCCAAATATAAAAAACAAAACAAACTAAGAAACGGAACAGAACAGACTTATAGACACAGGAAACAAACTGATGGTCACCAGAGTGGGAAAGGAGAGGGTTGGCTGGGTGGGCAAAATAGGTGAAGGGAATTAAGAAGCACAAACTTCCAGTCATAAAATAAATAAGTCACGGGGATATAATGTACAGCATAGGGAATATAGTCAATGACATTGTAATCATTTTATATGGTGACAGACGGTCACTAGACTTATTGTGGTGATAGTTTCATAATGCATACAAATATCAGATCCCTCTGATATGCACCTGAAACTAATAGAATGTTTATGTCAATTACAAATCAATAAAAAAAAAATACTTGCATGTTCAGAAACAACAACAAAAAAGGAACTATGAAAAGCTCTCATATCATGGATATGATTAAGAAATAGATGTAGAAACATAAAACTCCTTCCCATGACTCCACTCATCCCCGATTTTTACCCTTACACGTCTTCTTTCTCCTCAAGTCTTCGCTTCTTCTTTTCTCTCTTCCTTTTCCTCCCTTATCTTTCTTTTTCTCAGTCCAGGCTCTTCCTAGATGATTGCATATTTTAATCACTCCGTCTTAACTTAGTAGCATGCACAACTTTTTTAATGTCAATTTTTCTCACCTTAGAAACGAAACGGGTAGTAAAATGAGGGGATTCTCATTTAGTCTTATTTATAATATGAAACCTCACTTATTCAAACAGATTAGAAATGAAGGTTAATTGGAATTATTTAAAAATCTAAAATTAGGGTTTTTTAATATAGCTTAAAATTTTTAAATAAAATTTTAATGTATAAATTTATTGTGTTTATTTAAAATGCATTGGATTTTAATTGTGTTTCGGCTTTTTTAATGTAATAACATAATAAAAACAGTAAGACAAATAATAATAAACAAAAAGACAGAGAACTGAAGAGAACTATGCTTTCTCCCCAAATGTTCCATTTTTATGTTTGACGTCTTAGATAAATACTTATACTGATGACAATAGGTAAACTTAATATTGGCTTGGTTTGCAGTTCTGACAAATTCAGATTGCTGAGTGTCTGGATTCTTGAATATTTGATGGAAGTAAGTGTCCATTTAACGTGGACTTCCAAGTGAGCTATTAGCAAAATTCATCTACACACAGCCCATTAAAGATTCTTTTCAGCCACAATAAAAATCCTTATACTTAATCCCAATTAGGATCCTTTCCATTAATCATCTGTGATTATTAGTGGATTGTTGTGGTTTTATTTTCTGATTAGAATATGACCTTTTGAAACTATAGTTTCTCTTTTACATATCTTAAGTATTTGGGGGATATGATGGGCAACTCAGTTTTAAAGAAAGTTTGAAAATTTATCATCCGAAGAAAAACAACAACTTGAGTAAACTTTTAAATTACAAATACACTGAATTTATATGTCCCTCTTCCCGATAAAAGCCAAAGAATATTATGTAACAGCAACGGAAAAATAAAGACAATTTTGACAAGAGAGAAAAATGAGGCTAGGGCAGGTGGCTGATGTAAAAATATTTGTTTCACTTTCTTAAAGGGTGACAGCAAGGAACACGGGGTGAATTTTGAAATTCACTTGCATAGCAAGGTGAGCTCATTCTAAGCTGGAAACCAAGTCATAAGATATGAAGGAAAAACAAGTTTTAGGATAAGTGAAATGGATGGTTTGGTTTGTTTGTTTGGTTGGTTGGCTTTTGTTTTGTTTGTTTGTTTTTTGTTTTGTATAATGAGCTTTGATATTATCATTGCTAAATGAAAAGGATATCTGTTTTGTGGGATCAAAATAGTGAAATTTGAATTGCATGACTTCTACTGAAACAAATTTGACGCTATTACTACAAAACTCTTTTGCAACTTCTCCATTAAGGTTCAAATTCTGGCATTACATATTCATAAGGAAAAGCACAAGATTTACTTGATGATTTCTGGTCTCTGTAGTAAGTGAATGTACAAGCTGGTTCCCTAGTGTAGGACAGGGAATAATTATGTAATTCAAAGTGGGCAGTCAGCACCAAATTTCATACTATTCTCTAATATGTTTGGCTGCTTAGATATACCTGAAATTAAAAATAAACTCAACTATAAAAATATGATTATTGACAAATATCAAATAACTATTGAAAAATAAAAACTAAGAAATACACACTTACAGATTTATTCAATAAATTATTTAACGCTTTCTGGGTTCCAGACTCTGTGCTCTAGGCTGGGTTTCAATGACAAACACAAAAGAATCCCAGCCCTGAAGAAACTTATGCAAAAATGTTAAAGAAATACCAGCATAAATGACGGTTTTCTACTTTCCTAACCCACAACTTTCCGTGCTGTGTGGCTTAACAATGAACATTCTTTGCAAATTCTCAGTTGATGATTTCCAGGTATTCCTCAACTGAAGGTAGGACTTTCCAGGTCGCCGATCTGATAGTGTGAGTCATATCAAAAGACCACAGACCATTTTCGGAGTTTAGGAAAGGTTTCCTGATTTTCTCTCTCTGTACTGCTCCAGTCTTTGAAGCCAAGTCTCTTGGGCTCTGCTCTCTGAGTGTTCCTTAAACAGTGAATTAAAACCTTGATAGGAATATAAAGTAGCGGGCAAATGTTCACGCGATTCCATGCTTCCCCGTGACCTGTTCCATAGCCTGCCAACTCTGGTGGCTTTGTCCTGCTTCTCTTTTTAACCTGTCACCCAGCTGCACTGTAAGGCATGAGGAGCTTAGAAGCCGTGAGGGCTCTTGTACAATGTGGCACAGCCAGGCCCAGTGGACTTTGGTTTCAGCCTCAGCTGCCACTCACCGGTGCTTTGACCTTTGGTAAATCATTGAACCTGCCCAATCTTCAGTTTCCTCATGGGTAAAATCAAAGTTTGTACTCGATGCTCTCTAAAGTCACTTGAAGCTGGAAAATGTCATGACTCTATGAACACAATACACACTAGAATCCTGCAATTTTATAGCCCAGTTCCAGTTTGGTTTTTGTGTATGGAAAATTCCTTTAAAAATCAGCGAACACTGCCTTCCATGAAAATTAAAAAAAAAAAAAAGATCATGATTATTTACCAATGTGGTAACAGTCTGAAACTAAGGTGTAGAAACAGGGAGTGGTACAAACTTGGACAGAGATCTCAAGGAGAAATGAGCAAATGGGAGACATACAACCACCATCAAGGAAACGGAGAATGGGAATCCTATTCACTAAACCATTAGTCACTTATCAGGAAACTGTTGCACATTTTATACACGAGAGAGGGCTGTGGGCCCTGAGGACAACACTGTGAATCAACAGATAGGACCTCAGGCCTCATGGTATGTTTACACTGCAGTCAGGGGGAAAGGGAGGGACCTAGGTAAGGAACTGAGATCGTTTTTGATAGTAATAAATAGGAAGGGATAAACAAGGAATACACTGGGTGAATGGAAAAAGAGGGGCATTATGTTGGGAGGCTACTGGGATAGGATGGTCAGGGCCTCTCTGAGAAAGTAACAGGGAAGGGGAGACGTTAGTGAGACCGGAGCCTGCCCACTCTTCTGTCTCAGTGAAGAGCCTTCCAGACAAAAGGTCTACCAGCACTGGATACCAGCCGGGTAGCAACAGCGAACAAGCTCAGATTTAGAATAATGAAGGCCAGCATGGCAAGGCTGCCGTGAGCAGGGAGAGGAGGCTAAGGCATGAGGGCAGAGGCAGGTGGAACCCTATTTTCCTAAGGAATGGTAGGAACTGGGGGTGTTAGTCTATTTCAATGGAACGTGGACATTCCAAGCAGACATTGGATGCTTTCAAGAAAGCTGTTAATACCATTCAATTTACCTCTAAGAACATTTGTTTGGTTGCTGAATAGAGATGAGGCTGTGGGATTCCCAGAGGGGTAACAAATAACATTCATGGGATATGTTAATATTTTAGAACTGTAGGGGGAAATGGTGAAATTTTAAGAGAGCTGGGTATGAACTAGTGGATTCAGTATTTTATAATTATAGTGAATAAAGTCTGAAGGTTAAATAAAATAGGAAGTATTTGCCAGATGAAGGTAAGACCTAGGAAAGTCCATATTGGGTCATACATATATATTTGCAAATGAAAGAACTGCTGTGTTGTTACATGTAAGCAGTAGACTGAGCTTTTGTCAGAGTTTTAATAGGCCCGGATGTCAAACAGCTTCATTTTCTAACATAGCGAGATCAGTTGGTATCAGTTCCATTTAATGGCTTCAGAGAAGGTGGTGAGCTGCAAGCTTCTGAGTACAATGGTTTGGAGGAACAATTCCAACATGCTGAAAATTCATGAATCCACGTTGTCTCTGTTTTTACCCCAAGGTTGACAATGTATGAGAGGATACTTAAGAAGTCGAAAAATAACCCCATGCTCTGCTTAACTGAGGTAAATTGGAAAAAGAAGTGGAGTCCTATGGCTAGTATCCATCTGACACTATACATAGTTAGTGCAATATTACTGATATATTCCCTAGGCTGTACTTTACATCCCGTGATTATTTTATACCTGCCAATCTGTACTTTTAATCCCTTTAGGGTGATCACTTCATAAGTGACATACATGTCTAATCACTAATGTTGTATATCTAACACTAATATAATATTGTATATCAGCTATAATAGAACATTA
The DNA here is from genome assembly GCF_964194185.1 of Rhinolophus hipposideros. Lineage (NCBI taxonomy): Eukaryota > Metazoa > Chordata > Mammalia > Chiroptera > Rhinolophidae > Rhinolophus > Rhinolophus hipposideros. Next base: position 24,815,996 of record NC_138071.1, on the reverse strand, counting down.
AAAAATTAAAAACAGAGATGGAGTCATAATTTGCAACATACTTTGCCATATTTAAGAAAATAATTACAATTGTACAGTGGCATACTCGGCTACTTTTTTGTAGCTTCTTTTTTTTTTATTATTCATCTAAAAGAGAGGTCACTTGAACTCTTGAACTGATCCCACCACCAAATCATTTGCAGAAATGACAGAATTAAGCACTGGGGAGCATATTTTATAATTCCAAGACTACCGAATTTCTGAGAGAAAAAAAATGTCACATACTCAATCTGTTCAGTTAAAGATTTCTATTGAATGTGCAATAATGCCATAAGATGGGACAAGGGATTATAAAAGATGTCCGTGACACAGGAGTGTAAAATCTATTGGAGAAAAACAAGGCACACACGTAAAAATTAAATGACCATGAAAGTTCATATTACACTAAATGCCAAAATAAGTGCAAAGAAGTAAGTTTTAATGAAGATCAGAGGAAGGAAAAGACAATATCCTGAGTTTGTCACCAACCAGTTCCAAGCGGTCAGTGAAAACTTATTTATTTTATATGTTAGATACATGATTTTCATCATTACATAGTCAGGACATTGCTTTTGAGTTTGGGTTAGGAAGGGACCCATTCGAATTATATCATCCGATGACAAAAGAAACATAAACTCAATAGCTGTTCGGACCTAATAAATAATGGCAAGTTGCTGCAGACTTACAACTAATTCTGTACTAAGGGGCAGTCTTTCCCGACTGTGATGATTTACTACCCAGCTATTAATCATCTAATTGTTCAGACTGATGAACTACAAACTTGTTAACCTTTTAAATTAGCTTTACTGCCCCTCACATACATAAACTATGGAACTTTTCAAGATAGATTAGAACTTTGATGAGATTTACAACAAACTGTCCATTTTATGTTATTTTTCAAGGTGAACATTTTTTCAATGGTTTTAAAAAGAGATGATTTCTTTCACACTTTGTAGATAAATGCATGCAAATAATAAACAGTTGAGAACCACCAAATCGGCATAATGGGCCTTTAAACTCATTAGATGGGCTACTGATTTAATAAAATCCTAGCCTGCTTTTTAATATATATATGTATGTGTATATATATATATGTACACATACATATATATACACACACACAGTATAAATATATATATATGTACACATATATGTGCACATACAAATATATATGCACACAAATATATATGTATATATGTTAATTAACGACTATGCTAACAATTGTTTTAACACCATTTCCTTTTATTTTTAGAGTCTGATACTACAGCATAAATACGCATTTCTCTAAATTCCTCTTTTTCTTTTAGTATAAATGGCTGAGCACTGACTATTCTAATAACCCCTATGTGACCTGTGTATGCTCTTATTCTTCCCAAATTGTTTCTTCCACTCTGCCTTCAGCATGAGCTTTCAGAAATGGGAGTCTGTTAATATCAACCCCCTGTTCCAAACTCATTGTTATAATGCTTATATTTTACTTTTAAATACTTTTATCTCAACAGTATGATCTATGGATATGCATTAGTTCAATCTCCCCTAGAGGTGGTGAGCTGACATATGAAGAACCCTGATGGAGAATGAGCTTGGTGTGCTCAAGGGTTGGGTATCCATTCGGAGACTAATCAGAAGCCCACCACCACCCTCAGGTAAGCACTCAAAGTGCTTCAACCCCTCTCCTCTCTGATCAACACCAAAGAGTTTACTTGCATATTGAATGACAGAATCGATTGTTTTTATGGCAAAATGAGAAGTATTCAAGCTATGTGAAGAGGCTAGTGATATTGAGTGGGCATCTTCTCCCCTTTCCCAGACAGGTTGCAAAAAACCAAAGCCAGCAGTCTACACCAACGACATCCCCATGGAGAAAGATGACCCAGCCCTCAGAGGCCACCCTGTTGGATGGTGAACTGCTCACAGGATTCTGCTGCCTGATTCTGATTAGATACCAGGATATAGCCCAGTACTGCTTCTGGAATATTGCCACATCTGCACATGAGCCTTCAATTTAAGATCTTGTTAGAGAGGCTAAAAGGACAGAAAGCTGAGGATTTCATTTACTTCACAAAACAGACTGTGTAACAGCTTTTTGTTCCTGATGCTTAATAAGTGTTTTAATGTGTAGCAGAATTAGGACTGAGCCTTGTTTTCCTGTTAACAAACTAACTGTAGCCATTACCTGCATCTCACTACTGGAACATAGAGACATTTAACAAACCAACCAACCAACCAGTATATCAACCAACTAACCAACCAAACAACCAACCAAGCAAAAAAGAAACCAAAAAACCTAGTAACTGAATGACTGAATTGGCTTACATCAATTTGCGGTATTTGATAATGGTGAAACTGATTTTCAAGTCATACAAGCTTTCTAAGACCTCTCCACTATCTCATTCTACAACTTCTTATCTCAACATACCTGGCCAGACTGTACTGTGATTTTTTTTTTCCCCCTTAGACCCACATTGGTGGTTCACATCTTTTTCTCAAGATATTCCCTTACCTGGAACACCACTCTCTGCACCTCAATCTTAATCATCTGTACAACTCAGTTTAGGTATTGTCTCCCCAGCAGGCTTCCCTGTCTTTGTAGGTTTGGTTGACCAGCATTTCCATATGCTTCTAGAGAATCCTCATGATACCATTTGCCACATTGTGCTGAAATTGTCCACTTAGCCATTGAACCTCCCTCTCTTTTTCATGAGCAACATAAAAGTGAGTGTCTTGTCTTTTCCTAACATTCATAATACTCAGCAAAATGCCAGGTGACCCGAATAAAATCTCCTGTGAGAATTTCAAAGAACATTTAGAAAAAAGTTCATTGCTCCCCATGTCCAAAAAGAAGTGTTTAAAATGACTTTTTCCCTAAGATGTTGACCTATATATTAGCAGAGCTCATGAAATCATCTTCAGATATGCCTTCTAACAATTACTGATATATTCTTACATAAATATTACTGCATAGATCTTATCATTATGAATTTGAAGATAATGGTACACCATCCTGGAAAATATAACACTATCTGTCCAAGATATGGATTTAGTCGGCATTATGGTGAAAATATCCGATGACTGAGAAACACCTGTATAACATCACAAGCAGGTATTTTGTTTTACTGTGCATAGATATGTGCTAGTCTAGAATTTATTCTGTGAGGAATACAGACATTGTCTCACCATCCGTTAGGTATGGATGTGGTTTATAAATTACCTCCTCCTCATATCCTTTCTGTGGTAAGTGCCCTGGATCTAAAGCTGCATTCTCTTCAGTGGTCGTAAATTATTGACTTTGATTACACTTTAAGGGCGATAAAAATCAGCCCCATTAATATACACATTTATATTTCAAATACACCACCTATGCTTCAATGAGTCAGTGTTTCCTGGAAGTTACCAAAATGGGTGTATACAATGTCTTTTTATCCTTTACAACGCAAAGGACCTCGTGTAGCAGGTAAGATTTTATTGGACAGCAGGGGTGTCATGGATATTTCTCTTATTTGTTCTGTTTATCACCTGGAAACTACTGATGGCGGATTATAGAGCCAAATGTTTTCTACAGTAAATGCTCCTTCATGGAAAAACTAGAATTACAAAAGGATTCTAAATTCAGGCACTTACAATTTCAACACACACACAAACACACACATACACAGAATGAAAAAATCAAACAACCTCTTCCTTACCCCTTTAATTTCCTGACAAGAGAAAACAAAAGCAAAACCAAAACAATAACATATACTTGCTTATATTTAATTGGCGTGTCTGAGTGGTTTATTGAGAAACAAAAGTGGGAATGGAAGAGAATAACATATTTTTTGATATTTACTACATAGAAACCTCTATTATAGGCACTTTACCAGGGTTTAGTATTCTAAAATTGTCAATGGCATTATAATTAGGTATTTAATTCTCACTTATAGATGAGTAACGTCAAATGTGAAGTCATTTACAATCCAGCACTTCTCTAATTTTGTAAGTATTTGTGGAAGTTGTAATTTTTAAGGATAGCTATATTCTTTCTGTTGGCATTTATTTAATTGTGTAGCTGAGCAAACTTATAGGCATTTCCTTGGAAAATGAGAAAAAAATAGATTTTCATGCAAAAATATTAGAGTTTAAAGTATCTTAGCATTCAGCTCATTTAATCTTTCACCTAAAAAATGGAAATTTGCATAATTGCTTAGAGAACATTGGTTATGTAATTGAAAATTGAATAATACTTTAAAAATATTGAAGTAGTTCAAAATACAGAGACGAAGGCCCACAAATAAGGGAAGACAAAAATTATTTACATTACTAGCTTTACTTTTCCCCTCATATTTCTTCCTCTAGACTAAATGAAATTTATTTTACAATTACATTCACAATCACAAAATGTTTAAATATAATATTCATGTATTGCCACCTAGATATTTTTTCCCTGAATAGTTCTAAAAGTCTACTCTAGAAACTGAGGAAAATGCTATCTTTTTTTCCTGTGAAATTTATTTTAATAATACATTTCTGTAAATTCAAAATAGCATCATTTTAACATATAATACATCTAAAGAAAGTTATTAATGAGACATCTTACACGCTTCTTTGGATACTAAGTCTTTGCAGTCTGGTGTGTATTCTTTATTTAGAGCACATCCCAGTTTGAACTGGCCACATTTCAAGTGCTTAGTGGCACATGTGGCTACTGGCCACCATATTGGGTAGCACAGTTCTAGACTAGACAACCTTTAAGGTGCTTACTGGGGTATATCCTAGTGCAGAAGGAGAATGCAATACATGTTAGCTACTATTATGATTATTGTCATTACCAGGGGTCCAGGGGGAAGCTGGGCTGAGGCCCCAAGCCCTTGTCATCAACACTGATATTTCTATTCTTAATCTGAGTCCGTCAAGCTTGATGTTTCCCAGGCTGAGCCAAGCTGTGAGGCTCTGGCCTGTGGGTTGAGAAGAACCAGCCTAACTCTCTCTAGGAGGAAAGGCAGAGACCAGGCTGAAGTCTCTCCGGCTCCCCAGCCAGCCAGCTGAGCACCACATGAAGTGAGGCCTCCTGGGACCCATCTGCCCTGGAGTGTGTGGGGCGGCCAGGCACACATCTGGAAGGGAGGGGGCAAAGGCCCCCTCCTTCTGGGGTCCCTGGAAGTAGCACCTCCTGCCATGCATTAGGCAGATTAAGCCTTTAAACAGAGCAAACCAACAAAAATATCCCCATCACTCTTTTAATACAAAATTTGTTTTCCATGAAACTCCATTAATTAAATGAAAGCAGGAATGAGGGGTTTGCACTTCCCCCTATCTCTCTGTGGTTCCTGGACAGCTATTGAGGGCTTTCAATGTGAGCCAGTGGTTCCCAACCTGTCTGCATACTGGAAAATGCTATCTTTTTAAGAGAATTTTTTTTTGTTTCTCTACGCCAATGAGAAACTGAACAGGACATCTCAAATGTTATAATTAGATGCATATTTATATCTATCTATCTCTCTATTGATAGAGAGATAGATAGATAAACAATTGTTGAGGCTCTTAAAATGCCACTGAAGTGTACATGCTGGTTGTTGTGAGTTGAATTGTGTACCCCCTAAAGATATGATGGAGTCCTAACCTTCAGTGCGCAGGAATGTAACCTTATTTGGAAATAGGGTCTCTGCAGATGTAATGAAGTAAAGATGACGTCATACTGGACAAGGGTGGGACCTCATCCTATATAATGGGCCTCCTTTTAAGAAGAGAAGAGACACAAATACACACAACAAGATTAATGCCATGTGAAGATGAAGGCAGAGATTGGAGTTGCCCTAATACAAACTAAGGAATGCCCAGGATTGCAAACAACCACCGGAAACTAGGAGAGGCACAAAACAAATTCTTTCTCAGAACTGCCAGAGGAAACCAGTCCTGCCAATGCCTGGATTTGGGACTTCCAGCTTCCAGATTGGGAGGGAATCAATTTCTGCTGTTTCAAGCCACCCAATCTTTGGTACTTTGTTACAGGAACCCCAGGAGCTAAATGCACGGGGAATACAGATGTCTCGATTCAATAGAAAAACTTTCCGATATTTCTAAAGTCAACTGTTTCATTAGGCACTGAGCTGGAATCTTAACAAGTGGTTAAAATAGTGTAGAACAAAACAAAACAAAGCAAAGGCTACTTTTTTTTCAAGGATCTGACATTCAGTATTCACAAATGGGTTAGAGATTATTGCTAATAAATGTATGCATGCAGCTACCTCTTATATTCTTACACAGAACATAAGATAATGCTCTGTTAGACATTACATTAGATCATGGAGAGAGAAAAAAGAATGCTATATAACAATCGTAGGGTCCCAATGACTCAACAGTAATTATTCTAATCTACATAACTACCACCTCAGTTAATCAGCAAAATCACCCTAAGACTCCGGTATTACCAGTGGCTTCTCTGAACTATGACTTTTACTCCCACCCAGGCTGTCACATTTAACAAATGAAAATACAGGACAGAGAGTAAAATATGAGTTCCAGATACTGAACATTTTTTTCAGTATAAGTATGACCCTCAAATTGCATAGGACATATTTATATTAATGCCTTAAAAAAAAAGGTGCATTGGTTTTTAAATTTGACTGGACTTCCTGTATTTTAATTGGCAACCCTACTCCTGTAAGACCTGAGCTTCAGGAACAAAATACATTTGCCTCTAAAGAATTCTGAAATTTCACAGAAGAATTCTAAAAGAAAATATCTGGTCTTTGTTACATGTAGAACTAGATTTTTAACATCACCTCTTATTCATTTTTGCATCCTTGTTTTCCCTGAAGGACCTAGGATATAGTAAATTCAATAAATGTTATTAAACACATAAAATTGGCCATTTTAACTAATTTCTCTAACTATAAAATATACTCTTCTTATTATCTTAACGATTAATTATCTTAATCACTCTTCTCAGGTGAATCATTAGCGACAATACTTCTCATTTGTAGCTTATTAATTGAATCTAATTGCAGCTTTACATGCCATAATTCTGGTCAACTTCTTTGATCCCATTTGTGAATATTTTGAGATGGGTATAATTTGAAATGATAAGGAAAAGTTTACTAAATGCATTTGTTTCCTGGAGCTAAGGTAGCAACATACCACAAACCAGTGTCTTAAAACAACGTAAGCGTGTTATCTCACCCCTTCTGGAGGTTAGAAGTCTGGAATAGGCTAAATCAAGGTGTGGGCAGGGCTGTGCTTGCTTTCATCCTTTCTTGCTTTTTCCACCTCTGAGAGCCTCAGGCGTTTCTATGCTTGAGGCAGCCTAACTCCGGTCTTTGTTTCCATCTTCATTTGGCTGTCTTTCCTCTGTATTTCTGCTGCCTCAGTGCATTCCTTCGTTTATAAGGACACCCGTCACACTGAATTGGGGCCCACACCAATAATCTCATTTTAACTTCATAACATCTACAAAGACCTGCTTTCTAAAATAAGGTTGCATTCCAGGTACTGAAGGTTAGGTCTTCAACATATATCTGTGGGGGGATGCAATCCAAGCTCAAACACTAACCTGTAATACAGTTTTGGCACAAAGCCCACTGTTTTCTAACAATGTTCAACCTCACAATTAACCTAATAAATGACCTCAACCCCCCTGGTCCCTTGGACGGAGGAGTCCCATCGGTAACACTGTCTTTTACTAGTCAGCCTCAGAATGAAAATCCCTAAGCTGTGAATGCGTTGTAAAAGGTGAACAGACATTTTTGTTGCTGGTTCTAAACCTTTTGCATTTATGTCTAGGCTGTCGATCTAACCAAAGGAAGCAATAACCACCATTCGCATAACATTTATGACAATGACACATCAGTGCAATAAATTACTTGTCTCCTCTATCCTACCCCACGTTATATACGTCTGGGGGGCAGAGGACATCAGACGTGCAAATAGCCAGGGATCATCTAATGCAGGGTCTGAGCATCTCTTTTATCAGCAATTATCCATGCTGGGCGCCTTCCAAAACAGTGAGAGTCCCACAGTTCCTAAATAATACTTCCATAATGATTACTTTTGTTTGCTCTCTATATTTAACGTTCACAAACCCTCTACAGATTCTCTAATATTTTACTCACATATAGCATGACAGTAGACTTTGGGAACCGAACCAAAGAAACATATACCATGTACAAAAAAACAAAACAAACAAATGAAAAAATAAAAACATGTACACACAACACCTCATGGGTGCATAGGGAAATAAGACACTCCAAATCTAGCTGTCATTTTCATTTGAGAGTTCCTTTGAACATTCGTCACCACCATGAAAATTATTCTCTATTTGAAGTTACCCTAGAAGATAATTCTTTAGCAAAAAATTGGAATGTGGTGTTTTGAAGCTTATACCCAGGACTCACTTTGTGTTTGTAGGCATCTACAATTGATTCAGGTCAGCCCCAGCATGAACAGAGTATGTAGGCATGTCTCTGCACGAGCTGTTTTTGTGTCCCCTGAGCGCAATAGGTAATTGCCTTCTCTAGGGAAGCCACCAGGGTCTTTTGTAATATGGAAAGCTGCAACATTAGCAAACTCCAGGATTCTAAAACGAGGGAGTAAAGAGGTGCTATTCTAACAGGATGATAAATGGGGCTGAGAAAACTGTGCTGAAAGCATTTTAGAATAGACAATAGGGGTAAGACCTACTAAAATCAGAAATGTACAGCATACTAGAGGCCCTGTCCTTTCTTGTCAAAAAAACTGTAAAAAAGAAGTTTCAGATGAGTATAATAAAGCGAGAGACGACAAAAACTCAACTTTCCTTTTCTTTGTAAACAATTAATTGTGAAAGCAGAAAAAGAAAGGCAAGCAAAACCTTTTTCTTTCTCTTTTGAGAGAACTCAATATATATATGGCCCAATAGATGTTTTCCTCCTTTCAACATTTGAAGTCCCCACAAGCCTTGATGCAATGCAAGCCTGTGATCCTGAAGGCTGTTCACTAGGATTCATGCTATGAAGACAGTTTTAGACTTGTGTCTGTTTATTTCCTGTCCCCTTTTTATACTTAAAACAATAATTTTCTTTTTCAGAGAACCAAAAAATCAAAAGGTTACCTTGCTTTAGAAACACTCAGGGAGTGGGGGAGAGGTGGAGAAGGAGAAAAACAGAGAGAGATCTTTGAAAAGGAAGAGCAAGTTATGCCTCTTCAATTAGGAAAAATGATATGTAAAGACAACAAAAATGCTAAGCAAAAAAATTCAGGGAAAATGAAAAATATCAATAAAGTCTCAGGTGATCTCAAAGATCATAGATGAAAGCAACAGAGGTAACTTGTTTCATTTTGTTTTGTTCTGTTTGAAAATCTGGAAATCTGCCTGTGAACTCAAACGTCAATTGCTAGTATCATGTCAATTCACTAATTTTGAAGACTGAAATAAAGATGAAGGAAAAAAATAGAATTTTGTCACTTTGGATAACACACGTATCTCCTTTTATATTCCTCTCAATTCATTTAAAATTATCTCAGGGAACAGATTAGAACTTGCTAAAATGATATTTTCTCAGATCAGCAGCCATAAGCCTTTGTGAAATTCCCAGCTTAGCTTTCCTCTTTTATGTTAAAAGCCAGTGGCGGCATTACATTTCTTCACGGTCTCAGCAAATGTGACTTTTGGACTGAAAATCTGACATAAAGCAGATGCCGACACCTAGAATGGGACCAAAAAAATAGTGGCAAGATATTCCACATCATATGTGTGCAACGTGTGCTTATTATGAAGAGTGTGAAAATACTATTTATTGTTTCTGCATTGGATAGGGGATGAGTGACATTAGATTTAATAAAAAATAGAGTGATTTATTTTTGTGAGAGAAATCTTCCTTTGTTTAGAAGCTAATAAATGTAAATCACCACGAGGATATGAAAACTCTAGAAGAAAGCCAAATCCCACTTTCAATTAATTAATTGAACATCATTGTAAAAGGAAAACCCACCTTTTTCAAGTAGCAAACATGAAGAGAAGAGTTGCATGATTAACTTGGACGGATTAAGAATAGAGAAAGCAGTCCTCTTGAATAAATAAGTGTCAAAGGACCCAAATAATGAGACAAAATTGAACTTCTAGAGGGAAGAGGCTATTACTTTTTCCTGTACTTAGGATTCCTTGGTGGGGGGCGGGTGTGGAGGAGGAACTCCAGTTAGCAGATAATTAACTATCAACCAATAAAGCTAATACTGAGAAGATAGGAACTTACATGTACTTAAGCCAAGCTGCAACTGCTTAGTTGAATGATAACGGATAGTATCAGCCAAGGGACTCAGAATTACTCATTGCTCCGAAGTTGTAAAATTAAAACTTGCAGTTTTCCATCATTTCATTGCTCTTTAAGTGTGCAGAACATCTGACATCCTCCATTCTAATTAAACAGAAAGCAGTTCCAGGAATAGATGTTGTTTCCAGCCGCCGAATGCCATCCTCTTACCCACTTGTCAGACCGACAGCTGTGGTCGGCGGTCACACACATACAGCTACCCAGCAGAAGACGCCATTCTCGCAGGTGATGACATAAACCAACCATGGCCCCTTTCATTCCTGCCCTCACCTGGAAGACCCTGCTCTTTGAAAAAACAAGTCTAAGCACCTTGAGAGAAAAGGCGAAAGCCAATGTTATTCATTGGCTAGGAGACAACTAGTTTTGTGAAACTGGAGGAACACACCTGAGATTTTTATAGTAGGTGACAGTGTAAATATTTAATACAGTCAATGTGTGCATTGATTGTTTACAGCTATGCAGATGGTAAACAAAATGGACTGGCATATGGAATATTCAAAGAACACCTGAAGTTGGAGGCGCCGCCATCAAATTAAAACCGTAGTTGTTGATATTTAGAAGTTCATTGGGCTGCTGCCTAAAATGTATTTTCTTACTATCATTACTTTTTAAACATGGAGGATAAATGTCAGAGAATCAATGCAAATAAGTTGCTTAATTATCTGAATTATGACCCATTCGGACAATGTCACTGGTCATCTGTCTGACTTTGAGCCAACTGCTACTGACATCACCAAGCCTCCATTTACTCATCTGTGAAATGGGGATAAAAGATTACTGAATCTCCAGACTCGTTAGAGGTACTGTATGAAATACTAAAGAGCTGAGCAGAGTATCTGGCATGAGAATATACTCAATTAATATCAGCTCCTGTCATTTCCCCATTTCTGTCATCATTGCATCATTATTCAATGAATCAAATGAAATCAAAATGAGCTAAAGCGTGTCCTGTTTAAATATGAGTTTACCTGGAAACATTTTGCGACACAAACTAATTCACAGCCCTCTGAATTGTTTGCTAGCTCTCTCCTTGGCAATTTGAAGTGAATTATTCCTCAGTATAATAATATGTTAACCAGGCATAAGAATCTTCTACTCATAGGGCTGCATCCAAGGAAATACACCCAGGTGGGTGCCCGCTGGTGGGCTCAAGGGAGGCAATTGCACGACCGGTCAAGAAAACTAAATATTGGGATTGTTCTGTCTCTCGCCACCTCTGGAACGAGAGTCTGCCTTCTTGAATGCCTTTCTAGACGTAACTGGGGCTCCATTCATTTTAATTCTCTTGATTATTGACGGCATTTTATCATAAAATACTATAACTGCATAATAGAGGTGTGACCTTAACTGCCACTCAGCTAGTCTAAGCCGCGTCCTTCCTACTTAAAGCTTTCAAGGCATGCTCACATATCGATCTCTTCTGATCCTAATAACCACCAATATAGGCAGACAGGTATTATAATTACCCTTTCCACAGCAGAGTTGAGAAAACTGGACCTTGGCAACATGAAGTTACTCATCCAAAGTCACCCAGGCAGTTCATATGAGGCTAGACTCCTGCAACATTAACTGATTATCTGGTCCAAAGGGGTCAAACACAAACGCACGTAACACTTAACAGAAACACACATACATCGAGCCGGGCATAAGGCATCAGAAGGAAAGGTGTTGGTATTGTAACGACGCACAGCTGTCGAGTTGCATTGCCTTTCAGAAACATTTTGAGGATGATATAAAAACCTCTCGGGGAGAAATAGTGTTGAAGGGTCTTGAGTTTTGATCGCTGATTTCTTTGAATGCAAGCAGTCCTTTTTGTTAGCTCAAGGAGGGCAGATAATATGTGCAGCATCACCCAACTCGCACCAGATGTCCTGAGGCCATGCAAACCCCAGAGCCTCCCTGCTGCACCACCAGTAAGCCACACCACACCTCTTCTCTACAGACTTAGCTTCTTGCAAACGTACCACACACAGCTCCAGGCAGGGGATTCCGCCAAAGTTTCAGGCCATTGTTTAGTTGTAAGTACTATACTTTAGGCATTTGTCCCCGGGGCCAGAAATCCATGTTTCTTTCATTTGGCTCTACCCTCAGTTGTGTGGGTAGGCAAATGATGCTGAGAGCACATTCATGACCTATGACAGCTATTGTGCCTCTCTCAAGCTGGCATAAGTATGTCAGCAACACTTGAGGTCCCACGTTGGGACTAAGACACTGAGCAGCAGCTTAGCACCTTCTCAATACCTGGATCAAGTCTTGGAGCCAACAGTGGGGTAGAGGACAGGGATATAACCAACCCAAATGCCAAGCTCCGACAGGCCTGTGAACGCTGTGGCTCGCTAGTTTCCCATCACATCCTTTAGAGGGGCAATTTACTCACCTTCGTTGGGCTAACGTACTAAAATACAAGATCTGTGTTAGAACTTGGTTTGCACAAATCAACTTTTCCTAAATAATAATGGCTATGATCGTGGAAAAAACCATATCAGTGGCTCATGAAAAGCCACATTTTCCTGCTCATCAGTTTGGGCATGGTGATTTTCTTTTTCTCCCTAGTGATAAATGGAAATTAATCCACAGTGTGGTCTATGGGGGGTTGTTCGCTGCGGAAACTGAACACAAATCAAAAGTAGAGCCACTAAAATGTGAGAGGACCCGCTAGAGTAGCCCTTGAAACGACCAGGGAGATAGAAGACAAATAATGGTGGATAACAGATGAAGTCTTAAGTGACAGTCTTCTCTTATTATACAGATACATCAAAGACCCAGGCACTTGCTCTATTTCACAATACCTGCCACTTTACTCAGTTTTAGAGTATAAAAAACTTGCACTTGCTTTATTTCATTTCCTTCTCATAGATACTGTTTTAGTAGGTAGGAGAGCGTTATCACTTCATAGTTTACAGGAGAAAAAACTAACAAGCAAAGAGATGAAGTGACTGGTTTTGGTAACATATAAAACAGGGCTAAAACCGAGAGCCCAGAACTTCCAACTTGTAAAGACCATATGCCTCAGAGATTCTCTCTGTGCCACATATTTTGAAGGAATAGTGTTGATATTCAGTAATGTGCCATCAGGCATTTGCATAAGTATGCACTGTGTGTCTTAGTTATTATAGATATGCCTATAGAGATAATTTTCTGTTTATTTTCCATGTCTGCATAATTACCAATTGGTCATTTTAACATAACTTGACAATGTTATCTGTTCTTATGGCCATGGTTGTTTCTCTTTCCTATAGGCACACACTTCAAGAAAAATACATAATAAGTAATGAAACACTTACAAATAGCTCTTTTAGCCCTAAACTTAGAAACAGATCTCATCTGAGGTTTAGATTTGGAATAATTTTAGTGTCAACCTAAGAATAATTAGCAGTCTCAAATGGTTCCATCCCGGTGTGTAATTCCTCTATTGGAAACTAGTCATTTTTAGTACTGTATGGTATCACTAGGCTTTGTCATCTCTAAAGCAAGTGGCTTATGGTGCCCCAGGTACATGGCAGTGGTAGGAACCTAAAGAATGAACAAATACATTCTAGCCACAGTGATTATCACTCTCTGCTAGAGCAGTCACAGGTGCAAGCTACTTACATGCAGTATGAGTGACGTGATGAGCTATGCACACGGCACTATGAGAGAACAGAAAAGGAATGAATAATTATGAGAGCTAGTCAAGGAAGGCTATTGTGTGGAGGTTGGATATGAGATAGATCTTAAAGTACGAGTGAATTCTAGAATGAGGGAATAGTCATAATAGAATAAGAGCCAAATTTGTTCATTATTTACTCCATACCACTCATTCAACAAATATAATACGAGTGTCTTCCAAACCCTTAAGTAACAAGCTATATATTATATATGTATATATATATTATATATTATATATAATATATTATATACACACATATATATGGATATATATGTGTATATATATATATATATATATATATATATATATATATATATATGAACTCTATATAAATTAGTTCATTTCACCCTTACAATAACCCTTGTGGTTAGGTATTAGCTCTGTGGATAGGAGATAGATGTCTAGAAATGTTATCTGTTCAATGTCACATAGCAAGTGGCTGATAGAGCCAGGATTCAGGTCAAATCTTCTGATCTTAGAGCCTGAATCCTAAGGAAGCTCTTCTGTGTAATATACTATGATTGACATGCAGAGTCAATGGGAATGGAGAAAGAGGGAAGATGAGTTTGGAAAAGCAGGCAGGAATCACATGGGAAAGGAAGGTCATGCTTCAATGACAACATAAAAATTAGCTATTCAAGCATCTTATGCAAAAGAATCAAAGTAAGTGAAAACAATATGTACAATGGATTGCAGGTAAGGAGATAATGGAAATCTGGGAACAAAATTCTCAACGCTCCCTAGAGCCAGAAGCAGCTCATGGACTCTCTGCCGGGCTAACAGTTATGGGCAGAATGAGAAACACGAGGACAAGCTGAACCATTTCCCATTAAGAAGCAAGCTACACGGCAAATGGTCTGACAGAAGCAAAGCATCGATCGGCCATTTAGTGCAAATGATGGAACACTAATTAATAACTACAGCTGTCAGGAAGCAGTAATTGTTTGGTTTCTATATAGATTTCTTCCCTTCATTTTCATTTGGTTTAAAGCTCCAAGTTTTGTGTTACGTGAATTTAACGCTTCCTTTTCTCATTCTGTTAATTCTTTGAGTATGTTAGACCGTATCCTTTTGTGTATGTCTGCGTTTATATGTTTTCCCTCTTGCATTACCAATGTTACATTTAGGGACCTCCAACTATGAGAATTCTTACCAGTTTTAGTTTTGAAAACCAAATGAAGTACTTCAGAGAGACGAGTGACTCTCAAGGTGACAGTTACCGAGGGCATCTCATCTCTGACAACAATTTTGAAGGGAAGGACACGGGTCAGCTTGAGGAAATCAACATCAAGGGAATGTGTCTATATTAAAAGAAATGTAACTGAACCAATAGAAAAAATAAAGGCAGAAAAAACACCCCAAGAAGACTGTCTAAAATGGATGACTATGAAGTATAGTGAAGACTTTTGAATTAAGTGACAGAAAAGAGTAAAACAAATAAAGAAGATTCCAAAACTCAAGTATGGTATAATATGGGGAG
This sequence comes from Rhinolophus hipposideros, assembly GCF_964194185.1. Taxonomy (NCBI): domain Eukaryota; kingdom Metazoa; phylum Chordata; class Mammalia; order Chiroptera; family Rhinolophidae; genus Rhinolophus; species Rhinolophus hipposideros. Next base: position 24,800,566 of record NC_138071.1, on the reverse strand, counting down.
GGCCGCATGTTGTTGATAGTCACATTCTACCAAGACGTGTTGTAGATGGTATGCAATTTATTTTATCTTAAATTGAAAAAGAAAATCAGAAAACAAAACTGATCAGAATTCCAGTGTCGGGGTAAATTATTTTTTCAAGCAAAGAAACTGGCACATAAATATTGTTTAACAACTATATATATGGTGCCAGGTAGATACTAGACTCATCGGGGGGGAATCACTTCATAAATTATATAAATGTCTAACCATTTCAAAATACACCTGAAACTAATATAAAATAATAGTGAATGCCAACTGTAATTGACAAAATAAATAATTAAATAATTCAGCTATAAAACAAAAAAGAAACTGGCACATGGGTAGGCAGAATATCAAATATTCATATTCTTTTAAGGGTAATACTTAATATAAATTGGTCTGTCTCTCCAACTATTTTCACAACTTTAGAAGGAAAAAAAAAACTTAATGTTCTTCAAAAACCACTTCAAATACTCCCAAATTATCTCTTTCCTTTGTACTTTGTTTTAAATAAGTTTTCCACTTTCCGGTATACATAAATAATCTCTTTAATCTATCTAGTAGATTATGGGGAGAGAGGGAGAGAGGGAGGGAGAGGGGGAGTGGGGGAGAGGGAGAGAGAGAGAGAGAGAGAGAGAGAGAGAGAGAGAGAGAGAGAGAGAGAGAGAGACAGATTGTATACAGACTCGCTTTAAGAGGACAGTAACTTCTGCAGAGTAGAGATTGTCTTGCCAAGCTCCGTGTCTGGCCTCCCCAGGACCTGAGCCGTGATGGGGGAGAAGAAGTTGCCAGGTTAAGTGAAGGATTAGTGGGAAATCCAGCCCAGGGAGCCAGGTGGGTGACTGAGTTTTCGGTTTGTCTGTAGTGCTTTGTAATTGGCCAATGGAAGAGCTTTATCCTGGCTAAGGATTCCCTATTCCCACAGCAGACATACATGCATATACATATGGAGTGAGGAGTTCTAACCCCGTATCCTGAAGTATCACATAGTCTTAAGACACAATTTTGAGAGGTTTCAAGGGATGGCTGATTAAGTGAGTGGTTCCCCTGATGAGGCTAAGCAACATCTGAAACGACCCGTCTCTCGAGACCAAACATGTTATGTCTACATTCTATGAAAAAGGGCAAATGAAATAAGAGAGTAGAAAAGAGAAATACAACAAGAACTACTTTCGTGAAGAGGAAGAGACGTTCCCAGCTAATGCCTCAGGGAGTCCCTGAAAGTAGTAATTTTGTCCAATACAAACTATCACTTCTCTGCTATTTAAATAAATAAAACTTAAAAAAAAATACAAGGAGAGGACTGCAGTTGATTTTGCTTATGGGTAAGACTTCTGTAGCCTATGAAAGACATGGTTCTGATGGCTAGTTTCAAACCTCCTTTCAAATCTATGTCAACAGAAATGACAGGATGAGAAATACTGAGAGAGCAGGCCCCTTTTCCTGTCCTATACTTTCCTTTGGATACCTCACTGACCCTCTTCTGAGATTGATGCCCCCCGCCCCACTTCCCAGCAGCAACCCTTCTGTTCCTATGAGACTAAAAGCTGATCCCCACTACCACATTTCTTTTTGTCTCCTAGAATTGACCAATGGTGTCTCCTAGAATAGACTGGTGATTGTTAGTTTTTGTATTTGTGTCCTTGTCCTACGTCCATCGGCTCCCAATCTTGATTGAAATCCCTAATTGTCCACCAGCTCTCCCCTGCTTGCATTCATCTCCTACTCCTCCAACACTGCATTCCCACGTGCACCAGTCTTCTGCCTTGGCCAATGGCCAGTTCCTTCCTGACTCGGCGATGGCCCTTGGTCAAACTACTCCTTTCAGATGCCTGTGGTTCACCTCTTGGTCTTCTCTAAGCTCCCAGTTGAGGGTGAAAACATGGAGCCTCTGCTCTACAGCCCTGACCTTTTGCTCTCTCGAAAGCTTTGTACTGAGAGGCAGCCTGTGCTTTTCCAAACTGCCAGATGTAAGTTCCTGGAACCCAAGCAGAGCTTGGGCATGCAAAACCTGCTTTTCCATCCAGCTTGCTTCATGTCCTGAGTTCCTCTCAAGATGTACAACACACCCAGAGTTCTTAGCTCTCAGTTCTGCCCCCCCTCAGCCTGCCTTATTCACCACCATCCAATTTCTCCTCTGAATCAGAAAAGGCTGAGAACAAGAGCGAAGATTAGAGCATTATCAGGCGCCACACTTAGCTGTACGCTGTATGTCTGAATTATCCTTTCTGCTTATGCTCTGTGCTATTTAGCCAAGTGATTCTCTGGACCCTTCCATCCACGATGTTGTTCCCCACTGAGCAACAGCCTAGTCATCCATTGGCACGGCAGACAGACTGACCTGGCCTATCCCCTTCTCACGAGCAAGGTCCTCTGTGCCTTCTTTCCAGCGTGTACTTCTGAACCCAGACACAAACTTCAAGCAGTCTGGTGACTGAACTCCACTCCATTTCAGGTTCCTCACGCATTAACACTAGCAGTAGTAGCATGGAATGGTAGGCACGCATTGATTTTTATGATTAGGACCCACGGTGGTGAGTATTTTGAAACCCATATGCTAATTTAGGATGTTTAGCAAGTCCTTATAAACACTGAATCATGGTTCCCTTGTCTCAAAAAAAAAAAAAAAAAAAGAAAAAGTAAAAGAAAAAAATCCACTCGGATTCTATAATACGAAAAAGAAGTAATTGATCTACATAAGAACCTTATATTTGTCTTTACAGATGAAATTGCAACTTTCTTACCCAGATAAATGATGTTTACAGCTGTGATTTACTTTATCTGTTCATACATAGAAAATAATCCCCTCAAATTCGCTTAAAAGATCATATTTAATTCCCAAGTGATTTGTAACCTTCATACCTCAGAAATTTAATTTATATCTCAAACATGCATAAATCAACCAAGGCATCTGAATTTAAGAATAATTTTTTTTTTTCTTAAATAGAAACTGGAGAGCACAAAACTGCCATTTTAATGTACAGTCATGTAATTTCTAGAAATAGCACGCTAATGTTTCAGGCTGAAAACCTCATTTATGTGTACTAATTAGAGTAATTATTTTAAAATTATTTTAAAGCATTTAACCTTCAGCATAAGGGTTTCCCTAAAGGGAAAAAAAACAAACAAAAACAAACAAAAATAGTGCAAAAAAAATTGCTACAAAGTGGTACCCTTTTAATTATGTTGGTATTTACATACACTAAATAATTTGTTCAGTATGCAATCATCGAAGACTTGCTCCAGGTGAGACACTGTGTTACACCAAAGATAAAAGACGCTACGAGTAGAACATAGCACTTCATAGCATTGGAGGGGAAACACAGATGTCAAAGTTACATAACACAAGGCAGAAAGTCATACGTTCTTCAGTAAGGAGACAGGCTGTAAGTGTTCCCTGTGTTTATTTCTTTGTATAGCTTTGTTTTTCCCAATTCTTTTACTCAACTGTCACTTCTCAGGCCTCAGGTGTGAAGGCAGTAGCTTTATTTTGGGCTTACAAGCCCTTCACTCATGTAACAGATACATTCAGGTGCCATAAATCACAGTTGCTGATGCATACATAATAAAAAAAAAATGTCACTTTGTGTTACTTGCTCCCTGCACGAAATGGCAAGAAAAGTGCTATGCCTAACCCTTCATATTTCTCTATAAATTATCAGGGATCAAGTTGGACTGTGTGGCTGGGTCTGAAAAATTAACCCTTGAAAGAGTAAGAGTGCACATTCGTGTTAAAATAATGAGACACACATATGGCACATAACATTTTCTTTTATACAGAGTTTCTCATTCACTGAACGTGGAACCTAACAACAAATGTAAAACCTAAATAAGAAATAGGAACTGGGGAAAGTAAAATCGAATTACTTAAAAGCTTTTTTTAAATTAAAAAAATTCAGGAGCAGGGACCTTGCTGAGATATGGAGAGGGCATCAGGTGTGACAAGGAGCCCAGAAAGGTGTGTGAGGTGGCCATGAATAGAAGTGGAAGTTTGTCTTCATATTCTGGTAACTTATAAGCCTCCCCCCTAAAGACTCCAGTTATATTTAATATCTCTTGGTCCGAGCCTCTAGAAATGAGTGTGATAAGAACAGCATCAACGGCCACCAAGAAAGCTCATGAAGGATGTCACCTCTGGCTCCCTACATGATCTTTACATCATGATTGACTATATTTCATACTGAAATTCACATCCCTGTGACTATGTTGTGACAACCAACTTGCAATCCCTTCACCTTTCTTACCCATCCCTAAAACCCCCTTCCCATCGAGAAACCATCAGTTTGTTCCCTGTATCTCTGAGTCTGTATCTGTTTTGTTTGCTTGTTTATTCTGTTCATTAGATTCCTCATATAAGTGAGATCATATGGTATTTGTCTTCCTCAGTCTGACTCATTTCACTTAGCATGATGTTCTCTAGGTCCATCCATGGTGTTGCAAATGGTAAGATTTTATTCTGTTTTATAGCAGAGTCATACTCCATCACATATATGTACCTCAGTTTCTTTATCAAATTGTCTATTGATGAACATTTCAGTTGTTTCCATATTTTGGCTATAATAAACAAACAAATAAACAAGGCACCTCTGACCATGCAAAATAATTACTGAATTTTCAGATAGAGTCAGAATTGTCATTTAACAAGGCTGGCTAACTTTCAGTGCACGGATGTCTTTTGTGGGGTTATCCTGAAGCTCCACCATTGGGGTTTTGCAGGCTGGACTTTAAGACAATAGAATCCAATACATTTTAACCTCAAGCATCTAGAATTTGGAAATTCAATGGCTTCTCTATTTACTTAGAATAAATTCTTCATTTATTAGAGTGACATGCAGGCTTCTGTGACATCATGGCCCTCATATTCCCTCAAACCTCGACTCGTATCCATGACCCCTCAATTAATCTTCTCCAGCCACCTGCATGTGTATGATTCCTCTATTGCAACAGCTCTTTCCAGGCTCTAGGACTTCCCTCCTTCTAAAATTGATTTCCCATAACAAATCATCCAGATGTTGCCCACTCCTCCTTCAGATTTCAACACATCCCAGACAGCCCTACCCTGGCCATGCAACCTGAGAAGATCTCTGTGGATCTCCTCCTTTTTCTCAAAGCACTTACTCATCACAAGGTATGTCACCAGCATCCATAGAGAACGTGAAGCACAGGGCTACAATGCAAATGTGACTTCATTTCCATTCCTCTGCCACAGTGGTTCTCAGCTGGGCAGATTGTGCGTCTCAGGGACCCTGAGGCAATGCCTGAAAATCTTTTTGGTTGTCACAACTGGTAGGGATGTTTCTGGCCTCCAGAGGCTAGGGAAGCTGCTAACCATTGTACAATGCACAACACAGCTCACCTCAAAGAATTGTCTGGCTCCAAATGTCAATAGTGTTTCTCTGCCCTACTCAAATCAATCCCGTCAGTATTAATATACTGAGACAGAGGTCAACATCTCAGCCTAAAAGCTATTTAGCCAAAGGCTAGTCGTGAAACATTATTACCAAAGCCAAGTATTTGAGCATTTTAAAATCATGAAATAACCATGGGCACAAGGGTTCCTCATCCAAAATAATGAAAACTTTGAAGTAGAGGTCTTTTTTCTCCACTGGGAGAACCACATCAAAATCCTTCTGTGAGAAAATGTCAGCACTTTACATCCCAGAAATTTTAGGGATCTGACCACCCAGGTAGTAGAAAGAAGTGATCTTTTCAAAGTTTCCTGGAAAGGAGATTTTGGCAACATTTCTCCTGCATGCTAGCGCCAATACATTTGCTTGGGTTTTGCTCACCTTGTCGATATAGTCTGCAAAAGATACCTAAATGGGGTTTACGGGTACTTCTACCCTAATATTCTAATAACAACTCAGTCTGAAGTTTTACATTGTCAATTACTAAAAGTTCCCTGATGCCCTTGATCATTTTTAAGTCAACCTGATATATGTATGATGTGGGGAATATTTGAGACCAATTGACTTCACGTTAGTCTAGTGTTTTCTACCTTATTTGGCAAACTATGTTTAAGTATATTTGTAAGAGTCTGATAATTACATGGGCTGGGGATCTTCCCATTAACTTTATTCTGACCTTGAGCAAGTTTCTCTCCAGGTCACATTCTTTATCTGTCAAATGATGATTTTAAGAATCTTTCTAACTTCATAATTCTATATAATAAGTTAGTCTCTGCATTTATCAGATTTTTGTTCTAGATCATATTATCTAAAACTTATTTTGCATTTCCCCTCCCCCATATACTACTGTGAGAATAGACAGAATAACATTTCTAGAGCTGGGCAATGAGGCTAAGCTTATAATGCAAGCAGCACATGGGACAGCTGGCTTCACTAAGCAATTTTTAAAGTGAGTGGAAATGACATACTTTAAAACTGACCATGTGTGTCAACACAAAACTATTCTGTCTCCATAACTGCTGTGTATAAAATATGTTTGACATAAAATGTATTTGACACTATGTTTCCTACTCTTTAGAGCTGCATCTTTTTCTATCAATTAATTCATCCAATGGCAATTTGAACTATGATCAACCTACCTATCAAAATTGAATGGACATATGCCCTAGAGAAGTTGCTCACGTAAAATATGTGAAGATGAAATGAATGAAATGAGAGAAATCACCGATGGAGGGAGTTTATCAGAGAAGAAAATAAAAGTAAAGAGAGACTTGGAGCAAAGAAGGGAGAAACAAGATTGAAAGGCAAAAAGAACACGTTTAGAAATAAACACAACAACAAAAAAATAACAAAGAGGAGTCTGGAGCTTACACAAGACCACAGCATGTTGTCTTTTTGGACCGTAAGGATGATAGAGTTATTTTAGCTCTGAAATTATTCTATGTGGTTAGAGTTCCGCCTTCTTTATAGATATAACCAAACAAAGCAGTTACACCATCAGGCTATTAGGCTTGAATATCCTCCTGAGTCCCTTCCAGAGAAATGGCTATTGCTTCTACTTCCCTATGTTGAGGCCACGTGGCTTACTTCAGTTTGGGATACTGATTTGTCAGTAGAACTGAAAACAATAGTGTTATTGAAGCTTTTTTAACTGACTAAATGTAAGTGCACCTCCCCCGTAATTCTAATGAGTCAGAATTTATTAGATGGATAACTTACTTTGTAAAGGGGCAGGGGGGAATCTTTGTTTTTAAAGATCCCTGGAGCATTTGTTTCACAGGAAAAACAGAAACTATCAATATGCATTTAAGATCAACAACAAAGCTTTTGGACGTGGATTAGTGATGCCGTTGTGTATCTATCAGTTGGATGGCAATAAATCTGTCTTAACTGTGCCATGTTCAGTATTGTGGATATCTGATGCTTAAAAGTTGTTAAAAACAAACATTTGAAAATCAAAATGGAAACCACACACAATTATTTTTTGTAAAAACACAAATGCAGTAGTTCTGTCACTATTAATATTCATTCAGAAATGGGAGATTTTAGGAAAATGGGTTTCCAGATCACCTAACGTTTAAAACTGTATGGCTGTGCTGTCCAATACAGTACCTTTGGCACACATGACCATTTTAATCTAAATTTAATTTAATTAAAAGTTAAATGAAACATAAAACCAGGCCCATCCCATAGTCAAACTACTCATATTTCTAATACTCGTTACAATCACAATTATATTGGTCAATGCAGATATAGAACAATGGGAAGCTCTGATTTTAAGTATGTAAAATCTTTCTCAATAGAACTCTTTCTAAACAAGTTTTCAATTCTCTGCCTTTTTAACAGAATCAGAGTAATTGATTTTTCTCGATTTATGCTCATCTATTTTTATAGAGAACTTCAGAGGTAAAGTGCAAAGATCTAGGATAAATGCATTCCAATTTTAATGGTTTCCCTAGAACTCGCCTTCAAGAAAACTTATTCCTCATCAATTAGATTTTTTATTGTTTTTTTCACAATGAAGGGAGAACAAAAATCTGCCTTTACAGGCTTTCAAAGAAAGTGCAACATAGTTATATGTCTTGAAAAATAAATATGTAATAAAAAGCAAAGTTTCCTCAAAAATTATTGTTTCACTCTCCAGCAAAGCTCATCCCTCCCCCTTCCTCTTGTTATAACTGGTTTTTGTTTTGACAAGAAATTCAACGCAAATACTACTTTTCATCCTCAATTTCCAGGTAGATCATAAATATATCTTGTATTTTGTCCACTCAGGATCATTGCTTTGTTTGTTGATTGGACATGAAAGACTGCCTCTTTCATGGTTGTAAGACTTTGTGGAAAGAGTATTTTAGGGGTGGCTTACTTCAAAACTCACAGATCCCTCAATACTAGAATATATTGGCAAATATGATACCCGAGTTGATATCATACTATCAATTCTACTCCTGAAACAATTCTACACCATGCAATATTTTAAATTACATTCAATGATATAACATGTCTAAGTGACGTCAGTATTGAAATTCCTTATGACATCGCCTCCATAAAATGTTAAAGTCTAGAAAACACCCTGTCTATAAATCATTACAATAATTACAAATTAGGTTAAATCATTACAATAACTCTGTAAGACAGGAAGATAGTTTCTCAAAATCACACTCAGGCAGATGGTCAGCTTCTCACACAATTTAAAGGATGATACTCTAAATATGTGACAGCCTGCGCACTGGCCCAGCATGATAAACCTGAGAGTGGGAAGGGGTGAACCTCTGCTGCTGTAAGTATCAGCCATATTTTCTAAAAGGCCAGGTGCCTTGAGGACACCCACAGAAAGGGCATATCCCTGAGTGGCAAGGGGCATCTGAGGAACGAGGAGCAGTGACTTTGCTGAAAGCTGAAAAAAATATTTTAACAGCAGGTAGAGCTTTACTGAAGCATACCAGTTGAAGATCATTCCTGTACAGTTGTCTAGCTAAAAAAAAAATAACTTTACTGCTATCAGATAAGCCCCTGGTCTTATTTATTATTTGCACTAAAGGACAAAGTCATGATAAAATCACTTAGAAAAAAAAATGTCCTTGTTTGATCCATTTTTTTTTTCCAGAGCCTGACTCCATATTATTCAGGGAAATTATATTAAGTAGAACCCAAACATTTCCCTGTGCTCACGGGTTTCATACTGCCCTCCAATTTCTTTTATAAGACCAGCATAATTTATGTATGGTTTTAACTTTTTCTTAGAAGATGTTGGGATCCTTATTGGTTGTCTTGCAAACATCTATTCAGCCGGCAGTATTTGATGCATTATATACCAACCTAATATCTTAGTTTTGCATTGTGCTACAGAAAACTCCCCCTGGTCGGCGATGTGGATTTGTTGGTGTGCATTTATGCTGGCCATGGCCTACTGCATGCAGAGATAACTAAGGAGATTTTTGAAATAAACAAAGACTGATTATTTTATAGTTTCTCTTCCCTTCTGCAGCAACACAGCCATTGCAATCAAAGATGCATTAAAAGGGTACAAAGCTGTAAGTGGCTTTTTGGTCTCTTATTCATCAATGCCCTGCACAATGTATTTTCACTATCTAGAGGCGACTTTTTCATTGTTAGAGATATTTATAAACATATAGGTACTAAGTCTTGGTTTATCAAGGAGCTTCCTAAAAGCCAGCCTGTCAGATAACTGAAGTTATCTAGTTGTTGCCAATTTCCTTTTCTGTAATTAAAAAACAACAACAACAAAAAGAAATTAGTCCCATCAGACATGAAATGTAAAAAGCTTGGAAGTCATTACTCCGGTAATTCTAAAGTTTATGTGGAAAGGCAAAGACCCAGAATGGAAAACAAAGTCAGACGACCTGGAACACTCAATTGCAAGACTTATTATAAAGCTCCAGTGATCAAAACAGCATGGTATCAGTGACAAAACAGACAAATGGATCAATGGAACAGAATAGAGAGCCCAGAAATAGAATCACACATATATAGTCAATTATTCTCTGACAAAGAAGCAAAGGCAACAATGGTTCTAGAACAAGTGGATGAAAAAAAAAATCTAGATGCAAATTTAACACTTTTCACAAAATGAAATTACTGCATAAACATTATACCAATTACTTTCACAGAATAAGCCCTTTCTGGGTTCCTTATAAATAGCAACTCTCTTTCCCCAACTCTCGGGTGGCTCTGAGTTTTAATTTCACTATTTTCTTCCTTTATATGACCACTTAGCTTCCTTACTTTCTAATTATTTTCTTAAAGTGTGACTTTTTCCCTCAACACATATTATTTTCAGCTTCATAAAACTTGGGTGGACATTTTCAAACTTCATGTCTAATGATTACTTTATTCTGGCATTCTTTAATAACACCACTTTTTATTTTTAAAATATGTACTTCCCTGCTCAGGGTTTCATTTAATATTGATAAAAGTAGTAATGTCAGTAACATCATCATTTGATAGATGAGAAAACAATCTCAAAGAGTGGAGGGGAGTTGTCCAAGGTCAATATGATAGGAAAAGAACTAAATCCATGATTTCCAACCCCTTTCCCTATTCTTAGGATGCTCCAGCCTAAGTTAGTTTAGTAATCATTTACACCTCCACTCTCAACAATTTCCAATAAAAAAGAACTAATGGGCAATGAGAAAGTTAGTACAGAAAAACTCAAAAACACATGGAGAATAAGAGGAAACAAAGCTGATGGAGTTACAGAAACTTGGTTGAATAAATTATTTAATTCTGCTTGCAGATTTTTTTTTTTCAAACAATGCCAAAAAAAGGCAACTCACCCAAAGCATTGGTATAAGAAAATATATCCGATTGTAAGGGGAAACATACTGAATTCCAAGGATAAGATTCTAAAAGTATTTACTATATTCAGAACCAATTTATTAACATTAATTAAACACTAAGTGCATAATATGTTAAATGCAATGCTTCTTCCACATCTAAATCCCTTGATGATCTCAGGAAGTAGGTATTATGAATACTTTAAAGCTAAAAAGTCTGAGTTCCAAAGATGTTAAATGATTTTTCAAGATCACAGGAGTCAACAACATGACCAGGATTAAAACTCACTTCTCTGATTTCAAGTCTACAGCTCTTTTATCTTATATCAGAGCACAAGGTAAGGAATAGAGATGAGAACAATGCATGGTGTAATGGCAGGTTTACACCATGGTGACTGGTTCTCTGGAGGGTAGAGGGAGGATTACATTTTGGTTGGTTTTATGATAGGATGAGCATCAAGATGATTAATATTCACATTAATAGTCATAATAGCCATGACATCCTGAGTAGCTATCACATGACTTGCACTGTTAGGTGGTTCAGAGCTTCTCTCTGAGTCTTTTGGTGCAACCTGACAATGAAAGCATTATGGTCCCCATTTTGCCAATAAGGAAACTGAGCCTTAGAGCAAACAGTTGACCCATTCAAGGTCAGACAACTAAATATTTGAAACTGAGGTTTGTTCCTCAAGGGTCTAAACACTTTCTGACATATCTTAGTTCTTTTTTGACCACAGTCAAAATGCTTTCCAAAATGCTCCTTTCCAAAATTTTCATCCTTTCCATTTTCCATCTTGACAATAGGTTAAAATTGCACATGCAATTAAACATTTCTTCAGTTTGCTAATTGTGTGCCCAACTGCACGCTCTGGCTGACAACACGGACAAGTCGCAAGCACTGATTAGATGCATGAGCAACTTCTGAAAGGATAACTTTCAGTATGCATAAAAGGAGGTCAGCTTTTAAGAAGAGAGCCTTTATCAGTATAAGTTTTGAAGGTTTTTATGTAGGAAAAATGTTGGTTCAAATACAACACGAAGCTGCATTTTCTAAATGTATTTTAAATGCGTGCAACTGCAACAGGCCTCTACGTAAATATTTATCTTATGAAAGTATAAACTCTGACAGGAAAGTATTTCTACAAGACCACAGGGAGCAGAGAAGACTAGATAAGACTGTTGAGATGACAGTAACTAGAGATGAAAAACATGAATGTACCCATTATCTCCAGGAACCTGAAAAAGACATTCTTATTTTCTGGTTACTTTGTCATCTTCTGACTAGTTTTAAGGCATTTTAAAGTCAGCAATTCTAGAAGCACCCTTGTCCATCCTTAGATGTCTCAGCTGATTAGTAATGGGCTTTTGGACCTCAAACTTCTAGGTCACTGGTTTGAATCCAACCCAAGTCATTACCATTTAAATGCCATTCCATCGTTTGAAGCAGTCACTGAAACAAGCTTGCCCATTTCATACATCTCTGAATGCTGTTGGCTTTGCACATTCAACTCTTTCACTCACGTCAATTTGACCATTGCATGATGATTTGGGATGAGCGTGAGAAATGTGGGAGAGGGAGTGTGAGGGAATAGGCAGTGTGGGTAGAATTCACTGAACTGACATTCAGGAAAGAAGTACTGGAAACATATGAAGTATCCTCTTCTACCTTCTCATTGAAAAGAAAACGACACGTTTCTCTCAGTGAAAAATGCTTGGAGAAAAGAAACAAACTCAAATTACTATTTTGATATTTAGTATTATTTCTCAGTATTTTCTTAAATAAGCTGATTACCCAAGGGAAATAGGAAGTTGAGAAACCTGCATTGTGAAAGTGGTTATTATTTGCATGTAATTAAGAAGCAATATGTATATGTATGAATACACATCATTTATCATGTAGGTGTTAATTTGGAGTAAGCTTTCCAGACATATTAAAATGAGGAATGAATGCATTGTGTATTTTCCAAAATCATAGCATCATTGAAGGATAGTGATTTTTGTGAGTAATCATTCATTTAGGAACTGTTCCCAGTGATACTTTTTAAGGTTCCTAAAACAATTATGCTACACGTTTTTAACTAGGAAAACTAATGAAATGAACCATTTGCTTCACAGACTAAATTTCATTTTCTTCTTTACAACTAAAGTAAACTGTATCAGAAATTAGAAAAAGAAAAAAAAAGGCCTTTGAAAAGATATCATCTGTCGTAATGTACTTCCTTTTTCTTCATAATTACGTAGGAGCATAGGAAAACATTCACTTGATTTCTTAAAATAGTCTGTTACAATTACACAATTTTTGGCAAATATGACAATCGCCTTCTCCTGGTTAAGAGCAAATTCTAGTTTTAATAAGCATCAAGAAACTTGCAAATGAGGGCATTAAAAAGTCTGGAATGTTTTCACTGATATAAAATATTTATTTCAGTCTCTAGTAATTTTTATTATAATACTTTAGAGAAATTTATTCAATATTATTAATAGGTTTTGAAATCATAATGAAAGCATTATGATCCCCCTTCTAAAACTGAGGAAACCAATGCTTAAAGCAACTAGGTGACCTCTCCAAGGTCTGACAAATAAATATTTAAACTGAGGTTTTGAATTAATAACCATGTGTTGAAATGACTTATAAATACTGTAAACAAACTGGGCTGAGCCACAAGGCTTCTGAAAGCTCCAACTGGCCAGAATAGAGCAGTTGGGGGCCCTGTCCCTGCATGAAATGTACAACACATGCTCAGTGACCAATCACAGCCTGACTTTGAAAGAAGTGGTGTGATTGGTTACTGGTCATGATGAGCATCTGTTACTTATCTGGTGACCTGAGCGGCAGTGTTTGTGCTGTCTGCAATTACAGTTCAAATGTCGTGGACTGAAACGTGAACCGATTTGTTGGGAAGCTGGTATTTTTAAATACCTAGACCACAGCAAATGAAATTCTTTCAGATAGGGATTCTGTAAGGAGAAGACTGCCTGTAATTAGGTGAAATGGAGCCCTCACCATGTTAGTAAGATTGGTTATTTGTAAAAATATCCCCCTAGTGATAAAGAAATTAAAACAATATTTATATCAGCCAGTCAAACTTCGATTAAAACACCGTTCCATCTCCTTATAGGGATCCGGTCCTATGTGAAAACCTGACACTTTAATAACTATCTAAATATCCTGCTCACTCTCTTTTACGAGAAAAAAAAAAACAAGAAAGATATACAGTATTTCTGCATGATAAACTGTAGTATATTCACATAATAGATTGCAGAAAACAATTCAAAATGTGAAATGCTTTGGATTCCCTGAAAAAAAAGCAAATATATTCTTCAGCGTACCTCACAACTGCAGCTTTTTACCAGATCGTTTTAATAATGGCACTTTTGCATAATTTGTCATATTTCATCATATATGCATGGTAGTCAGTATAAAGAACAAGCTAAACTTTTAAATAAATTATTCAAATCTTCTGGTAATAAAAGAAGAATGACAGATATAAGGCAGTGACAAATAATTAAAAGATTCTCACGGACGTTGGTGGCCTACTGTTTAGATCTTAAGGAGCAAACACTCCTGACAAAATGCCTTTTTCTCAAAACAAAATCCTTCCCTCCGTTGTTTTCTTTTTCTTGTTAATTCACATAGGGTTTCTACCTTTGATAATCTTGTGATCAGTGAGTAAGATATACATATAAACACTTAGAATACAGTACAAATGTGATAATAAATGCAGAAGGCATTTTGTGGCCATTTACTACTTTATAACTCATATACTTCCTTTGGCTTTCAGAAGAAAGGGTGGGCATTTGAATGACCATTTATTGATTAGGAAACTAAGATCTGCAAAATGGAATGATTTTCTCAAGGTCACGGGTTCATCAAAGGCCAAGTCTAAAAGTAAACAGTTAACGTTTGATTATCAGTGTATTTCCAATATACATCTGTTGCCTCTTTAATTCTGAAGGTAACAGGATTTTGAAACACAATTTTAGAAAAAAAAATGTTTTTGAAAATGTGAAAACTTACAACTGTTTTTATATTTTGTAGCATCAGCTAGGCTATATTTCAAAGACAAATACAGAAAGTTTTAACAGCTAAATACCTGAGTTTTGTAAATTATAATTTGCCTACTAATTTTATATGTGTGTGTGCTAATCAGCTAATAAGAGTGGGAGTTAACTGATGAAGAGTTTTGATTTCCTTCCTAGGGTAATCAGGATAATCATTAATAGTCTCTCCCTTCTTCATTTATTCATCTCATGGCACTATTTTCCAATTGGCTTGTGATAACATGATGACACAGTAATTGTTACAGAATTCAAAGTAGGACTTGTAGAACAATTCTTATGACAATTGTTGTATCACTAACTAAGTTCACTCTGATTAATATCATTAAAGTAAATAGCCCAGAAATTAACAATGATTGGAGTAGTATTTTAAATCAGTGTCTTCCTTATAAATGAATCACTTCACTGCAGAGCTTGAGCTAAAGTCTATTTACCCTACAGGATCTTCAGTTTGGGTCAATACTTAGCTTAGGGAATCAACTGTGTTTGTTTGGTGAATGAACTCTTTACCTTCAGCCATTTTCAGACACAAACATTAAGTTTCTGCATTACGCCCTCACTGCCATGGATTATAATCCTTAATTGCTTATCATGGGGAAAGTTTGTGTTTAGGCGAGTATAACAAAGAAACATTTGAACACATACATGCATGTACATGACATATGCACATCCCTCTGCTCTTTCCATGGAAAGCATTGGTGCTTGACTGAAATATAATTAAATAGATTTGATGAACCCCATAAACAACTAAATCTTGCAAAAGGAAAGGAAGTTTTTGTTCATTTCTGTCTATGTCTCCCTCTTTAAACCTCCCTTGTGCATTACCATCTCCCATGGCAAAACACAGTTCCTAAATTTTCAAATGTTCAATGCAAATTTCCATTTTCCTTAGTTTTTAAATACCTGAGAAGGGAATCGTTTGACCCCTTGAATCTAAAAATCAAACAAAATTATCTATGCAAATGCAGAAAGCCTAAAAATATCACAAACATGTATGCCTGCAGTCTAAATTCATATATTTATGAATCACCACACAACTTGTAAGTCTAGTTGTTCTCTTCATCGCTATGATGACACATGACAAAGAGGGTGGGGCTACTGCAAGGCACTGACGATTGTAGCTAACATTTGCTATGGGCTTGCTACGGCAAGACATCGATCATTTCTCATCTCATTTAAACCTCACCACAGCCCTATGAGGTTGGTGTTACGTTTTGTTCTGTTTTTGCATAACAGGAAATTGAGGCACAGAGAAATTATCATCCTGCGTAAGGTCACATATTTAGTAAGTGTGTGAGTTAAGATGTCATCCCAGGCAGTTTAACTACAGAGCCTGGACTTTTCAACCACCAGTCAATACTTATAGATTGTAAGGACTGTCTTCTGATATGTTCTGTGGCTTTCAAGAGGTAGACACGGAAAAGACTAAGTTCTAGAGATATTCAGCCATTGAGAAATGAGAATCTTCTCATTGAAATAATAAATTATGATTAAATGACACAACTAAGAATAGTAATCTCTCTAGTATCTCTCTCAGAGAGAGGATGCTAGTTAGACTTATAAACAAATGTGCTTTATGGACAGAATACTTGGTTAAATAAATATAATCTACATAGTATTGCTTCTCTGTAGTACAGAATTAGAAGCAAGGATCACTGACAGCCTCTGTGCCAATGTCATGATAAACATCGGCCAAATCTATTCCAAAGCCCTGCTAGAAAATACCTTGACTGTATCCTAAGGCGGTGACCACATCCTAAGCTGTATGTTTCATTGTAAAACTTCCAGAGAATTAAAGGAGTCAAATCATATTTCTTATCATTGCATAATATTTCTAAGTAACAGTCTGAGAAGCCATTATTTTACTTTAATATACCATCTAAGAAGTAATGTTATGGAAAGTCACCAAGAATAAGAAGAAATGAGGATCCCTTAAAACTTAGTATCTTTTCATTTCCTTTTCTGCTAAGTCAGCAAACTGAAAAGGGGGCAGTCTGGGCATATGAATAGAAAGGAGGTTCCGAATCACTTGAAGATTTTTTTGAATGTGTGGTTAGTTTTTGTCCTATGTGAAGATGATGAATGCTCTTCACATATATAAAGGCTGTTTCTTTCCTGTTACTACCATATTGATCTGATGTTGCAGAGAAGGAAAACCTTTTCAAATAATGAAATGTTTATAATAACTGAATCTTCTTACTATGCTAGGTATCATTATTTATTTATTTTGTGGGGGAAATCTTTGGAAGCCAATGATAAGAAATATTAAAATGCATCTTGATGTAAGAGAATATATTTACACAGGAATCGTAACAATGATGCTATTCTAACACTTGGACTTGAAGATTACATGTGCCTTCTGCCTTGTAGAAGACCTAGCTCTCCATAGCAAGACATTAGTCCATATTTTATCCCAGCACCTAGCATATATTCAGTGCCTGTTAAACATGTGTTAACTTAAGAACTGAAGACAGTGGAATTTCATTAATATGTCATAACTATTGGTCAAAGCATGATGGGCTTTCTATATGCAACTCATACATATATGAGGTGAAAGCAACACAGCTACTCTATTCTTGACTCCAAAGGTGGTTTGGGAGTATTTTTTGATTACATTCCCAAGGTCATTCTTACATTTAATACTATTGAATCATATGTATTAGTTAAACTGAGTAAAAGAAACAAATATAGTATCTAGTACCAATTACTACCATTAAACACGATTTTGACTGTTCTCCTTTTTTAGTTCATTTTCACACACATGAATTATGAACAATTTTTTTTATTTGACAGATAATTATTTCTAAGTTTAATGGAAATTATACCAGCAAGTTAAATGAATACACACACCGCTTAGATGTCAGAAACATTTTTTTCTAATACACACTCAGAAGTCTTTCCTAAACAGTACCTCAGAACAGAATAATTTCTCCTTTCCACATTATCACCACCTAGATGATCTTTATTCAAATGATCTTTACCCAGTGCCTATTGTATGCAGAACAGTGTTCTTGAGTGATAGTAGCAATGCAGGGACACATCCGGTATGCATTATTTCCTTAGGATATTAACACACGTCCCACCTGAGGAAGGCAGTATTCGTCAGCTTCTCTACTCTTTCATCACAACAGGTCAACCAGTCTGCGCCACCGTGACCCCAAAGATGAACCAAGCCCCTGATGGTGCATCACGTTCGTAGATGTTCAAGTAATACTCCATTCCATTCAGTGCTTTGAGAGGCATCTTGCAAATCGTGGCATCTCAAATGCCCTGGCAATCAAAAAACCATGTGACATAGGCATGTTCCAGGTATTACAGATCCTTGGGTCTTTTACAGGAAATAAAGTGGCACAATACAATTATTTGAAATAGACATGATATAAAATAGGGACCGTGTTTTCCCGAAAATAAGACCTAGCCGGACCATCAGCTCTAATGCATCTTTTGGAGCAAAAATTAATATAAGACCCAGTCTTATTTTACCATAATATAAGACTGGGTATAATATAATATAATATAATATAATATAATATAATATAATATAATATAATATATAATTAATATAATTAATATAATAATAAATGTAATATAATAAATATAGTATAATAAAATAATATAACATAATACAATATAATACAATATAATATAATATCATACTGGGAATAATATAATACAATACAATACAATATAATATAATGCCAGGTCTTCTATTAATTTTTGCTCCTAAAGACGCATTAGAGCTGATGGTCCGGCTACGTCTTATTTTGGGGGAGACAGGGTATAACTTGGTGGTTAAGAATGTTGTCATGTTTGTATGTCAACTCGGGTTTGAGACCTAGCTCCTCCACTATGTAGCTGTGTGATCCCCATAACTTAGTGTATTCATCTTTAGAACATTGAGAATAATTGTATCCTTATTTCTGTTTTACTTTTATGAGGATTAAAGTGATTAATATGAACTATTATTTGGTGTTGCCTTGAGGATTATTTTAACAATTTTGTCATTAATATTTATGTAACATTGTAAAATTTATAACACGCTTTAGCATACAGTACCTTATTTGCACTGTCCACAAAAACAAATTCACTGCCTAAGGCTATAGGGTCACACAAAAACGCTAATCAATGCCATAGAGTGACACTGACTAGACCACAATATGAATGGTGCCTCCTGGAGTGGGGTGGCCTAACTTTCTGAAAATAACTCTATGGGGCCATTGGTACCCTTTTTAGTAAAATGAGGTTATACTCGTATAATTTGGAAACATCAAAGAAGTGAAATGATTTGCACAGGTTCATACTAGCACTAATTTTCAAAGCTGGGGAATCATTACCTGTTTGCTCTGTGCTGAATCTCTTCCTCGAAGCTATTTGGGGACGTCCCATGCCATCATAGCGGCCTTGCCACTGTATAAACATTAAAACTCATCATTTTCTAGTTTCTATGGTGTATACTAGTTATCTTTCACTAATCACATATGCCACAGTATTGAGTAGTACAAAATTCAAAAAACAAAACAAAACAAAAAGACAGGCAACTGAGTTTTTAAAATTTAAAGATATCTAGTTTCGACGGATATGGATGTTGGCCTGCATTTCACTTTTACATAAATATACTTGTAAAAAATGCTTGCTCACTACATAGACATTTCTGAGAAAACAGAAATGTCATAGTTCAAGGATATGCCATTTTCGTTCCTGTTTTGCTCTCATTTTGCTCCTTGATAATGGCAGTTCTTAAGGTTTCCCTTTCTCCTTCAGATGGTTCCATGGAGTTTTTCAAATGGTCTATGAACCGGTGTTAGATTTTGGAATATAGTATGGCATCCAACATCCCTTTCCTGGGAAGCAGAAGTGTGGGGCAATGGGTCCAGTGTAAGGTTTTATGCCACTGAAGTTGACCAGCTCAGAAATGGTGGATAAAGGGGGCGGTGCTCCGAGAGGCAGTGCACTGACTCACATGTGTGCAGAGAGAGCCAGCAAAGCAAGAGACAGGCTCCCCGAAGGAGAGCACGTTTTGACCTGGAAGGTAGGAGAAGGAGCTTTGGGAAATTCCCTGGGTCAAATGAAAAGGATGGCTACTACGATTAGAGAATGTCAGCGGTCTCAAGAGCAGGGGAAGCGTCAAGTACACAGTGGCTTTGTGGGATTGGTGCTATATTCATACATATGTCATTTGTACACTGTGTATTTTATGAGCATGCATCTTACATAACTTGTACTATATATATATATGCCACATAAGATACATGCTCATGCCTCATTAATGAATCATCTCACCCACTATGCTCCGGCATTTTTTTAAAATTTGTGACTAAATTCCTGAGATATGATAAGTGGTCCCTGACTCGACACACATTATAAAAGCCCAGCATACAGTAAATGCAAACTGAACTATGTGCATACTTATCTGTTTTTGTAGCCTGTCCAAAGTAATTCAAATGATGAGAAAAGTAATTAATGCCATGTCCAGTATGATACACAACAGAATTTCTAATGTGAGTTTTGTTGAACTTTTGTTGGAGTTTCCCTCGTTCCCAGAACTTCTGAGAGCTTCAAGCATAACGATGATTAACATAAATCCTCAGAGGGAGATAGTCTATGGAGGAATTCCAAAATTATCTGATCGTCTGACAGTTTTATTAGGTAGCATTTTAAGAAACAGGATCACCCCTAAATTTTAGACGAATAAAAGAAAAAAGGATGTTATATGTGCATTATAGTATTTTACACTTGATCTTAGCCAAAAGGCCGAGAAGCGATGTATTATAGTATTTTAACAAATATTACACATATTTATGTTTGCTATACACAGAGAGATACAGTAGAGAGACATTAACCTGTGGGTTAACAGCATAGCAATTTTTCCATTTTTATCAAATTACTTAATCTCACCAAGTTAGAACATTTTCATAATAATTAGGTTAATAACGTCTACCTATAAATTATCATCAGGATTAAATGATCCAGTGTATGGAACATAATCTGGCACAAAGAATGCAGCGAAAAAGGTGTGTCTTAAAAAGCGGATTCTTCTTTTCTCCTCTTGATTTATAATCTACTGATTATACATGTAAGAGGTGTGTCTGCTTGGCAATGCAAAAATCTTTGCTCTGAAATTTCTGTTGATCCACCCATTCCCCCTTTTTTTCCGGGTATGTTTTGCTGTAACTTTGACAGCCCTTTTACACAGAAGAGTTAGAGTTATACCTGTAGCTGAAGGTTTCTCTGTGATTCGTGCTGCTCGGAGAAAGAGAACTTTCATCTCTGCTTTGTGTAATTTGCTGTTTTTCTCACAGTGTTATGCTGGCAACCCAGGAATAAACGCAAGTCGGGCCAAATACCTAGAACAAGTGTCTTAAGTCTGAGATCTGTAGACTAACATTCACATTCATTCCAGTAATCACGTTTTGGTTTTCACCTATGTAATCAGATAAAAGCCCCCTGTTGAGATGGTTCTTACTATAAATACTCCCCAAATTCTTATCTCCTGAGCAGTTTTCAAAGATCAGTCTGGTATACCTTTTATTGGCTAACAGTTATCATGTTCTTATCCTGGGTTAATCCCTCTATGGAAATAATTTTCTGGATGAGAGTGTTCTTACATCAGCGTATACCATGTTTCCCCAAAAATAAGACCTAGCTGGACAATCAGCTCTAATGCGTCTTTTGAAACAAAAAAGAATATGAGACCTGGTTATATTATATTATATTAATTATATTAATTATATTATATTATATTATATTACATTATTTTATTTTATATTATAAATTATATCATACGAGGTTTTATATTATAGTAAAATAAGACAGGTCTCATATTAATTTTTGCTCCAAAAGACGCATCAGAGCTGATTGTCTAGCTAGGTCTTATTTTCGGGGAAACACGACATGCATGTATGTGTATATGCATGTATATCATTCTTTCACAGTGAGGAACTAGGTCAGCACTCTAATTAAAAATGTGATATAGAGAATTTATCAAATTAATGATATATGTGAAAGTCACATTCTCATTTTAAAGGCATCATTTTTATTGTCCTTTCCACAGTCATGAAATGGTTCTGTGATTTAAAATATCCACGTCATCATACATGATTATGTAGCTGATACACGCATATTTGTGCTTTCAGCCTAAGAGAGATTTGGGTGGTTTCATCTGAGAGCATGGGATGTAAAAATAGTATTCTGCGACAAGAAAACCGGATATTATAAAGGGACAAGGAAGAAAACGCTAAGAGACCCTGGTTTCTAGATATAACATATTAGCACATACCTCTATGACTTTTAGCAAGGCATCTAAATTTTCGAAGCCTCCATATTCTCATGTAGGAAACAGGAATAACAACAATTTGCCTGCCAACCTAAGATCTAATCTGAGGGTCAGATGAACAACAGACAGGAACATACTTTTTAAAACGTAATTCAATACTCAAACAAATACTTATTATGTGTCTGATATGCACTACGTGCTGAGCAGTTAGAAAGTCTTAAGATGTCATCAGAGACACTAGCATATGTCCAGCTAAGCTGTAGCAAGGGTTGGAAACCCAAAAGAACCCCTTGGGACAGAGTAAGACAGTGAATAATGATCAAGATGATTAGAATGCTAACAAGTGAAGACATGTTGTAACGTGTATGGAGAGAAAGACTGAGAAAGAAAACCTAACCCAGCAAATTCCAATAGTCAACCTATGGCTATAAAGTGTTATCTATCGGTGAAACTCCATGTGAAACATCCCAATAGGAATTTTAAAAATTAACGTGTTCTGTTATTGCAACAATATATATGTTTCAAAAAAAAAGCAAGGAGCTACATAACGAATATGATTGTAAAATGTGGTAAAATTGTGCTTGTACGTAAATGTTTAAATACTAAATACTACCGATGGAGGACAAAAATAAAAACAAATGTGAAAATTGTGAGGTGTCACCAGTTTATATAATTTTCTGCCTCAACAGACACTGAAGGGTTTGGTAGGCTCATTTAAAATAAACTTGACTTGGATATTTAATTTAACACATTTTTACAAATGTTATTTTACATACCAATTCTATAACCAATGACCTTGAGAACTAAAGTAAATGTTTCCTTGGGCTTAAAAAGAAATCCCAGCAGCAGTTCAAATTATTTACACAAACTGAAGTTCTTCATGCAAAGTGAAAACTGTCTTTTTGCATACAGAATTTTTTTTCCTTTGGTCTTAAATTAATATTACTTTGCATATGAAGACCAATGACAAGTAATAGCATACCTAAATTTGCTAATTTGCATAATCAATCATTACATGCAAAATAATTTTAGATTAAAAAGATCACAATTCTGGGAACCTCTAGACACACCATGTATGTCATAAATAAACTTATAAGGTTTAACAGAAATTAGGTTTTTGATACTTATAGTTAATATTTTTGTTTATATACGATTTGGGTACATAGTAAATGTATAGCTTCTTAAAATTTGATTGAAAACCACTGAGATTATGGATCCTCCTATTTCCTTACAGACCTAATCAATTTACTTCTAAACTGTGTATTTCTTCTGAGTACGCACTGGGAGGGATGTCCAATAATTAATCGTAAATTCAAACAATGAGCATTAATTGTCTCGAGCTTATGGCAAAACTCATGACATTTTAGCCATCAAGATTGGTCATCCAGCAACCTAAAGTGCCTGTTTCACATGTTCCATAGGTGAAAGAACTATAAATAATGTGGCTCCTGAAATAGGTCAGATTGACTAGCTGACTGGGAAGTACTGCCACTCTACACACACACACACACACACACACACACACACACACACACTGAAAAAGGGGGGGGAGGGATTTGTTTAATAACTGCAAAAGTAGAAAACCATTTTTTTTCATTGAAAATTAATACACTTTAAAAAGGAAGCTACACCAAGAAAGGAACATGGAAGGAGCTAACATGTTCAGAAGTCCTAATATTTTTTTGGAACACGTAGGTGTTTAGATACACAATCTCATAGTAGGAAAAAAAACACACACACACACAAAGAAAAACAAGAAGAGGTTCTTGAAGAGATGTTTTCAGCATATACAGGAAGAATTGTAGGGATAATTAAAAGAAAATAGTTTGTAACCATTCCTAATCTATAAAACCATATATTCTGTAATAGCGCATATAAAATATAGCATGAAGGGAATAATGGACCATGATTTACCTGTATATAATAGTAACTATGGATACAGTAACTATTACACTATGTTTCAATATCATTGAACGTAGAAAATGGTAGTGTGGAACAGTAGAAGATTTAGGTGTGGAGGTGGGGACAGGAATATAAATAAATACATTTGGAATATAAATAAGTACAAAGATTTAAACTGCAAAATCCTATCAACTTATATGAATTCATATTACTGTTTTATTGGAGAACAGAGGCAAAAGAGGATGAAAGAAAGAAGAGAGAGATTGACAAAAAATAAAAAATAATAGGGAAGGAAAAAGGGGGAATGACAGAGGGGAGGAGGAATACAGTAAAGCTGGCATAAAGGAAGACCTCTCTCCACCTGAAGAAAAGATAATCTTGCAAAGTTGACATAATAATCAAAACACCCAAGCGGACCTAGCTTTTATGAGTGTTAGAAAGTCTTCATAAGAAACTAATTTACAACCTGAAGACAAATTAGTTATTATGAGTATTAGGATACAACTTCAAATTATTTCACCCACTCTACCTGCTCATTTACCTTTCAATATTTAATTAGTCTATTTTAAAACATTTCAAATTAATTATCCATAGTTCAAAGAAGGAAAGAAAATTGAATGTGTGCTCATGGCTTTTTTTATAGTGTCTGAATTAAATTGAGAGCGTGATGTCACCAAGATGGCCACAGAGGTCATTCCTGACTTTGCTCCCCCTCACAAGAAGAACAGCTAACAGCTATTCCAGAACAAGACATCACTGAGAGAATTCTAGAACATGGGGTGAGGCTGAAGCACCGCTCTGTGCCACAGAGAACAAGACAGACCACTGTAGAAGGGTCAGAGGAACAGCTACTGACCCCTCACATTGTCCCTCCCCCAGGCCAGCTCACAGCACAGGGAGAGGTCTCCCCTGGGCCTTCGATTCCTCCAATGGGAAAAGAGGACCCAGGGGACCAACTAGCCCCGCCCCCAGCATTGTGGGTAGTTTTGTTGGAGCCTCTCCTCTGACCACGCCCCACAGGAATTGCAGGGGACTCTACAGGGCTCAACCACTTGGTATCTGACTGTGACAATGAAGAGAGAAGGTGCCTGCGACATGAATCAGGGAAGCCCCAGTCTATTAACTGCAGAACCCAGGAAGTAAACCCAGCCAGAAGCTCTGCTCATGTGCAGAACTTGGTCTATGGTACACTTTGACCGGGAACTCAGCAGGGGCCAGATCTGCCTGATTTGGATTTTCAAGCGAGGGAGTGTTGCCAGCCCTAGAGCATGGCTTGCCCACACCCAGGCAAGGAGCTGAGTCACAGCCTCACCCGCTGTGGAGAATGTCCTCCAGGAACATCTGACCAGAAGGGCTGGCAGGAACATCTGGAAGCTGTGTGAACCAGAAACACTTCAGATGACACACAGAGCTGATAGGACCCAGAGCGAAGCCAGTGGACCTGTTCAGCCAGGGAACGTGAGGTGCAGGGCAGTTTGAGTTAGGACCACAAACAAAGAGGTTTACCAGATTTAGAGCTGCTTCTCCCACTGCATCTGGCCAGGGACTAATTCATAGTCCCATTAATTGCTGGATACAGTAATTATTGGTCCAGCCTGACCACTCGGCGAACCTAACCACAGCACAAGGGAGGCTTGTAGCTGACCCAACAGTGCTACTTACAGTGGCACCTGAACAGACTCCAGAGCCCATGGCTTTCCCTGTAAGCAGAGCAAAGCTGGCAGCCTCACCTGACCAGGGAATGCAGTGCACACACTTACCTGATCCGGGTCCCAAACAATAGCTGTACAGGGTCTCATCCAGAAGCCAGGCCAGGGCAGGGAAGCTAATCTGAAGCCCCATCTTCTGATGAATACAGCACCCAGTCCTGACTATCTTGTATGCCGGAAGAGAAAATCTAGACAATCGTGAGTCCATCCTATGGTCTCACTTGGGCAGGAAACCAAGCTAGCAGTCAATCCAACTGTTCTCAGTCAGCAGCCTCCCCCCAATATCCAACCTCAGAACTTG
This sequence comes from Rhinolophus hipposideros, assembly GCF_964194185.1. Taxonomy (NCBI): domain Eukaryota; kingdom Metazoa; phylum Chordata; class Mammalia; order Chiroptera; family Rhinolophidae; genus Rhinolophus; species Rhinolophus hipposideros. The sequence continues at coordinate 24,774,599 of NC_138071.1, read as the reverse complement.
AACAGTTCACTCACCCAAAAATAGACCATAATAGCAGGACCGACCTGCCCAGGGATGTTACCAGCAGACACAGGCAAGAACTCAAACCGAGCTAACTGGTGAAGAATTGTCTCTGCCAAAGCAAAACCATGAAGTCTAGAAGAGGAACGAGATCACTCCAACATATGGAACCAAGGATCCAACATAAGGAATCAAGGATCACCAAAAAAACAGGTAAATATAACAAAACCAAAGGAATCCAATAAGCTCTAATGAAGGATCGTAAAGAAATGGAGATCTACGAACTGTCAGACAAACAATTCCGAATAATCCTCTTAACCCTTTCACTGGGTTGATTGATTTCAAGTTTTTTCTCCAAAATGTGTCAAAAATCCACAAAATATAGTTACAGTATTTATATTTTTAAGTGAATACAGGTAAGGTGCTATATTTTATTAAAATAAATGATTAAAGTATAAAAATTTCCTACTGTTATTCATTCTTGAAAAACACAAATATATAGAAAAATGTTCATCTGCTTTCCTAAACTTCCTTTCTGGAGCACTGACAAGATGTTTTATAGTTTGAGCTTATGGGGTAAAGTCGAAAGCTGCAGTCAACGGCATGGAAATATCATTCCACTATAGTTGTATGTCTATTGTCAAAAGTGAAGTTTAGTGAACTACAAGGACACACAGACAACTAAACAAAATTAGGAAAACAATGCAGAAACAAAATGAGAAGTTCAACAAAGAAAAAAAAAACATCCAAAAAATAAACAAAAAAATTGTAGAGGTGAAAAATACAATAACTAAACCGAAGAATTCAATAGAAAGTTTCAAAACCTCATTTGACCACACACAAAAAAAGAATGAGCAACCTGGATGACAGAACATCGGAAATTATCCGGTCAGAGGAGCAAAAAAGAAAATGAATGAAAAAGAGTGAAGCAAGCCTACACGCCTTATGGGACACAATGAAAAGAAATGATATTCATATTATGGGAATTCCAGAAGGAGCAGAGAAAGAGAAAGGGACAAAGCATATAGAAAAAAAATAATGGCTCAAAATTTCCTGAACTTGTGGAGAGAACTGGAAATCCTGATCCTTGAGGCCGAAAAGGTTCCAGATAGGTTGAACCCAAGTAAGGCTACACTGAGACACATTATAATTAAATTGTCAAAGTCAAAGAAAGATTTTTAAAAGAGGCTAGCGAAAAAAGGCAAGTTACATAAAAGGGATCCCCCATAAGACTATGTATGGATTTCTCAACAGAAACATTTCAGGCTAGGAAAGAATGGGACGACATAGTGAAAATATTGTAAAGTTTTAGGAATTCTACTGAAGTTAAGCTGTTATCAGCTTAAAATAGGGTGTTATAATTTTCAGATGTTTTGCGTAAGCCTCATGGTAACCACAAGAGGAAAGCCTGTAGCAATTACACAAAAGAACGTGGTACAGAAGTCAAAGCATACTGATGTCAAAAAGACATTAAAACATGAATCATTAATTAGATATCTTCATAAACCCTTTACCCAAAGTGTGTTTTCTTTGGAAACACATCTACAGCAGGTCCTTGAATAACATTATTTGTTCAACAGTGTTTCATTATAACATTGATGAGATGTCTTAGGAATTCAGGCATCAGCTAGTCTTTGGTATTGGTTTCATTCTCCCTTGTTTGGCTTAAAATTGCAGAACCTATCTACAGCATTAAGTGAGGACTGATTGTACTTCAAAAGTACATAAGCATTAATTGGTAACTTTCTAATATAAATTATCCTAATTGAGCCTAATTTCTCCTATTGAGTATTGTAGAATTATTTCTTGCTAAATTATATATGCAATTTTTAACGATGTAAATTGAGCTATCTTTAAACTACATTAAATATAAAATTATTTTACATTTTTCTTTTTTATATTCAAATATCTTTAGTTTTGCTGTGAAATACTGTGTTTGAAAATTATAAACATCACAATTAAGATAGCAAACATGCTATTTATATTTATAAAGTTATATTTATAAGCCTTTTTATAGTGAAATATCTAATTGTCCAACAACAGAAATTTTAGGGCCAAATTCTTATATTTTCTACCACATTTCTCAGTGACTATTGTTTGATAATTATACTTAAATTAATAAACTACTGGAAAACATAATATGGTTATATACAAACTGTTTTATGGTACACATTTCATGTTTATTAAGAATAATACATGTTTTCCTAAAATATTATAGAATATTGTACAACATTTAAAATACAATATTATAGAATATTTGGAATACAGCATATCGGGGACAAATTTATATTTAAAAAAATTATAGTTCCTATAGAACAGAGAATTTTACCAGCATGACATGACTGAAGTAGCTCAAGCATTAAATTTCATTTTGAGTTTCCTAGTATCCAAGAGAAATGGAGGATGGGTTCTGTATGCAATTCCCATTGACTTATTAAAGGAAGCGTATGTGTTGATATGGAAAGCCACTTTTTTATGTCATAAATTTATAACCATGAATACCATGAAGGACATTATGTTCCACAACAGAGATTTGCATAAGAACTTTTGAAAACGTCAATGGCATAATAAATTGCAGCTAGTGAAAGTGTTTGTGTGAAGAGTTGCACTTCCAGAATAATAGCTAACATTTATTGAGCTTCTATTTGCTGATACTCTTGAAACACTTACCATTTATCAGCCTATTTAAACCCCACAGCCATAAAAAAAAAGAAATAGATAGGATATGGCATGCATTATTCAACCATAAATATGGAGTCCCTATTTTGTTCTAGGTACTTAGAATTCATAAGTAAATAAAGCAGCAAAAAGCCTTACCGATCATTTCAGATGCAGAAACTAAGACTTAAGAGGCTATGGAATCTAAGGCCACATAGCAAGTCGTCTGGTAGAGTCACAGTTTGAACTCAGGCTGTCTGGTCATCCTGTGCTCCAACATGAAGCCAGGGTTACTTCAGATACATAAATTCATATTGGTATTGCTTGTTCACCTGTTTCAAAGATCTGAGTTCTTTCTCTCTGACTACCAGGAAGGATATGTTGCCAGCAGGAGAAGACAGAGAAAATGGGGAAAGAGCCAAAACAGAGTGAAAATAACCAATCTCCCTGAATCCTAAAATATTAGTTAATTAATGAACCCTTTAATACACTTGCTTTTCCCAAACCTTTACTGAGCACTTACTCTGTGCTATGCACTGTTGGGGACCCTAGAAATGTGTGGATGAATCAGATGTGACGTTTGTCTTTCAAGAATCCCAGTCTTGCTGGCTATGGGGTTGGTAAGGAAGTTGAAATAGATAAAGGCAATTCAATGCAGGAAGGACAGTGATGTCCACATGTTTGGAGTACTGAGGCATGAAGAGGAGGTGCTTATCCAACCTGGGGGGTAGGACAAGGAGAGAGTCCTGGAAGGTTTGGATGGAGTCAGGAGTCAAAACATCACATATTTGAGAGAGAGAGAGAGAGAGAGAGAGAGAGAGAGAGAGAGAGAGAGAGAGAGAGAGAGAATGGGAAAATTACTTTTATAAAGTAAAGGAGAAAAGCAAGCAAATCAATCTTATTAGATAGGAACAGAAAACAAGAGAAAAAGCAGATGACAGAGCAGGACTGGGGGCGGGGGGAGGAAAAGGGAGGGGAGGGGAGGCTTAGTCAGTTAGAAATGGGATCATTACTGGTTTTACTAGTTACTATTTGGGATCTTAAACAACTTATTACACACTCACCTGTTTTCTTATTTCTAAATCTAGATAAATAATATCTACCTCAAAACTTTGCCGCGAGAATAAATATAAGATACTGTTTATAAAATGTGATGCTCAATAAATAGGACCTTTTTCCTTTCCCCATATGTGTGTGTTACTTTGGATAAACCCTGTGAAGTAGTTCTGAAAACTTGAAAGTGACAGGGTTCAAGACACACTCTCACAAAATGTGGCACCTTGGCAGATTGCGTATTTCATTTCTGAAGGAACTTGAGAAACGACAGGTGCAAGGACTCTCTGACCTTCTTCTGAAACAGGTCATGAGACCCTCACCTGACAGTGCCCTCCCTATGCCTGGAGGAAAGGAGCACCTTTCTTGCTGAAGACAAAGGGATGCCTGGAAGATTCTTAACAAATGGGACTCACTAAATTTTTCCCACTTTATTCCACTGAGCTCAGGACTTGTGTCCGATCATATGTTTCCAGGACGTTTTGCTTTATCAAACCTAGCACGAAAACGCTCAGGGTAACGACTTCACATCTTCACGTCCTTATGAAGGCTCCGTGTCATCTAAATCTTATATTAAATAAATGTGTATGTTTTTCTCCTGTTGCTCTGTCTTTTGATAGAGACCCAGTGGAGAATGTAGGGTGAAAGGAAGAAGATAATTTCCTCCCCAATAAAACCAGCACCAAAACCTGAACTTTCACAGATTTTAGAAATTTCCCTTTGGATGTTAGTCATGTTACCTTAGTAGTTATAGTGGATGATCACTTCATTCATTCATTCATTCATTCAGCAACAGTTTATTGAACAGCTACCATTTGGTGACATCACACTAAATACCATGGAATCACATTTAGTGTCTCCTGCCTGAGAGGAATTCAAAGTAGTCACAAAAGTACTTGTACAAAAATGTTCTCGAAGAGTTATGTAAAGAGCGCACTCAGAATATTGAGGCCTGAGTAAATCTGAGTGGGACTTTGCTTTGTTATTGTCTGTTTGTGTTAGAAATCAGGGCTCCTTCATCCTACAGAGCGTGAAAGCCACATTTATCAACATAATTTGTTGATAAATAATTGTTGCCTGAAACACTTTTTCCTAATTGAACACTAGTTTGTGGTTATAATAATGCAGTTCTACCAGAGATGACCAATGATTGGCAGGGATAATTGTACAGGCCAAATCTTTCTAAGATATAAATGGGTTAAAGTGTAATTTATAAGTATGGTCTTGCTCCCGGGGTAACTGAGGGTGCCTGGATTTGTGTAATTTCAAACTAGATTGTACATGTGGCAAAAAGTTTATTTTATTCCTTTAGATATGTGGGTATTGAGTCTTCTAACTACTAGTTGTGCTACTGGCGATATTTCTTAGCTACTACTGCTATTGTGTTTCCCAGAAAATAAGACCTAGCCGGACAATCAGCTCTAATGCATCTTTTGGAACACAAATTAATATAAGACCTTGTTTTACATTATATTATGTTAGATAAGACCCAGGCTTATGTCATAGTAAAATAAGACCGGGTCTCATATTAATTTTTGCTCTAAAAGACACATAAGAGCTGATTGTCCAGCGAGGTCTTATTTTCGGGGAAACAGGGTAACTTCCATGGATTACGGCATTCAGCTCCTCCAATAACTCAAACATGCTATTTTATAAAACAGTTAGACATCATACAATCCTGCTCAAAGAGTTTTCAGTGTTAAAATCATACCAGTTAACAGGTAACAATAACGATCCACTTTTCATTTATAGAACATGCCTGATAAATGCTTCCTTAACACAGATATAAAAACATATATGTAAATATAAAGTAGGAGGGGAAGAGTATAAAGTTTATTGTTGTGATAATTCGGAACAAATGTGTGTGTGTGTGTCGCATGAATGTGTAAGGGGTGCTGTCAAGATCACTTACTATTGATAGTGTGATTGATCATATTTATGAAAAGATCTGCCCTTCCAGCTGCCTCAATTTTCTTCCATCTATACAAAGAGCATCTCCACTTAATAGTTAACAAAACCCATCACCAAGTCCAGTGGTCTTAGGAGTTATTCTCCTGACTGCTTCATTACCCTTGACAGCTAAAATTTCCTTGAAATGCTCTCCTGAGAATTCTTTCCTTATATGCCATTTAACATACCTTAGCTTTCTTTATGACTGCTGATTTTATCTCATAAATGTTAGGGCCTATGCCTTCCAGGTGTCACTAAACTTACATGTTTAATGAATTCTTCCATATTGTTAGTTTCCACTACTGTTGCTAATTGGATCAACGGAATTATTCATTGCCAAACATTGCTTTAACCCAGATCTCCTAGTCATTCTATAAGTGCTTACCAGTTATTCCCACCAGTTCTTTAATCACCTAATCTCATCTTTTCTCTGAAACTGCCTCCCATTTCTCATGTTTGCTGACTGTTACTTAGATTTCTCTCTAAAGATTCTGTTTTCCTCTCCATTGCCTAGAGCAGTTTCCTGTCAAAGCCTTCTTTCTCTTCTCTCTTGTCTTCATGCCTTGAAACTTGATCTACCATTCTGAACATCCAAGCCAGGTTACTATGATTCTTTTCACATTTCCATAATGGGAAAAAAATAGAATTCTACAATGGCTTAGACTGTAAAGCCAAGACTCCTGAATATGGAATTTTAGGCCATCTATTGCTTGATCTTTTTGTGGGCTTACTTATTAATCATAGCTAAAGATTGCTGAACAATTAACATTTATCATGATCCTCATTAAATTTGTTCTATGTGTTTCCATCTGTTCCTCATAAAAACCATGAGAGAGAGATGCTCGTTGTGCTTATAATTTTATAAAAAGAACATGAAGCTTTGAGTGGTAAAATAGCACGCTCAAAGTCATAGACTACTCATGAGTGACCGAGTAAAAGCTCCAAGACAGGTCTACGCAAAGCCAAAACATTTGCTTGACCATTTACCTCCTCCACAGTATAACCAACCTGTCTCCTGATGCCCCAAATGGAGCTTCTGTTCTAATAACTTTAGCATCACTTTATCAACCTTCAGTTGACTTCAGATTCATTTCTATCCCATTTCATAACTCATTTTTCATGCTGAAATAATTTTCGCCTCCTTCTCCAAAAATGTTTACCAACATTTCTCTCAAAGCCTGCTTCAAGGTTATCTGTTACATGAAGTCTCCTCTAAAAAGCTCTACCTTAATTACTATTTTTATCATCATAGTCTCTACCACATGAATGTGTCCTATGTTACATTGTCTCACAATATTATTTAATATTCCAATTGGTGTATCATTTACCTCTCCAGTTTTCTTTAAATTTAAAGATATTCAAATTTAAATTTGAAGATAAAAACCATGTTTTCCAGATAACTTTCCTGGAGGCTGAAGGGGCATAGGGCCATCCTCGGATGTGTTTCTTAAGTGGGGTGAACAGGGTAAACCTTTTCCAAGAGGACACGGAGAAGGCAGTGCCCTGGGAGACTGTCCAGGGATGGGACCTATTTCCACCAGAACTGGACATGTCATCCCACCTGTCATTCACCACAAAAGATGGGCAAAATGGGATTAAATGGGATTAAAAGCCAGAAATGAGGTGTTCAACAGAGTTTACAAAAATGATCGAGGTGGTACCCTGGCTTCGATCCTGGGTCAGAAAGAAGGTATTAATGGAAAAACTGGTACAATTCAAATGAGGTCTGGAGTTCAGTTAGTAGTAATGTATAAATGTCAAGCAGTCTGTGTGGGGTAGGAAACTTTGAAAACTTCAAGGGCACATTTTGAGCTCAGGCAATATTGGATCCATTTTGTATCTCCTGTGTCTGATTTGGTCAGAGTACATAATATACACATACTACACAGCTTTTTATACCAAAACATATTTTTATCTGTTTAACGAAGAACACAGTAAGTTTCTCTCTCATTTCTGGTATAACTGTCATACAGAGAATGTAAATATTTCTATCATGTACTTTAAACTTACCATGATGTGTGATATATTATGGATGAACTTTGGTTAAAACTCAAATGAACATTGTAATGAGAAAAATTTACAGATAAGTGATTTTGAAAACAGAATGGGTGGCTTACACATTACTGGAAATAAAACACACCGCAAGAATTCAATGAGAGGCAATAAGAGGTTCTGAAGTAAAAGTTATAAAATACCCATCCCAATGAGGGTCATTTGAATATCAAAGAGACTATGTATGAATCTATGATTCTGAACTAATGTAAGAAGAAAACATACTCTCCTAAAATTTACATCATCTAATGGAAAGAAATTAAGAAGCAAATCAACCACGAAGAATTTTGATAAGAAAAAAAATTGCTGAGCAATAGACAGTGACCAAAACCATAATGATAGTTTTAAGTGGAAAATTATATTTATTACTTTAATACATTCAGATTACAAAAATAAAATAAAAGCCCAATAAAAAATATTGGTCCTATCAGTACAGGAACAAGATGATACAAAAACAAAGTATTCTAGCACAAATATGAGGTTGCAATTGTACATACTAAAAATATGCATTATCAACAGGGGAATAGTCAATGACTGAAGTTTTAAAAGTCTCCAATATTGTAGTCATTGCATCTGCTTGAGAAGTACTCAAACTATTGCTTTTATTTTGACGGAGCGTGTAACATATTTGTGTGTAATAATAAGACTGGCAATGTCACTGAAGCAGATTGTTTCTAAGAGGACTGGAACAAGTGTTCCCATCCCACATGCCCTTTGTGATGTCATTTCGCTATCTTATCATCAAAGCAGGAGTCTCCTCCTCCCCTTCCCCACCTTTCATCTACTTTGGTCCTTAGGCCAAGCGAATGGAGCAGCTGCAGAGGTGGTTGGTGTCCAATGGCTTACAGACCCAAGAACCTTAGAAAACCCAGCCACTTCTCATCCTCTCAGAGCTCTGTTTTTGTTCACAGATGGCATGAATATGAAGACTAGCCCACTGAATCAATACCACCAACAAAACCTTTCTGGAACTAGCAAAAGACTAATCTTCGATATTCACATAAGAATAAAAAGAAAGCAGAATGCTATGAGGGCTCTTTCAATGTAGAGGTCCTCAGGACAGGAGGCTTTGGAATGGTTAGGTCTAAACCCAGGGAGTGAGGATCCCTGGTGAGTGTGTGCAGTGTCAGAAAACTTCAAATGGACGTGTGAACCCTGTATCTGCACATAAGTGAAAACACTGTGACTAAAATGGAGGGAGAAGTATAGGGCTAAATTATGGCTATCTTTATTTTTACTCCAGTTGGGCACTGCCCTATGGGCAATCTGTGAACTATTTAAATTACTCACCACAAAAAATTATATGTTTTCTGATTATTAGAATCCCACTTTACAGATGGGGAAATTGAGAGTTTAGGAATCACTCTCTTCATAACCAATGGAGCCCCAAATTCTTACCCCAAGTTATGGTTGAGGCTTTATCCAAGCACTACTAGAGATCACATTTTTGGTTTGTTTTTTATAGGATTGCCTCTCTCTCTCTCTCTCTCTCCCTCTCTCTCTCTCAGAAGAATGGGCTAGCAAAGACAGAAACTAAAAGTCACCTTCCTTTCATTCCTCTCCCAGTCTGGTATACTGTGTTCTTTGACATCACTTGAGGGGTCTTGAAAAATCCAAGGGTTCTAAGGGTGGCCTCCATTAGAATGGCAGACAATCCCATTATCTAAGGAGAATGGAGAATAATCTGCTCGTTTGGATTCTGAAGGTTTATGAAGAAAACTACTAAATGCCAACGAGCACTTCTGTGGAGGGAAGGGTCGGGAGTTTTGTATTTGACCGTAGTTAACTTGTTCTGGTCAAGCATTCATGAGCTGGCTGGCATCATGGAACTTGGTTTTGTTTGTAAAACGGGAGAGCTGAGGGCTAAGCCTTGCCACAGTTGGAGAGGAGGGCGGAGAGTATCTAAATAATAATAAAGGACTGAGTTGCCTTCTCCAAAACTCTGGGCTGTGAGTTAGGCTTCATCTTAGCAGTGGTCCAACAGAGTGGGCAGGGCAAGCCCTCAGTCTTCAGCACAGGAAGGTATAGCTAAGGTGCGATGGACAGCCCCCCTTCTGGCTTGGAGGTGCAAGTACTGGGGTTCTGAATAGATGGACATCCAGAATTTCCTGTTGCTAAGATAAGACATGTGAGAGTGTAGACCATTTAAAGGATACAATTGAGGTTCATATTCACATCCCAGGTTTGCCGAGCAGGTTTATATATTGTACTCTGAAATAAAGCAGTGAAAGTGTATTCCTTAATCACGAAATGCCTATAAGCCTGTAAAAGTAGGGCAAGAAATTTTAATATTTCCTTTGCCAGACTTTACACACCTAGAAGTGTGAGTTTTGTCCACTGGGTTTCAGTTCTAGGAATATCTCTGGCTACATTTTTCATGGCTATAGAAACACTGTCTATAATATATAGGTTGGCGTGTTAACTGGGGTCAAGGCATTCAAAGTAAACCCACAGGTCAGCATTTAGTTTCTTCTGCAGGCTACTGGGTTTCCAAGTGATACTCAAATATCCTGTTTACCAAGCGCCAGTTTACTGAAGGCTTGAAGAACTCTAGGCTAAGCAGCATATAACTAATTCTGTGCCTTTAGCACATGTTGCTGATGGAAAAGTAGGCCTCTGATTTCTAGTTTCTCAGAAGGAATTTACTTACTGTAGTAACACCTAGTCCTTCGCAAAATATTACATAACTTAAAAAAAAGAGACAAATTACATTGAACAAATGTATACACTAAAGCATCAAAAGGGAGAGAAAGAGTTCCTTTATTTCTTTAAAGGGCCTTTTGAAGACTGAATTGTCTTTGAAAAAAAAACCATGAATGTATGCTGTTTTAAAGATTACAAAGTTTGATTGCTCTCTGGAAGGTCTGAAACAACAAAAACAACTAAAATGCTACGTTCGTTTCCCTCTGTCCTGAGAGTTGTCTAAGAAAAAGAATATGAGAAAGTGGTTACATTAGAACAAAGTTGCTTTGAGAATGGTGTAATTCTGGAATTAGGGTTTAAAGGAAAGACTGATATAATTTTTAATATAGGGTACTGATTTTTCTTAAACTCCTTTAAATATCCATTTTTAAGGTGGGAGGAGGTAACCTGACCTTTACATCTCTCCCCAGTGCTTACACTCGAAATGTAATCCATATAGCATGGCTGCTTTATGGTCCTAACGAGTGCAATAAGGCAAGCAAAAAAATGAATAAATGAATGAATTAAATAATACAGATTGGAAAGAAAAAAAATAAAACTTCCTTTATTTGCAGTAGACATGGTGGTCTAAATAGACAATCCCAAATAACTTGCAGAAAAGCTACTCTAACTAGAAAGCACACTTACCAAGGTCACAGAATACAAGATATAAAAATCATCGTATTCCTTTATATTAAATAAACAATGAAGCATTGAAATTAAGAAGAGCAGTGTCATTTAAAATAGCAACAAGCAACAAAATAGAGCTAACAAAATATATGCCAAATACGTATGCTTAAAAAATATAAAACATTAAAGAGATAAATTAAAAAATCCTAAATCAATGGCGCTACATAAATGGCACTTCATGTATCAGAAGACTCAATATTGTTAGGATGATGCAATCTCAAAAATAATTTTGACATAGTTTTTGGTAGTATTTGGCAGTCTGATTCTAAACTTTATATGGAAAGGCAAAGGACCTAGCATGGACACAATAACTTTGAGAAAGACAAACAAAGGTTACTACCTTTTGTACTTAAAATAAAGCTAAGCAATTAAGACAATGCGGTATTTATAAGAGGATATAAATACACATCAAAGAAATAGAATAAAGAGACTGGCTATGGAAACAAATATATGGTCCATTAATTTTCCACAAAGAAAATTCAAAGGCAATTCAAGAGAGAAAAGATAACGTTTTCAACAAAACGTTCTGTAACAATTGGATATCCATATGAAACAAAAAATAATAAAGACCTTAACCAACTTAAAATATATCATAAACCTAAATGTAAAATATAGAAGTATAAAACTTCTCAAAGAAAGCACAGGAGAAAATCTTTGTTAAGAAAATATTTGCATAAATCTTTGATACAGGTTTATGCAAATATATTTATATGGGACATAAAAAGCATGAACCATTAAAAAATTGATAAGTAAAAATGAAAACTGATGTTCTTTGAAACTGTTAATAAATTAAAAAAATACACAGACTAGAAGAATTATTTGCAAAACACATATATGTGATTAAGAACTGGTACCTAAACATACATATGCATAAATATATGTATCTGAATATGTATATACACACACATACACACACACACATGAATTTTGACAACTACAAAATGGTGCAACTAGAGATTGGCAGCCTCTTATGAAGTTATACATATAAAAATAAGTAAATAAACTATAGAGAAAAGATAAACATAAGTGGTTGTTGCCAGGGGCTAGGGAATGAGGGAGGCATTAATTACAAAGCAACCAACATGAGGGAACTTTGGGGGTCAGCAGAACCCAGATCTGACTTTGGCACTGCTACAAGATTATTTATCTTTGCTCAAATCCATAGATGCATATACCTGAAAAGAGTGAATTTTAATGCATTAAAGTATGATTTAATGAACCTGATTTACCTATCTATGTTGTAATTAATTTAGCTAAAGTATGGGTTCGCTCAGGGTGGTCTGTGGATGTTTCAGATAAAATGGTGAAAAATTAAATATATGATTTTCAGGCAAAACCAGAGAAGAGTGTGTTTTGAGGAGAAATGTTACTGGAAAGCCACAACATATCACACAGGCGGCCCTTATTCAACCTGTGAATAAATCCAGGTGAGAAGCAATGTGGGGAATGAGAGCTCGTGCCTCTGGAAAAATGCCAACCTTGGAACCGTGTGAGTGTCAGGAGGCAGATCAGAGCTGCTAAATCTTCCAGGCCAAAAATCAAAACTGGATCGGTTCCAGCACTTGTTACCCTCCATTTTGCGTCCTTATCTCTGTGTTTTCAACCACTCCATCACAATCCATCACATGCCCAGCCTCACGGCCTGTCCAGAACATCACTTCTCATGAGGAGCACGAGGTGACTGGTAGCCATGAAATATGAGAAAAGGATGGAGGAAATGAGGATTCCCTCGCCTATAAAAAAAATAATGAGCGAAGCCACGAGTCCTGTCTCCAAATGTTTGAAAGTCTGTCAGCAAAAGATAAAAAAATACTTTCATTATGTGAAGCGCCCAAGCCATAGTGAGCAGTAGTGGGCTCGAGTTACAGGGAGACTGAAATTAGTTTAAAATAAAGTTTACTACACAGTTTACCATACTAATAACAGATACCATATATTGAGATAGTGTTATACACATCTCCTCTTTTAGTCTTATAACAACCCTTTGAAGTAGACACTTACAGACAATAGAAAACATTTAAGTCCATACAGTTAATGAGCAGGGTAGTGCAGACTCGAACCCAGGCCTTTTTTTGCTCTGCTGTTGTCCTATCTCCCAGTGGGCTGCATGTGGGGACCCTGTCTTCCCATCATTGACTCTACTCGAGCCTCCTAGAAATCACTGCGTCGGGATGTCATGCCCTGTACACAGAAGTCTACAGGGCATGAGCTACATTCCATCTGCTTGCTACTGAGATATCAAATCGTGAGACATATGAGATTCTTCATTAGTGCATTTTCTTACTTGCGTAATAAATAAAGCTTCACTGCCCTCGTTCCTTTTTCTAAGCTTACTTCTCTTACATATACAGGAAACACGTTCTTCTTCACCACCTTGCCTCACTAGAGTTATGTTCAGGGGAGAGAGAAGGCTTTTGAGTCAGTAACAGCAAAACTGCACCCCGCCAATCAGTGGAGTTCCCCAATGGGGTAATCAGCTCTCACACACACTTATTGCTCCTGGCCCTGACATTGGAGCCTGGCTAGTTGGCTCTCACCCTTCTGCACCATGCCAAGGTCTGTGTGGAAGGAGGCACTTTTTCCTACCCAAATCGAGAAACTCAAAGCCTTATTATTTGAAGCACTGATGGATATTTGTAAGAAAAGTTCAGAATCCTGAAAAGCGCTGATAAGAAAGCCTCAATGTTTGTTTCCTCTTGGTATACTCATTTTTTCCAGGTTATTGGAACAACGACTATGTTGAGTTTCTTTTAATGTTTGGTATATTAACTCATCTACTTTTTTATATTTTGTTATCTTTAGATGAGTGCTTTACAAGTCATAAAATTGTAAAAGTTTAAGGAACTATAGATGCCATCCAATCTACCACCTACTACAAGAATCCCTTCTACAGCATCCATGAAAAAATCAGCATAATTTTTTTTTGCTTAAACACCTCACATAATGACAAAACAGATCATTCTGCCATGAACTCTAACGCTGAAAAAGTTATTTTTCATAAAGAGCTAAATTACATCTCTGAATCACTTCTATCATTTACTGGTCTCTGGAGCAACACAGAATATCTCTCTGCCCTTCCCAAGACAACCCTTCAAATACCTGTAGATACGAAGCCTGTATGACCATTTCATTTGGTTGTCTCTATATGCCCTGCCTGGGCCTCCGTTTCTATAGCAACCTTGAACCCTATCCGTGCCAGTGGGCCCCATGCCTACCTTTTACTCATCTCCACTGTGCACCTTTCCTGGATCCCTGGGGATCAGAAGACTAACATTTCCAAGATTTCCCTTTCAGCTGAATTTTGTCAGGTTGCAAGGATAGGTTAAAAGCCAGAGAAGAAAGAAGGCATGGGATTTCTGGCAGCAGCTGCCTGACATACCTGCTGAATCTCCTGCAGTATCAGCAGCAGTGTTGTCCCCAGAAGCTTCAGGGAAGGTGGCTCCTGCCCGGGACAGCAGCGAGGGTGGGGGTCCTAGGCTTTAGCCCAAGGCTGAGCAGCTTCCTGATCTCTGAGGAACACCCCCTTTCTTCCTTGTCCCTATGTCACACCCCTGTCTGCCTGTACTACCTAGAAGCACCTATTCTCCTGACTGTACACTGGTTATGTGCTATAACACTTGCCACACTTTGCACTGCAGTCCAGTTTTCTGCGTTCACACCTCACCTCACCACGAGGGCAGTCATGAGATTACACCAAGCGTTTGACTCACGCATGCTAGATTTGCAAATGTTTGTATTTGGAATCGTGTCTGTTCTTAGCTTCCTCTTCTTCAGACTACACACCCCCATTTATTCTTTGTTCTTCGTAAAGCATCCTTTCTAAATAGCTTATCTTCGACTCCTCCCCATATCATTCTCTCCTATTTCATTGGCTCCTAAAACGTCACATGCAGAAATGAGCAAATCATTTCAGATCTGGTCTAACCACAACAGGCTTCAAAATGAAAAGAACCAGTATTTCTTTCATTATCTCAACACTCTCCCGTCCATTAAGCCACCTTGGATTGTACTTGCTTTTTGCAGAAATCACGTTACATGCAAAACTCATATTACCATTCTGTTCAAACACTACACCATACATCATCTTGGAATCCCAAACTCTCAAGATAATTTCAGGTTTTCATTCTTTGTTCTCTACCATTTGTAAACTTTATAAGCTGACCAGTTATGACTTCAATCAAAATACCGATAGTATGTTGAATAGAACAATCCCAGCAGAGAGCACACTCTGCGATGCTGGTGAATTTAACCTCATTCCTATCCATGAGTTACAAGCACAAGAAATCTCTTTATTATGCTCGAGTTCATTCTTCCCCCACACTACGCGATGTTCTCAGCCTCCCAAAGATGGTTTTTAACATTATATTTATTGTACTGTTTCATATGCATACATGCTTTCATTTATATTTCATAGGCTAAAGTTTATTTTTAGGATTTGGCACTGCTGATTTTCAAAATAATGAATTCATCTTGTCAAAAAGAAAAAAAGATTATAGTTACCACGTTTGTTTTGCTTTTGTGACTGTTTAATAAAATTGAAATCCCTACCGTGTTTCCCCGAAAATAAGACCTAGCTGGACAATCAGCTCTAATGCGTCCTTTGGAGCAAAAATTAATATTAATACCCAGTCTTATTACTACAAAATAAGATCAGGTCTTATCTAACATAATATAAGGCCAGGTCTTATATTAATTTTTGCTCCAAAGGACGCATTAGAGCTGATTGTCCAGCTAGGTCTTATTTTCGGGGAAACACGGTAGGTATTTTGCATTCTCAAAGGATTTTTGGTTGTTTTGGAAAATTATTACTTTAAAAAATGGACTCTTCTTAACAATGAAAATTATTCATTGGATGGGCATATGGTTCATGGAAGAATATGCAGGAGTCCTTATAACGAGGTATTCATTATGGTTTTGATTTGCATTTCCCCGATTATTAGTGATTCTGTACTTGTCAGCCACTGAAATATGTTCTTTGGGAAAAAGTCTATTCAGGTCCTTTGTCCATATTTAAGTTGAATTATTTGTTTTTGTTTCACTATTGAGGGTTATGAGTTCCTAATACAGTTTGGATATTAACCGCTTATCAGATATGCAGTTTGCCAATATTTTCTCCCATTTCACAGGTTGCCTTGTATCTGTGGATAATTTACTTTGCTATGGAGAAGCTTTTTAGTCTGTAGTTCCACTGTGCTTTTTTCCCACTTGTGCTTTGGGTATCATATCCATGAAATCATTGCATTATATGTGGAATCCCAAAAACAAACAAACAAAAAAATAAACAAAAACAACAACTCAGCAAAACAGAGAACAGATTTGTGGTTGCCAGGGGCAGGGGGTGAAGGTTGGGGAAAAGGAGGAAGGTGGTGGTAAGGTACAAACTTCCAGTTATAGGAGGAATAAGCCCTAAGGAAGTAACCTACAGCATGGTGACTATAGTTAACAATACTATGTTGTATATTTGAAAATTGCTAAAAGAGTAGACTTTAAAAGTTATCACTCAGAAAAATTCTAACTATATATGGTGATGGTTGTGATAACTAATCTTATTGTGGTAATTGTTTTGCAATATTACATATATAAAGTCTCTATGTTGTACACCTTAAAGTTATACCGTGTTATACTTGAATTATATCTTAATGAAGCTGTAAAAATATTGCATTTTCACAGTATTGTGGGCCAGGTTGGAAGTTAGCAAACCAGGGCAGGGGAACTAAGTAAAAACCCAGAAGAACAAATAGAAAAGGGGGAGATAAAAGAGGAAGGAGAGAGAGAGACAGAGAGAGAGAGAGAGAGAGAGAGAGAGAGAGAGAGAGAGAGAGAGAGAGAGAGAGAGAGAGAGAATGACAATGAATATAAATCAGAATCAGCAACATACAAAAAGAAAGTAGTTGGACGAATATGAAAGCAACCAAGAAAAATGTTTACAAAATAGCTACTATTATAACATCCTGTGCCAACTTGAGGGTGGGAAATAAAGAAAAAAAGAAAAAAAGGAAACCCAGATCTCTCCTTTCACAAAGTTCTAGTTGGAACTCTAGTGATGGATTCTCAGATAAGTTAAATCCATAATGCAATCTTTCAATATCATTTAAGACAACCTTTGAAAAATAAAGCAACACTGTATACATGGGATGGAACGCTGAATGGGTTATAAAGAGGATAAAAGCTCAGGGGACAGTGATACCACTTCCTGGTGGAATAGTTAAAGAAAGGTGTGTGTCAGAAGTCAAGTTCAATGGCAGGATAAACAGGACACTATCATAGGGCGTTGAGGAGATCATTTTGGTTGTTGAGTAATTATATGTGAACACACACACCTGCACACATAGGCTTTGAGGTACTTGGCATATCCTGGTGAGAACCTCAACCTATTTACAGCAAAAAACAACAACAACAACAACAAAAAACTGTTTATAGCAAAGTGATACTATCTAAGCCATCGTTGTGATAAGATACGGAGAAAGATAGAGGCAAGGTTGCACGGGAACTTCAATGTCCAAAAAAAGAAAAAAAAAAGTTTAATCTATAGTCTATGGGAAAATATTGAAGCATTTTGAATAGGAGATTGATATGGTGAAACACAGTATGTTTATTTTCTATCTGGATTATCGGAAGGGCATTGCTCAATGATTCACTCTCTTAGGTAATCAGTCTAGTAGTAAATACTCATTGATTGGGGTGTTGCTAATCTATTGCTTTTTCAGTCAGACAGTAAAAATAAAATATTTTGCCCAAGTTAACATATTTTAATCATTGATTCCCAGGAGAGGTTTGACGGGTCAAGTCTTGGCAAAAGTCTACCCAAGTCCTCTGACAACAGCGATTTCTGTGTTTTCTTGCTCACGCTGGCACAGCTATCAAGCCACCCAAGCCTCTAACTGCTCAAGAAACTAACAGTCAGCCACCCTGGGAAAGATGCCATTTCTCCTGGATTCTTAAAAGTAGCCATTTAGTAAAATGTGAAAGGAAATGGCTTCAGTTACGCAGGCTGAATTTAACATGCGTAAGTGACAAATTTCCAACACTGAGCAGTTTCAGAGGGTCACCTATAGCCTCTCACGTTTCCGTTTTTAATACACCTGATTAATTTCCTTTCTTGTGACTTCTAATTTTAATGGCTCGATGTTTGAAAGATAAACTGAATCAGAAGGAAGACGGAAGACCGCTTTGCTTAGCTCCTTTGCCAGGTAAATCAGTTTGGAATGAAAAATCAGTATGTGTGTAACCATCTTAGCAGACGGAAAGAAAACAGCAATAATAGGTGAACTTTAGCCAAAAGACCATAAAGGCTGAAACAGGCAGAACAGTCGGAATAATTGAAGGTTGTTTTGATGTTTAAAGGGGTTGTGGTTTTACTCAGTGGCTTGCCTTTAGGGCAGGATAGTAAATTACAAATTTTCTAACATTGCCTGTTTGCCATCTGTTTTTGAGAAATTATGTCTGATAACAGACAATACAAACCATGACCTTGCTAAGCTTCAATGGAAACCACCCAAACAAAACCCAGGGCTTCTTTCTTCCCACTTCTAGAGAGCTACTCAGAGAAGACAGAAGAGGGAATGTGCACAATTAAAACATCCCCACATTAAATTTTATTTCATTTAATCAAAGGGAATCCTCAGAATGCTTGTTTTCTGAAGATTCTATTGCATAATTAGTCATAATTTCATAAGAGACAGTTTCCATAAATATCTTTAAAAAGGACTTTAGATAAACAGATAATAGATAAAACAGGAAATCAACTAGTAATGTATTTTCCAATGCTTATGTTTGATAGAAACACCTATTCCATTACATTAGAGTCATTACTCACCTTTGATTTATTTGTAAATAAGTAATATCCAGAACGGTCAATTATTTGCTATATGTACAAGCTTTGATTGTAATTGGCATTTATCTGCTTCCAAAAATCAAATATGTCTTGGAACTGAAAAAGATTTTCATTAAGGATGATTTTTGGAACAATATATCTGTAGACAAAACAAAACAACGCATGATTTTGGGCAACACAGTTATATTGAAATAAATATAGCTTTTTAAAATTTGCGTATTTAAAGAAAATTGCACTCAGATCATGTATTGAGGACTATGATTTGAGTAGGCTTGGTAAAAAGCAGTCACACACATTTATAATCATATAAAATATAAATTAATAACATGCTATATTGATAAATATAATTGTAGATTTTCCATAAATTTGTATATTGTATAAAAGGACATTTCATTTTCACAAGAGATATCCACTTAATTTTCCAACTAAAATATTCAGAAATGCAAGGATTTTCGTATAAATTCCTAGTAGTCATATGATTTCATAACAGAAGCCTAAAACTCACTTTAGAACTCAAGAAGTGGCTTATTATTGAACTCTTGGATAAAAACAAGAAAAACCTAAAAGGAACTGTTTCTATAATACTAAGCGCCAAAGACAGTATTTCTTAAAACGTCACACCACAATCATTTCATTCAAGGAAATGGTAAATTCAAAAGCCTTAATATAAATATTCAATTTTGTTACCAAATCAATATACGACACTAAGTTCAGTAAATGTTTCGCCGATAAACGATGCATCTTTAAATATGTGTTTTTGACTAGTTCCATATATGCAATACAAATCATATTATATTTAATCCTTAATATTTATAGGTCACCTTGTCTACCTGTGAATGGCTTTCACATGAATCACATCAGTTATTTCTGGGACCTCAAGGTATGAGGCTCCAAGTCTCTCAACAGAAATAGAAAGATACATTCTAGGGAGAGCTACACGTGCTGCAAAAACCACGAACTCAATATAATGATGCCGACTAAGGAAAGCCACACACATTCATCAGTGTAAACACAGGTGACCTCAGCATGCCAGGCCATCTATCTGCTTTGAGCTGCCATCCTGCTGAGACTGGTCCAGCTCCCTGACAGTAAATCTTTACACCATTATTTTATCCCCTGTGCTGACAAGACATCTCATGCTGTGAGCAGCCAAATGTTTATGTGCAAGGACATCGCTCCCATTACTGTTATTAGTCCTTTGCCCCCGTGCATAAGCAAGGGACGTTAAAGGCCACATGCCTGAGAAAAATAGTTTCCCCTGGTCCTCAGCTTTCGTGCCTGCTTCCTATACAAGGGGTGAAGGGATTCATCTTATTAAAATATACAAGGAGCAGCTCTGAGGCTCTAACTTCTTACCAGGCAGTCAGGGGAAACAAATTCACAAGAGCACAGTAACGGAGAGGGCGCTAGATAAACTGGCAAGGGATGAGGTTTCTATTTCTGCCACGAACCAGCTATGTGACCTTAGCAGATTGCTTGGTTTGGTTCATACTTCTGTTCTATTTCCGTCCCTTTTATTGAGTGGCTTCCTTTCAGAAAAAAAAAAAAAGTGTTAAAGACGAAAAGTACAGTAACACCCTACCCGTCTCTCCCTACAAATAAACATACAATATAATTTCCACAAGTCCCTACGGTAATTTTCCCAACTAATTGCAGGGATACCCTTCTAAATTGTTTTGAATGACTAGTTTTTCCCCTAGTCATTGACCATTGTATTGGTATTCAATGATTGACAAACCTGGTCTAATTTTAAAATGTAGTATTCCTTTTCCAAAAGACCATTTTAGGATTTAGTATTCTTTTTAATAGTAGTTTAAAAGTGTCAATACGTGTCAATACAAATGCTGCATTTCTATTAAAATATAAGGCATAACTTGTATATTTAATACTTACACAAAAACCCGTGTGGGAAGCTCTATAAAGGAAGTAACCATGGGGGATTTCCTCACTATTGTATTTTTAGGGAACTAACAAAATAGCCACCACACAAGATCTGACAATTAAGTTTGTGAACTTATTGCAATGATGTTGCTAACCTTTTTTGATATCAGAGGGATTATTCATTATGAATAATGAATGGGCAAAGAGTTAACCAGCTGGACAAAGAGTTAATGAAGTTTACTATTTGGAAGTCCTGAAAAGGCTGTGTGAAAAAGTTAGACGACCTGAACTTTTCGTCAATAATTTATGGTGCTTGCATCACGACAATGCTCCAGCTCACTCGGCTCTGTCTGTGAGGGAGTTATTTAGCTAGTAATCAAATAGCAGTATTGGGACAACCTCCCTTCTCACCTGATCTGGCCCCCAATGAATTCTTTCTTTACCCGAAGATAAAGGAAATATTGAAAGGAAGACATTTTGATGACATTCAGGACATCAAGGGTAATACCACTACAGCTCTGATGGTCACTCCAGAAAAAGTTCCAAAATTGCTTTGAAGGGTGGACTAGGCACTGAGGTCGGTGCATAGCTTCCAAGGGGAGGACTTGGAAGGTGACTATAGTGATATTTAGCAGTGAGGTATGTAGCACTTTTTCTAAGATGCATTTGCGAACTTAATTGTCAGACCTTGCACAGGAAGTGCTCTATGTACATTGATAATGGAAACAGATTAAATCACCATAATTAACAAATTACATCACAAACTAAAATCCAAGATAGCTCAGTGGAAGCACTCGTTAATCTGGGATTAGGAACTGGTAACCAGTAAGAAAGACCACATTCCCTGTGACTTGAGAAGTTAAGGACAGTTTAGAATGGACCAAAAATAGAAACAGACAACTCAGTGGGAAAGAAAACAAAAGGAAACAAACAAACAAAAAACATAAGCTTGCAGCTTTCCAATCTTAATCTTCTTTTCATCGAAAGTTGAGTATTTTTTTTTTTAATTCAAAACATTGTTCTGTGAATGGGGACATCCTGCCAACTAAAGGGGAAAGGCTTTTCCTACCACATTGCTTCCAGAAAGGAGACCTCATTCTCCAGGGGGCAGCAAGAAAGTGATAGAAAAGGCAGGCTATCCATCTTTTTTCATCACATAGCTACTTATATGCAATTGTATTTTTTTCTCCTTTTGTCTACAAAATTGCAATGTCCAATAGAAATAAACTAAAATATCACAGCTCTCTCACTTCCTTGTCATTCCACACTTTGACTTGTTATGCTCTACTTAGTTTGAAAATATCCCTATGATCAAGCACTCCTTTCTATTACTTCCTAAAGTTCAGAGTTATTTTTTAAATATTTTGACTTACTATGAAAAAAGTCTATAATACCCTTCTACTTATCTTCCCTTAAAAATAATTCTGTCATTAGCAATTACCCAAGTTGGAAGCACAGCTCCAAAAATAGAGATTTTTAAAGAGGTCATGACAGTAAAACTTTTCAGCGACGTCAGTGTCTTAGAATCTCATTTACCAATAACACTCATCAAAAATCTTTTGCTCCAAAATCTCAATGGAATTTACACATTAATTCTGACAGCAGCCTGGTAATGTGCCCGAATCACGAATAATGATTGACAAAGGAGGGACCCCACAGTGAGATGCTCAGAAAACCAATCATCTTAGGTCTTGTCCAAAAGCTTCCTGTCCTTGCAGATTTTATTCTCTGTCCTTCAGAAAATGTCCCTTTGCAAAGTTCCTGCCACTTTGTGCCATGAATACTGGAAAACGAGGTGAGAGTTTTTCTCTAAATTCCTGTGATCCCAGCAACACATTATCTACAAAGAATATGATACCTTATTTTTATAGAGGGCCTGGTTGTTTTTCATGAGGAACCATCAGAGTACCATACTACCGAAAGCTGTGACTATGAATTTATGCTTATTCTCATTATGTCCTCTACGTTTTCAACTGTATGCCTTACCGAGTACTCTTTCTAACACATTGTTGGGTGTGAAATGATTCGTTTTGTACATTTCTTTTCAAGGTCTCTCCAAATGTAGTTTGGGGAATAGACAGGAAGACGATGATAAGAAACAGAAAGAGGAAAAACCCTGCTAGAAGATTACTGTAATAATCGAGAAGGAAGATCATGGAAGACTAAAATCACATCACTAAAGATGAAGAGACATGAGCAGAATGAAAGAAAGGACTCTTTCGCCATTAAGAAAATGTAAATTTTTGAAAAAGTTTTAAATGAGTCTATAAAACAATGTAACATATTCAGAATAATCCCCACTTTCTTCAGGTTAATTTTGGAATAGAATTTAACAATAATCACAACATTTTAAGAACGATGAAGAAGTCATGTATTTATTTCGCAGAAGTATGAAACTGTGGCAATATGTAGTGATATAAAACCAGTCCAGCATAGGTCGTGTAAGTAGTCGGATTATTGTAAATTCTACCACTTCTCACATTCAACAGATGGAGGTATACCGCACAGGTTGTTCATTACTATTTTTTTTTTTTTAATGGGGATTGTCCTCGATCAGTAGAACTTGGCCCTGCCATGGCTCTAGGTACCTGGGAAGCTTCGTCAGCTGGGACTCAGAGGAGTAGGACAACATCTTGAAAACACCGTCATTCAGTATCCATGTACTGACTTGAATGTGTTTTCCAAACTACAATCGTTTTCTAAGACCATACGACACTCATTTAACAAGTTTTTCTTTGCAATTGCAAAAAGGCAGGGACTTTTTAACAAGTCCATTTTGGTTTCCATTATTAGTTTATCCTTTCATTTATCCTACGGACATCCTGGCTTTTTATTTTTCCCTTTCTTTCTCCCTCTCTCTGTTACAGAGCAAAGCTATATTTCCCATCATCTGTCTGGTAACAATTAGATTTAATGTGATTAAGTTGGGAATTATTCTGTAAGTATGGTAATCAGCTACTACCCCACCCCATTGATTCGATTCATTCCTTTTCTTCTATTTCCATTTTAATAATTATTTTATCATTTCACATTAATTTGCTTCCAATAAATTAAATTAAATGCATCAAAGGGCCTCAAAGCAAATTAGCTTTTTGCTAAGTCAGGTCTTAAAGACCCAAAATATGACTTTGTTTTTCTCGCTGTAGATTATAAATATTCATTTCACATTGGGAAAAAGTACTTTCAAATTAATTTTCCATTGCTTCTAAAATATCTAAGAATTCCTTCTAAGCCAAAAAAAAGATCTATCATAAATCTTCATAAAATAAGTTTATTTTAGAAAATTAGTTTTCCTTTTACAATTTTTTAAAAGAGGAATTGCATGATAAAAATTTCATTCATAGGTTAAAAATCAAGTTTTGAGCTTTTTTTTTTTTTCTTTCTAAGGGTAGTATTTTCTAATTTAAAATGTTCCCCTACTATTGCTTTTATTATTTTATCTTGATTATAACTATATAGAGAAAAGCTATTTCCTTATAAATTTAAAAGTGGTCAATTCTTTCTCATTGGGAAACTATTCTGTCTTTCTAGCCCCTACAGTCTTCGGACACAGAAAGGCACAGACTGAATTTATTCCAACAGATCACTTGAAAATAACATGTTTAGAATGCTAAATCCATCTTTTAGGAGATACTAACCATAGTATTTAAGTTCCTACACAAGTTGGCCTAATACCGTGTTTCCCTGAAAATAAGACCTAGCCGGACAATCAGCTCTAATACAACTTTTGGAGCAAAAATTGATATAAGACCCGGTCTTGTATTATATAAGACCCAGTTTTATATTATGTCATATTATATAAGACCTGGTATTATATTATATTATACCTAGTATTATATTATATTATATTTATTATATTATAAAAACCCAGTCTTATAGTAAAATAAGACTGGGTCTTGTATTAATTTTTGCTCCAAAAAACGCATTAAAGCTGATGGTCCGGCTGGGTCTTATTTTAGGGGAAACACAGTATTCCTGAAGTGGAGAAATACAGAGGAATTTTACGAGGAAGATTTATCTAACCTATAATGTCAAGAATGTATTACCCTGGAGGATGGCAGAGTTTCCCAGCTACCCAGTGATCTGTGGGAGCATACATGCCCGAGATTCAGGCTTTGGTGGGTAAGCGTTGCAGTGGGTCAAGTGCTGACCTGGAAATGTTGGCAGCGATGAAGCAATGAGAGCTAAACTCTACCTCAAAAGCTCATGAATTCCTTTAGTATTTATTGAGTGTCTCATGTCATGCCGCTATATGCCTCTGGTCTGTGAATATAAAACATTCTTTTTTTTTTTTCTTATGTAGGAATCTCTCTCAGCATGAATATAGGTTAGTGGAGTAAAACATTCACGGAAAACTCTAGTAGAAAAAATAAAAACAGGTAAAGGGATGAAAGTTTACAGGAGAAAGTGATGACTCCTGACTGTTAAGGTCAGGAAACGCAACCTGGGGTTCAAGCTGTGGGTTTTCTTTGCCAACATACAAGTTCAGACAATTAAGTTCACGAACTCATTCTAGAAAAAGTACTACATGCCTCAATGTTGAATATCACTAAAATCACCTTTGAAGTCCTCCCCTTGAGAAGCTATGCACCGACACCAGTGCCTAGTCCACCCTTCAAAGCAATTTTGGAACTCTCTTTCTGGAATAACCATCAGAGTTGTCATCTTATTACCCTTGATGTCCTGAATGTCATCAAAATGTCTTCCTTTCAATATTTCCTTTTTCTTTGGGTAAAGAAAGAAGTCATTGGGGGCCAGATCAGGTGAGTAGGGAGGGTGTTCCAATACAGTTATTTGTTCACTGGCAAAAACTCCCTCACAGACAGTGCCTTGTGAGCTGGTGCATTGTCGTGATGCAAGAGCCATGAATTGTTGGCAAAAAGTTCAAGTCGTCTAACTTTTTCACGCAGCCTTTTCAGCACTTCCAAATAGTAAACTTGGTTAACTCTTTGTCCAGTTGGTACAAATTCATAATGAATAATCCCTCTGATATCAAAAAAGGTTAGCAACATTGTTGCAATAAGTTCGTGAACTTAATTGCCCTACCCTATATTTCCCAGATCAGCCCTGGGGTCTTCTTTTCACAGCCACCACGGGGACTCATTTTCCTAACGTTTACTGCTGCGTCCCACCAATTTGTCTCTTCATGCTCATTAGGGAATGAGGTGGAATTTTACATCTTTTTGTCTACGTTTTGTACCAAGATTAAGCAATTTATGTTTTATTATTTTTAATGGCATAGTAACAACCAAGACATAGGAGAAAAATGTCTCAATATTGTGTGCTACGTTTTAACCTTATCCCTCCGAAGACATTCTTACAAAAACACTCATTTTTTTATTTTAATGTACACAGAGGACCAAGGGAAGGGTCTTCTTCTATTTTTTTTTCTTTCTTTTTTTCCCCTTAAACAGGAGGTTATTGCGTCCAATGTATACAATAAAAATATATACTGTTTATTATGATTCATGACATTGAGCATCTTTTCATATGTCTATGGCCTTCTGTATGTCCTCTTCGGAAAAATGTCTCTTCAGATCTTCTGTCCACTTTTTAATTTGTTTTTTTGGTGTTGTATGAGTTCCTCATAAATTTTGAATAGTATATACCCCTTATCAGCTGTATCATTGGCAAATATCTTCTCTCATTCCATAGGCTCTCTGTTCATTTTGTTGGTGGTTTCCTTTACTGTGCAAACATGTTTTAGTTTGATGTAGGCCCATGTGTTTATTTTTTCTTTTGTTTCCCTTGCACAAGGAGATAGATCAGAAAATAACATTACTAAAAGCAATGTCAGAGTTTTTTGCCTACATTCTCTTCTAGGAGTTTTATGGTTTCAGGTCTTACATTTAAGTCTTTAATCCATTTTGAGTTTATTATATATGGTGTAAGAAGATGGTCCGTTTTCATTTTTTTTGCATGTATCTGTCCAGGTTTGCATGTAAATACTCAGGTTTTCTGGCATTTCTTTATAGGAACTGGGGTGAGGATGGGAACCCGGGATAAAGTCCAGACAAGGTCCTTTAAAAGAGGGCTGTAAAATGGGAGGGAAACTGGATTTGCGGCCGAGATACTGCATGAAGTGCAGACTCTACCCGGGGTTTCCCTGCCTCTTGTAATTCTCTCACATCTGACACTGCAGACGCTGTCCTCGACCAGGCTTCTGAGAAGGACTTCTGTCAGCATGTCCACGTGCGCCTGTGGCTGCGGACAGGGCCCCCTGCCTCAGAGCTTCTTTGGCTGAAGAATAACTGCACATCATTTCTCTGCAGTGCACTCTAGGATTTGCTTTCTAATTTGTCCTGTGGCAAACTGGCTTGGACTCTGACGATTCCATTCTTCTTGTTCTTTCCCTGTCTCTGGCATTGTGCCACCAGCAGACTCTGCCCTGACCCGTTCTTTCTGGTTCACTGGCTGCAGTTCACAGAAGACCAGCTCCCTCGTCACATGATTGTCATGTCAGATCGCGTATCTTCGTGTAATCGGTGAATCAGGACTCCACCATAAAATTAGATACTGTTCAGTCATAAGTCTAATCAATGTGGATAACTGAAATGGCTTTGAACGGAAACCACAATGTTACTTATGCCAGAAAATGTGAAGACTAGATTCACAAATAGCACAACTTTCAGAAAAGCATTTAGGAATGAACATGTGTTCTCAATTATAATTATACATACATATATATATATATATACGTGTATATATATATATACATGTATATATATGTGTGTATATATATATACACACACACATATACGACACACACATGTGTATGTCATATATATGTATATATACTATATTACACATATATATTATATTATGTATTATATACATTTTTATTTACATCTATATTACTATTACATACTTTTATAAGTAATCTACCACATAGGACATACATTTATATATGATTTATATGTTTGACATCATACATTTTATATATTATACACAATAAAAATAGATGATGTATATTATATAGTATATATTACCATTACTAAGTATACCAGTAATATACAGAGGGTGCCTAAACAATGTATACACATTTTCAGAAAGGAAAGCACTATTAAAATTGTAATACTCAATATATACAGATACCAAAAGATGACTACAAGTCACGTTTGACTTCTGCAATGACAAGAGATGCTCAAAGTGGTTCCCATCAGCGTCCAGACACTTCTGATTATGGCAAACTACTGTTTGAGCAACACTGACCAAGGTGTCCACTTGTATACATTTTTTGGCACCCCTGGTATATGTATTATTTAATTCTGAACCGTTTGAAGAATTCGCTATACATAATTAAATTGAATAACCAGTTCTAATGAAAAGATATATGAGTATGTGAACACAAACACACACACACACACACACACACACACACACATTGCATAATGCTATGGCGTATAAACAAAAAAACAGTGAAAATGTTTGAGCTCCCTTCTAGAACAAGTCAGTGAACTACATTACATTATTTTCTAAAATAAAAATTTCTCTGGCCCACAGTTTGTCAAGTTTTTAAACAGTTATGCTCTTACTTCTACAGGAATGGCTGAGGCTTCGCTAACCTTGGCAAAGCATGTGTAAGTTTTGAATAAAAGGCTGTAAATCATTAATGTGAATTTAATGTTGGAAACCTTTTCACTGACAGTTTTAACATTGTAATTCATTTGCCACCTGCAACAGTGACATATGACTTTTCCCATAGCTTATTATGAAATTTCAGGCAGTATCTTCAGATAAAATATAGTTCAGAGAGCTCACAGGAAGAATTCACTGATTTCATAAGGATAAGACCAACCAACGCTACGAAGACAGACCTGGATGGTCTTGTGGCTCACTGACCCTCCCCTCCACCATGCACACATGAGTGGACACATGCAAATTCACATACACATGCACACATTTCACACACATACAAAGGGGAGATGAGCTGAGAGCTGATTCCATAGGTCTGAAAGCTAAAGCATGCACAACTCTGTAAATACACCAAAAGCCACTGAAGTGTATATCTTAAATGGGTTAAATGCATGGTGTGTAAGTACATCTCAATCAAGCTTTAAAAAAAATAAGCAGGTAATGCAGTCACCATGTTCCTGACAGCCATCTCCCCATCCCTACCAAGGGCCCCTCCTCACCTCCTCAGTCAAGGAGTTTTTACTGTTTCACCGTCTCATATTGTCTGTCCTCACTCCCTATAAATACGTAAACAGTAGGGGAGTGGGGCCCCTTCTCCAGTGGAACTTTGTCATTGGGGTATGCAGACTTTCTCAGCCTGGCATCGAATGAGGGGTGCAAGTCTAGGGCACGTACTGGGTGCCCTCTACTACTTCTGTGATTTTAGGTCTCCCCATGTCCCCACCCCAATGACCCTAGGTTATGTCCACCCCACTTACCAATAGTAGTCAATCTTTGACACTATTGAGTGACAACCACATCCAAATGTTTTCCCTGTGATACACTCATTCATTCATTCATTCAATAAACTGTGTGCCAAAGTAAATGTGGAGCTAGAGCAGTGAACAAGACAGATGGTGTCTCCTCTCTTGAGTTTACATTCAGAATACACAGTCTCTGGGCATGTTAAGTGCTGTTTTCACAAATACTTGCCTATTTTACTAATTGAATTTTTTATTTATACTCCTTAAATAAGTTGTGATTTGCTTTCCTCTTTTTCCTTTAGAAAACAGTAAGCATAGTTGCACGAACCTGAAAGTGCTCTTCAATTATATGTATTTTATATCCACCATCATTCTTTGTCCTATGATCTCCTTTTTTGGAAGCTCTCATTTACAAACTGGAAGTGATTTAAAAAATAATTCAAATCTCTTACAAAGCTTTAAAATAATTTTTGCCAAAAAAAAAAAAAATAGTTTTTACCTTTCTAACTACTGGGCTAAGTTTACAAATAATGAGAATAAAAACATGAAAAAAAAAAAGATTTGAGTATGCTTATCCTCTGTTAGGTGTGTATTTATCTGTTCTGACACTGTCGTTTCTTTGCAAAATTGTATTTCTTTTCGCGATGCCAAAACCATTAGGAAAAACATTGTTTTCTGTTCTCTCCTCCCCAACACCTGCACAAAACTCTTGATTAGACATCAAAGAGATCGCAATCCATTAGCATGTGATAAGCAATGGGCCACTGTCATGCCAACACCTGCCTTTCATTACCCCACAGAACCAGGAACTGAAGAGTTGAAAGAGCTGGGGATGAGACTGAGATAAATATTGGTAAAAATGAATAATAAATGAGAATTGAGGAAACCCAAGAGGGGAAAGACCTGAAACAAAATGAATTGTCCTCCTACTCCTCACAGAGCATTTTTTGCACTGTGATTAAAATATGTTCTTCTCTCATTGGTGCAGCCACTATGGAAAACAGTATGGCGGTATCTCAAAAATCTGAAAATGGAACTACCTTATGATCCAGCAATTCCACTCCTAGGTATCTATCCAAAGAAATGCAAAACTCCAATTCAAAAATCTTTATGCACTCCTATGTTTATTGCAGCACTATACACAACAGCCAAGACATGGAAACAACCAAAATGCCCATCACTAGATGACTGGATTCAGAAGCTGTGGTACATTTACACAATGGAGTATTACGCAGCCATAAAGAAGAAAGAAATCTTACCATTTGCAACAACTTGGATGGTTCTAGAGAACATTATGTTAAGTGAAATAAGTCAGACGGAGAAAGACAAATACCATATGATCTCACTTATATGTGGAATCTAAAGAAAACAATAAGTGAATGAACTAATCAGAAACAGGTTTGGAGACAAAGAGGAAATACTGAGGGTTATTAGATGGGCGGGGGGTAGGGATCAGGGGGAAGGTGAGGGGATTAGAAAACAGTCGGTAACCACAAGATGGCCACGGGGTTTTGAAAATTAATTTGGGGAATATAATCAATAATGTTGTAAAGATTTTGTAGGGTATCCGATCCGATGGACACTTGTCTCATTAGGGAGACCACCTCAGGGAAGATGTAGATGTCTGATCACTGCACTGTACACCTGAAGCTGAACAATAATGAATGTCAACTATAATTATATATAAATATATATATATATATATACATATATATGTATATATATATGTATATATGCATATACTTACAAGAGGCAGAGTACAGCATTGGGAGTGGAGACAGTGGAAATGTGATGGCTCAGTGCGATGTCAGAGGGATAGTGGATGGGGGAGTGGGGTTCACACAGTGTGAGGGATATAAATGATAAACGTCTAAGTATTACTTTGTCTTGTGCACCTGAAACTAATAAAAAAAATATGTTCTTCTCTCAAAAATGATTATGGCAGAACTACCCAGCTTTTTGATTGTGTTCTGGGAAAGCCTTGTCTTCTTTGCTCTCCAAAGCCGACCATTTGCGGGCTGGCTTCACTTTATTCCTCGTTAAGTTCTTATGGACACATTTTAGACCTTTTCCCTGTAACCCAAGCATCAATAGATACTCCCTATTCCCTAGATGTTGTCTTCCTTATGCTCACTTAATATTCTTTCCACATTCCCTCCAACAGTGAGATTTATTTCCCTTTTTCTTTCTCTAATCCTACCTATTATTTTCCTTTGCGGAAAATCAACATCAGTTTATCCTTCAAACACTGGAGTTTAAAATTCTCCCAGGTAAGATGCCTTACATTAAAGAAGGGGAAAATCTACCAAGAAGAGCTGACCACTGTGACGGCAGGGGTTTCGGTTCCTTCACAGGAAGAGATTACTGGAGACGCTCTGGCTAACCTCAGCTGAAAAAGAAGCTGTGTGCCAAAATCATTTTAATCAAATAGAAGTCCTTGAATAAATTCTGTAGTCCTCATTAGACTAATTTGCTAAGTTTTACACCTCATACACACTTTACCACTCCACTTAGAGAATGCACTTTATGCAATGCAAAAAAACAAAAAAAAAAGAGGAGGAGGAGAATTGGCACATCTTTAAGAGGGTATCACACTAATTCACCAAAAATAACCTTCTTGCCCAAAGGAGGTCTTTAGACAATCGATCACCAATGCACATATTATCCACAGGCGCAGCAAATTATAATGAGCCTCCAAAGACTCTCTTGAAATGATTCCCTGACATTCGAGAAGACGTTTGTCTTTCCTTTGGAATTCACACCAGTGTTCGGTATAATTTTCGTGCAAACTCCAAATAGAAATATTTCAAAGAAGGAAATAACAAAACAAAACCATTAATATAACCAGCGATTTACGATTTGAAATAAAAATGTTTTGTTAAGGTATTTCATCAAAGGCAGAGACTGTAACAGTTTTCATGTTTTCCTCTCCCGACA
Source organism: Rhinolophus hipposideros (assembly GCF_964194185.1). Classification (NCBI taxonomy): domain Eukaryota; kingdom Metazoa; phylum Chordata; class Mammalia; order Chiroptera; family Rhinolophidae; genus Rhinolophus; species Rhinolophus hipposideros. The sequence goes on along the minus strand of NC_138071.1, from coordinate 24,742,484 downwards.
GCCTCCAGAATCAGAACAGGTAGGTAGATTGTACAAGCTGGACCCCTGCCATGTGACCTGAGGAGCCCAAAGAAGCCTTTCTGATACTCTGAACTCATGTTACAAAAAGCACATTCTCAATAGCAAAGTGTCCAAGGCTACTAAGACTGGGGTGGTGCTGGAGTCCGGAGTCAGATTCCCTTCCTTTTCCTCCTGGCTCTACCACTTCCTGGCTATGGTATAGACATGGGCAAAGACTTTATAAGCCTGTTTACCCCTCTACTAAAATTTTGATAATGTCATCCTCATCTTTTGTTATGTTCTGAGTATTTCATGAGATAATGTCTGTTAAATATTAACCATTGTGCCTGGCACATGGAAAGTGTTCAGCAATCACGAACTACTGTTCTCATCACCAGTGATTACTCTGATCAACCTATTCCTCTGAGGAGGGACTGGGAAACGTGAGTTCACCAAGCTAATGTGGAGATGATAACACCAATAAAGTCCTACTAAATGGGTCACACAAGTGATAGTGAGGGCTAACGGAAGCCATTTCACTGTCAAGGCAATTTTATTTCTCCTCCTAAAGTTTAGGTTCCAGCCCCACCCCAAAAGAAGGATAATATCAGAATCTATCATAGGTGAGTCTCGTGGGTATTCCATGAGATAACGCTGATAAAGCTGTTACTAGAAGGCACAGAACATGGGGCCAAAGAAGTGCCCATTAAACATTAGTGGTTAACAGGTGTTTTTGTTATTACAGAGACTGATGTCATCATCCACCTTTTCCCATAATGCATTTAATCCTTTTTTTAAGTAGTGGAGATGAGAACCGAACCTTGCACTAGTTTTTCCCAGATAGGGGGGAAACAAAAGCTTGTTTCTCTATCTCTAATGTTACACTCATCTAGGAAGGGTAAATGATGTACCTCCAAGCTCCTAAATGGGTCTGTATCTGCAAGTTTGAGACAAAAACCGAGAGAAAGCTCCACACAAGACAGGACGTGTAATGTGAAGTTTGGGATGAATTGAGGAAGTGAGCAAAGAACCCCCCAGGCAGGGAGAGAACTGAGATTCACAACTGGGTCAGTACTGCAAAGCATAAGACCGGACTCCGGAGCAGAAAAATTAAGGTGAATCATGGGAAACCGAAGTCTGGGGATACGAAGAGAACTGGGGGAAGTTCATGCTTCCACAGGGCACGGACAAGGGGTCTCAGGCAGCCATGGCTACACCTGAAGACGCCCTGAGTTGTACCTGTTGACATCACGGCCACATAAAGTAGAAACTCAAGCTTTTGTATGCTCATATTTCTACAAATCATTTTCAACATGCTGCCTGAGGATGGTATTCTATATGCATCTATAAGCTATAGTTATTTTTATCAGTCATCAAACCTCAATTATGTTCAAAATTTAAGTAATAGTACAGAGAACACTGAATTCAGACAGACCTTGACTACAATGCTTGTTCTGTTACTAACCAGAGAGAAGACGTTATCAATGGTTGTATACCCTGGACTTTAGGCTTCTCATCGGAAAAAGATGTCAGGCTAAATGATTAATACATTCTTATTAATAATTTATCTGTACTCACAATTTTCTTCACTGGAAAGGGTTACATGACAAACTGAGAAGAAATATAATTTGAACAGTGACATGATTTAAAATGACATATATATATATATATATATATATATATATATATATATAATAAAACATTGGGGTATTGGCCTATTAGTTTCAAATGTATAATATTCATAGATATGTCTTAACTACCAGCTGTAATTAGATCATTTCCGCCTGAGATACAGCAGTTTAAAATATATATATATATACATATATATATATATACACACATTATATATATATATATATATATATATATATATATATATATATATATATATATCATAGATCCATGAAGGTCTGCATATTTTTTTGATGGACTGCCAAGTGAGATTTCAAGTGACAGTTGCCACAGTTGAAACAGAATATATACGACAGGGCTGCCTTCACATCCCACCCACCTTGTCCAACAAGCTAGAGGTCATTTGTCACAGCCTCAAGGAACTTAACACGGTTGGGAAACAGGGATTTCTCGTAGTGCTTAATAATTTAAGTCATTGTCAGTTCATCCTTTCGGATATGATAGCATTTGGGAATAGTCATAAACTCCACTTTCGTTCAGCCAGTTCCCTTTAACCTTGATACAAGCTCGTATACAGGGTTATAAAGACATTCAATGCAAGCATCAAACAGGTTGGATTTATCAATAGGATGGATTTGGACAGTCATACCATCTGTCTGTACAGCGTAAGTCACCACAACAGGTGTGCATACGACCACATACAAGGTCATTGTGTGTGTGTGTGTGTGTCTATATATATATATATATATATATATATATATATGCTCCCTGTGTGACCGCATACCAATTATGGACTACAGATATGGTTCAATCGATAGACGAATGCAAATTTCTACAACTCAAATAATCGAAATATTAACATTGGCTTTTTTACTTTTAAAACTTAGGAAAGGGTACAGAGGTTAGTACTGACTTAAGTAATTGAACTGATAGACTGATATTTTCAGATATCTGAGTATTTTGCAATTTCAAATTCAATTAGCTTTCTAAGCCAGTCTGAGTTACCGTGACATGGGACGCAGGAACCGTTTCTTTCCCTGTGTGGGTTGGAGGTATCTGCCCATGGATGTTACACACCAGTGTAGGTTCAATTTCAAAAATCGTCCTGGCCCTGAGCAAATAGAGGTTAGGAAGAATCAAATCCGAGTATTTTTTAAATAGTGATTCCAGAATGCAAACAGACTGAGCAAGAGTAATAAATGCCCATTGCTATTGCTGAGAGAATACTGGTGAGGTGTAATAAAGCACGTAGCCATTGGAAGAAAATAAGCAGTGGACACAGAACTTTCCATTCAAAAAGAGAAGACATAAAATACAAGAAAAAGACAAGACTAATGAAAAGCAAAGCGTGAGGTACAAACAATGGCTACAAGGAATACTTTAGGAGATATCTTGTCAATCCACGTATAAAGCACAAACTCCAACTCCCTTTGTTTATTATAAGACTCGCAAGCCGTTTCGTATGTAATACGCATTGAAAACTGTAAAATAACACAATGGTATGTTTATGTTTCTGCAATCTCCCTATGTACAAGGTGTCCTGATTTATGTATCGGGGAATCTATTGGTCAGGTTTTTCTTTAATTCAGTTTATTGTTGACATCATTGCCCAAGTTGTGAACACCATATTACATTTCTGAAGGTCAGAGAGGTGCAATTTACATGTGTGTTTCCAATAACACTATGAGAGTATAATTCTCTCTATGTATGCCTCTAATGACGGCTGTGAGGCAATTTCAGTTTTAAGTTTGGAATACAGTTGAGAAGCAAGGTTATGAGAGGATTTTGAGATAAATCACAGCTTAGACTTGGCAAAGAGAGTCCTAACATTTTCTATACAAACAAATGAAATGCCAGCACAGACTCTCAATGTCAGAGCTTTTGAAAGGAATCTGGTTGGCTCAACTGGAGTTAACTGTGTGTGCTGGGACAATTTGACCTAGAAACAAACACTCTACAAATAATCAGTGAATCTGAAGGGAAATGAAAATGATGTTTAGTGGCTGACCTTAGTTGCATACTAGCCGATTATGAGACGATAATAATTATTATCTGAGCATAGTTTGTGGAACAATGACCATTGCTAGTACAAAGGTGCCAACTAATTTCAGATTTATTTCGTTATTTAAACATAGAATCATAAGTGGCAAGAACTGGAAAAAATATTAGAAATCGTAGCTCATTGCAGCAATATTTTAGATGAGAAGAAACTCAGGTTTGTTTCCACAAACACCCTTGAATTTTATTATATATGTATATATATATATATATATATATATATATATATATATATGTATATATATACACACACATACACACATATATATGAATCTTTAAAAGCATAATATAAAACCTTTTTATAAATTATTTTTTTTAATTAAAGTATAATTTACATACCATTAAATTCACCCTCCTTAATATATAGTTGTACAAGTTTGGACAAATGCATAAGTTGGGTAATCATCAGCACATTTAAGAGGTAGAATAGTCCCAACATTCCACCAAATTCCTCTGGGCATTTTTGTAGTCAACCCCTACACTACTTTCAGGTCATAAAACCACTGATTTGTTTTTTTATCTCTATAGCTTTGCCACAAAACCAACATTTTAATAGCAGCAGAAAATGCACCTGTCTATTTTTCAAGGTGCTTGAAGGAAAAATATTATATAGCATACTGCTCATACCTGATAAGGCCATTGCCTACATGTGAAAAAGCAATACTTAAGATTGCTTCATACTGGAATATTAACTGTAATAGTACTGGAATAGTACTGGTACTGGAATAGTAACTCCTTCTCCCTGCCATACTTGCAGACCCAGGACTGGAGAAAGGCATTTGTGTTCTTCCAGGAGAATAATTTGATCCTCCTTCAAACTGATACTCTACATGTGTACTCAGTATTTTTTTAAAGTAGAAGCCTAGTGCCTGGTTGAGTGCAAAGGCAGACAAGGAAGATTCTGGAAGACAGCATTTTTGCTTCTTGCATAATCCATTGAGCCAAACAAGTACACAACAATTAACCAACAATACGTGGCGCACAAAAGCTTTGCTGGGAATGAAATGGATGAGAGCTTCTTATACTCTCCTCCCAGATAGCTTCTCCAAGAATTCCTTGTAATACATTCAGTAGTCTCTTTTAGGAGAAATTCTGATAAATGCAGTTTTCTTTTTGCTTTACACTTTCAGAAGTGTTTTATTGCTTAGTGTCCCAAGCTATTGCCAATCTGACCTCTGTTCTTTCTCTACCATGTGTCCTCTCTACACCTCATCAAAGGAGCTCAACAAGCCATCATGGGCCCCCTGACCTATTAAGAGTCATCCTTTTCCCTAACTCCCCACAGTACGCTGGGGAGCTGACTAGTTGTGTGGGACAAAAGTGCCCCCATGGCTGGTTCCTAATGAGTAGAGGGGTGGGCAAAGTGCTGTTGTGTTTCTTAGAACCAGCATTGAAACTTGGATGACATTTTCAAATAGAGATAAAGTTTAAATCATGGTTAGATTTTTATACTTAATGGTATTATACATTCAAGTATTTTTCATTTCTTCCTTCTTTTGTTTGTCTAATATTTACTGAATTCCAGCTAAGATTGAGGCAGTGGGCTCCTCACTGGGTACATTCTTTGCCCTCAGAGAGCCCAAATTAAGTGAGGTTAAATCAGCTTCTACAAGCTGGTCTGCGATCCTATCATGCTTTGTTAAACCATTTCTTATGGAAAATGTATGACTCACTTAAGTTCAAAGAGTAGATTTACAAATAAGCATTGGTAAATCCAAACCCATTTATTAATTTGGAGCTGCTTGCATATTAGAAATGAACAGCTAGTCCTCTATTCATCATTAATATGCTTCATTCCTGTTAAATTGAAGTGCCATTGATTTAATTGGAGTGAGGGAGGAAGAAAGCTTGATTGCTATCCCTGAGTTTGGCTTTAAGAAATTCTCTTTTCCCTTGGCAGATATGTGCTAAATGAGATTTAGCGAAAAGAAATAAAACCCAACTATTAAACTCATCTTAGTTGCTTCTTCTCCACAAAATAGAAATGGAAACTTGTTATCAACATTGCATGATTGGTTGCATTTTAATATTCAGTGTCTAATGACTGGCATGTGATAAATCTCTCATTAAAATATTCATGAATAATCAGATTAAATGTCACATCTCCAAAGAAAGATCATCTGATCAGGGGTAACATCAGTTAATTTCTTTATTTGTTTGTAGAGCACTATTAGAGTAAAAGCAATCAGTATGAAAAACCTCTCCATTGGTGTGTGAATTACATATAAATGATGTGTTGCCTGGCACTTGGTACAGCAGAAAAAAAATCAGAAAATAGTATTTTCTTCATTTTTAAGAAAAATGCATGAGATCCACTTTCATTAATTCTCTAATATTCTTTTCTACCAATATGCTACTCCCGTATTGATTGTTGTAACTCTCCCAAGAAAGAATTAAGAACAGGAACTCTAATTTTCTAGATGATTTCAGAATAAAACACTCGGGACAATCAAATATTTTGGTTAGAAGAGAATGGCAATGCCATAAGCTAGTACTAAACAGCTGATTTCATTGAAAGTCTTCGTGCTTAAATTGGTAAATCTGTACCAACACGTACTAGGGAAGAATGAAACTAAAAGGATACGTGTAGGTGGTGTAAAGCTGGAGCTGGTGTCATGGAGAGGGCCATCTTCCTCTCCAGGACAGCTAAAAGTGCCCCTGATCGGCCCATAAGGTACTCTCAATACTGTGACAATTACACTGCAGCCACCCTGCCAGAAGGCAAAGGCAGGAAAGGCTGTCACCTCTTTTGGAGGGGACTCGAAAATTACCCCTAGTGACTCCCGACACATTACATAAGACCTTCTAATACAGCATCCGCATATCTATTTTTTAATCAAAATTTGATGTTCATTTTTCCCTAAAGGTTACTGATGACAAAATATGCATGCTGTGCAGATAATAACAGCATTTGTATATGCAGTTTATTACGGGACTCTGTGATCGCCTATCACGTAGCTTGTGATTAACTCTACACTAACATCAAGGCCATATGGTATCCTACCCATTTATGGAACAAAGCTATCTCCTTCATGTCATTTATTGTAGGTTAATTTATGATTTGGCAGAAACATTATAGAAAAACACTGCTTCTTCTCAGATGTGATTTTTTTTAGCAAATCGAAATGCATTAACCTTGCTAATTTTCACCCTCATTCCATCCAATGCATAATGGCTCTGGAGCCAAAATTTATCTGCCTTCAAAGCTTCTCAGTTTAGTTCGAGTTGTGGAAGTATTTGGTAGACCTGGAATTTCGAAATGCATCTAGTCTTAAAAATGTGTTCTACCATGATGTACATACATAAGTATTCCCAGGATTGGATGTCCCCTACTGGGAAGAGAAAAGTGTTCATATTGTAAAACTAGAGACAAGTGGTGTATTGAAAACGGGACAAAGGAAGGAAAGACAGTTTCTTTTCATTTTAGAATAACTATTGTTCATGATGTTGTCTCAGGGATTCACATCCAGTCTCTCAATTCAGTTACTGCTAATATTTTTTTTATTGTTTTGCTTAGAGCATTCCTTATGTGTATAGTCACTTATGTGACCGTATCAGACACAAATCACGTCACCCAAGTTGCTAATTCATGTAAATGATAAATCTTTGACTATAAATCCAGAGTCTTGTTAAATTCTAACATGGCTTTCACTGTTTATGTCATAGATGATAAATTGATATTCTTCAAGACTACATGACTGTTTGTAAATTTGTATTCTTTAATTACATTTCAAAATATTATGGCCTATCTAAATATAGGCCAACATTTACTGACAATCGGCAAATTTCAGATAAATAGCAAATCTTTTTTAAAAGACTTTGGATTATAAATAGTATTCTACATTATGGTTAGGATCACATAAATTTTTTTTTTTTCATTTTGGTTCAGAATATGTTGTTGATTTTCAAATAACCTGAAAATAGTCATTGGCTATTCACTATACATTATATTTCAATCGTTTTTGTATTAAAGTCAGATCTTTCAGAACACATGACCAAGGTTTCTCAATTCTGAATAGAATTTTCCATTCTCATTTTCCCCAATCTTGTTATCACTGGGTACAAATATGTTTGAGATATTTTTATATTCTGCAAATTCCATTTGCTGTACTACCGTGTTTTCCCAAAAATAAGACCCAGTCTTATATTAATTTTTGCTTCAAAAGACTCATTAGGGCTTATGCTCAGGGGATGTCATCCTGAAAAATCATGCTAGGGCTTATTTTCCGGTTAGGTCTTATTTTTCGGGGAAACACGGTATGTTGTTTAGATACCTTAACCTAATATTTTCCTACATGTAAAATAAGAAAATTATACTGACATAAAAAACAAAAAAAAACAAAAACTGGCAGTTTATTTTTTATGTCAAACTTTAAAATCTCTCTAATAGGTTTGGACATAGGTATGGGAATTTATGAAAGAAAAACATGACCTCTAAGAATCCACTTAGGTTTCCTGCTGTAGCCATTCGTTCCTAGTCAGACAATCAAACACCCTTCTTCTTCATTTGAGGAAAATGGAGCACACAGAGATATAGTTCCACGTCCATGGTCAGCTCTGTGAGACCAGAGCCAATTTTGTCTAATCTGCAGAATACTGCTATTCCCAGAAGTGTCCCTGGCACATAGGAAGCACATCATACACTGCGTTTGAGTTGCGAATAGTTAGTGTATTTATAAACAGATAGGTTTAAAGTGAAATCAAAAAGAAGTATGTCCTACAATTTTGTGGGCAGGCTTCAAATAATAGATTATAGGTAAGATGTTGAAAATTGGTTGATGGTGCAGCAACACGAGAAAGCGTTGACTGACTTACACGTGGAGATCGGTCAAGTGAGTATGTATACGGATGAGAGATTCATAACACCTACCAGGGAGTATGTGTTTCATGGTGAGCTAATTCGAGAATTTGCCTAAATCTTTATAAATAACCGACTCAAGATGATACAAGAGGGTACCACACAACTACATAGAGAACTGATTCCTTTCAAAAGTCTGGCTATAAAAAAGATATTGACCTGTAGCTGAGTCACAAGATTCTGATTGTCTTATGAAGCACAATTGAAAATGCTGGTGCTTTAGCTTAGTTGGTAAATACATTTTAAAGAAAGCATTCGGTATTCATCAAGTACTCAAAAGACTCTCAAGCAGTAGGAGGTGCAGACTTTTCTTGGAGCAGGACTGAGAGCCCTAAGGGATTGCCAGGAGGTAGATTTAAACTCAGTGCAAAATGCACTCCCATAGAAAGAAATCTCAACAAATGAATGGGCTCTCATTCATCTATGATTCTAGCAGAATAACTTTCTGAAAATAGTAAGCTGCAGAAATTAACCCTAATGTATTAATTGAATAATTATTAATTAACCCTCTTCAAATTCTTCCAATGTGATTGACTTACATTGCCCATTTAAAATCCTCACTTTCCTTTCACTTCATATTTGAGAACATAGTATTACATGTATTATGTGGGTGAATTTATTTTATGAAACAAAAATGTTTAGTTATCCAATATCTAACCCTTCTTAAAATATGAAGAAGCCTTATATAATACAAAGTTTATTTCTCCCTAATGAATTCATCATCACAGCATTTCTTATGTTAACAACTGATAGATGTTTCTGCAAGAAATAGTCTCAAAAAATATAAGATTTTGACTTGCTGTGACTGATTTATTCATGAGCATGCACAGTAAAGGTTTAGGATCTTTCTACTAATAACTAATCTGCCCAAAGAAAATTATTTTTGCTACCTATTTTATAGCTCTAATAACTAGTAACAACCCAATAATCTTTCATGATGATTATCAGGGTCAATGGAAATTGTAGATAATCAAGGGGGAAATATTTCCTTGCAGGAACTCATATGACATGACACATTCTTTGGTGTAAAATGTTCCATTATTTAAAATATTTCACCTTCTAGCATACGCAAATACTATCAAAATAATATGCCTAGGAAAACCATTCAACAGCTATGTTCTACATTTTAAGATATGCTATGTATTTATGATAAAGTTATATATTTTAAATGCATTTAAGAAATCACATTTAAAGAAGATAAACATGTTAACTTCCTATGGGTTTCAGCAGAAGTAATATTGAAAATATTTGACATAAGTATGACAAAGACCCTAAAGCTATTGTGCCTGCCTTAGCCCCTAAGTTTCTAGATTGTGCGGATTTCCCAATTTGGGCTAACCAGGAGAGAGAACGGTAGGAAATCGCATTCACCTTGCTGTGTATGACATGTATCACATTATTTTTGAGGAAGTACATTTTTGAATTATGTTGTGTATGGAAATGGGGACCATCAGTCAAAAGCACAAATTATGACATCAAGGATACCGAAATAGTTAAAAAAAATAAAAATAAAAAGGAAGGATTCCTTCGGTAGACCAGAATTAGAAGGTTACCTATTTCGCAAGCATGTACAAATCTGAAGTCACACTCATTGTACACACTGATTTCTTTACAACGAATTATACAGAGTAGAGTAGGTTGTTAGGAGCCTCCATTTCCCTTCAGAAAGGATCGCCCTCAAGCAGTGTGGCCAGAAGATAGTTCTTGCTGGTGCCCTAGATCGGATCACTTTGATCTGGTCTGTATGGGATGACTGTTTTTGCTTCAGGGCTCTAGTTACTAGGTTTCTCTTTGCTCATGTATTCGCTGGAAGTGAGGTCTCTAAATACTGACCTACATATTTGACAGGAAAGTTTTCACTCCCTCCAGGGTGCTGTAAGGTTTGGAAGGGACAATGTGAAACGCTGGCTCTTGAGTTCTCTAATGCTATTCTGTAGACCTATAAGCAACTTATCTTCCCTTGAGGGACCAATAGTTCCTGTATGCTGAGATGATGGGAGTGATTGGAAGGCCATTTCAGTCTCAAGAATTACTTCTTGCTTAAAAGAAGTAGAAAAAGCTATCTCAGATGCACAAGCCTGGATGACATCGCATTTCTACATAGCACTGTCAAATCTCTCTGGAAAAAGAAGATCTAAATGTTATTGTATAATTACTCACACGCGTATGTATGGAACCCCACACTCACTCACATATATACATAATTTAGTATACTTAATGTACTGCTTTTCCAAACCAAACCGAACAACAACCACAGAACCTGAAGAATGAAAGCTGGCCTGTAAAATCAAATAAGTTGCGTAAAAGGAAGTCGTAGACACAGTAACTAGTTCACTTTGCCCTTCACAGTGCTTCTAGAGGGCTGACAACAGTCTTCTGAAATTTAAAATGCATGTGTATTCTAGATTTGAAAAAGCTTTTGGACCTGAACAGTGAGGTTGGTGAGAAGAATATTATCATTGTAATTCAAAGCATGATCTGATACATGTCAGATAACGGGTGGCAAAATGCACACTATAAAGGTCACAATATGATTTTTTTTTTTAAGTTCCCTAACTTGAAACTCCAGTTTTACTCCCAAAATCAGCTAAGTCAGTTTTGTTTGAAGTTTGTAAGCAATTAGACCTTATAGGTGATGGATATGGAGAGGAAATTATAATCAGTGTATCTCTATACTTTGGTTCTAGAGTCTTTTACTCATTCTTTTACATTCTGACCAATGTAGGATTTTTTTTTTCTAGTCATGGTACAGAATTGTTTTCTTTGGCATAATCAGTCAGCTCTTGTTTGATGTACTACTCAGTTAACATGAAGTTGATACACTTTTTCATACATAGCGCATAAGAATATCAAGCAGCCAATTTAGGAAATAAATGAAAACAGGCCTGGAATTGCAAAAAAAAGTACGGACATGTGGAGTTAGAGATGACCTGAAAAATTTGGGTCTGCAGAGTGACCTCCATTTTAACTAGAAGGTAATAAGTATCTTGTTTTCAGAAGGTTTAAATGACATAACAGACATAGTCAGCATCACAGCACTTGAAACAGAGATATGCAATACAATTGAGCTATGCCAATATTATAACTTCTATTTTACTGAAGGTATGATGTAAGAAAAAAGAGTATTTCAGTTTGTTTCTGTGCATTTTCAGTTTTATAACTCTTTGAGCCAGTCTTTTATCCATAATGAGTTTATTTCTTTTTATACTATAAATAATGAAGAAAAACACTCCCTACTACCCAATCCTCACCAGGTGTGCATTTACAATCCAGTAAATAATGATGTTTTTCGGGTTTGGATGTCTATTTTTTCCATTGTACCAAATATAATGAGAGTCAACTAGAAAGGATTCATAATAACTAAGCCCATTATTATACAAGTTTAGGTTTGATTCCATATAATAAAGTACACCTTATTTCATCACTGCATGTTTCATGACAAGTGATAATTGTGTAGAGAACCTGACCCCTTGGTGAGCTTGAACAGCCCCTAACACAGAGCAGGTGCTCTGCAAATGTCTCTTGAGTTTTAAGTGAATGGGCCTGCTTTGAAAATGAGAAAAGAACTGTTGAAAACTGGCCCATGTGTCCTATGAGAGGCTAGATTCCCTGAGAAAGAGGTGTTTCAAGGTTACATCATTTTACAAACTATTAAGTAGGTATGAAGATGTTAGCTGAGAGTTAAGAAACGTCTTCCTCCCATCAGCTTAAGTTTCTTCTTTGATATGTAGATTCACAGGATTGATAAGGACCATAGAGGAATAGAATCCAATTTCATGTCACACAATCTCTGAGAAATACCACAGCATCTGAACAACTTCAGCAGTGCAGGGGTTAAGTCACGGAGCAGTAGCTTAACATTTTGGTTAGAACGTCTGTCCTTATATTGAACCAGCAGCATCCGTACTGCACACTTCACTTATTTATTTAAATTCATCCATTTGGAGCAACACGCATAAAATTATATATTCATTCTCTCTCTCTCTCTCTCTCTCTCTCTCTCTCTCTCTCTCTCTCTCTCTCTCTCTCTCTCAGCTATGGTATTTTTTTTACCGCCTGCAAAACAACTCAATGACTCCTTGCATTCTTACTTTTCTCAAATATATTCCCTAGGTTTGAGTCCCTCTTTCTCTTCACCTCCCCTTTTATTTTCCTTTCCTATTTCTCTCTCATCCCTCCTTACTCTTCTTATAGACTCTTTACCATCTCCCTTATGGATCCTTCTTCATTCTTTTGCTATGTTAAAAAAAAAAAAAAAGAAGAAGAAAAAGAAAGAAAGAAAGAAAGAAAGAAAAAGAAAAAAAAGGCTGGTAGTCCTTAGTGAAATTTTACAAGAGTGCCATTAACAATTCTGATGGTAAAATTCCAATGTCCAAAGCAGGGATTACAAATTAAGTTGAATGATTTCAGAAGAAGATCTTGAACAAATACATAAGTGGTAATATTAGTGAGCTTGTGTGTGTGTGTGTGGGGGGGGGGTAGCGGGAGTGATCCCAGAAAGCACCAGACTGTGTATGCATATTGCTGTAACTAGTGATTCATACAAAGGTCCAAAGGGCCAGATGTCTATTTAGGGGCAGAACTGCTGAAACTCAGAAGGGAAATTTCTAGTTTTATCCTGGCCTGAAAGCAGGGTGCAAAGAATGAGGGCTTTGCAGTTGTATGGATCTCGCTTTTCAGTTTAGTTTCAGTGAATAATGGTGGAATCGTGTGTAATTATTTACTTTCTTTTCAACCTCAGTGTCCCCATCTTTTAGGCGATATTAAATGTGCACACTTGTTATGAGCACTAACAGAGAGCAACTAAAGTCGGCAGAAAACACAATTTTATTACTTAGATTACTTAGGAGATGTTCCTTCCTGCTGGTTCCTTGCATCAGACCCCACACAGCCCTCACGCCAAATCACCAACATTAGGAGTTTACGACACATGGGATTAAAATAGCAACAATTTCCTGTAACTTTTCTCATAAAAAGGTCTAACGTCATTTCCTTTTATTATACATGTTCTTATAATCTGTGAAATATGGATATGGGCAGCCTACTTAGTTGGATGTGTAGAGTGGTGGGTAGAAAATTAAAAACTATCATCCAGTTTTTGTTTTGTTTTGTTTTGGGATGGTAATAGCCACAGTTCACTGGTTTCTATAAAGCAACCCTACTGAACTTCAATTTTCCTAGGTCACCCAAGTGTGTGGTGTCTCATAACTTCAAAACGGTTGCAGTGAATTGCGATTGAGTCTAATTTTCTTGTCCAGAATGACTACACATTAGTGCAGTCCAGCCTGACTGTATTGTGGTTTTTTTTTTTTTTTTTTACACACATGCAGAGAAACAGATTGCAAGCACAACATTCCACAAGTCTACCTTAACATTCTCCCAGCAGGTTTTGCATTCAGCTGGATGGTTATAATATTGCAGGTAGACACGGCCAGTAGACACGGCTGTGGCCCTTTTCTCTATCACTGCATCCTCTCTTTCATGTTCTCTTTTTTCTTGGTATCTCTGGCTTTGCTGGTTCTACTTAAGCCTACCAGGTAGAAACATGTTTTACTAAATTTCCGATTCAACTTTGTGGACTTAGAATATCAGTAAAACTCCTTCCTTGTTAACATTTATGTGCATTTCCTTAACTTCTTATTTAGGAAGCATATAAACATGACTTATGTAAAGAAAAGTCTCTCTACAAACGACAGTCCACAACTTAATCAGTTATTAATCAATTTACCCTTTTTACAATGACACTTGAAATATATGTCTAAGAGAAACTCTAAGTAATTAGCTCGAAGTGGAAAGTTGACTATAATATAAACTGAGAAATTAGATTGATATATTGCTTTAGAATTAAATGAAATTTACAAGACATTATAATAAAAGTTTTAAATGTACTTAAGTATATTAAATTTTAAATATATTAAAGGCAGATTAGCAACGAAGAACTAATTGGTATTCCTTGATGATAATAGGACAAGGGATCTATTTAGGGGATGCTTTTCAAAAGCAGAGACCTGATGATGAGAAGAAATAAAAATGAATTGCTTATTTCTTTCTTTATTGCCAATGATTTTTGAGAGAAATATTTTGTACTTGTTTTTTGGGATACACAGTTTAGAGATCTAAAAATAATTCAATAGAAAAATGTAGAAGGTAAACGGAAAGGAGCCATAAAGATCATCTAATCTGTATTTATTTTGGAATCCATCCTGCACGGTCTGATGTGGCAGTCACAAACCACTGTCATTATACAGCTCTTGAAACGGAGGTGGTTCAAACTGAGATGGGTTGCAAGTGTAAAATATACCCTGAAATTGGAAGAATGAGTTAAGAAGTCAATGATCAATAATCATTTTTATCAATAATAATTATCCTCAATAATATTTTTATGTGAATTACATGTTCAAATAATATTTGGGACATACAGGATTAAGTACAATGTATTCATAAAATTAATTTTTTTTACTAAGTTTTAAATGTGGCTACCAGAAAATTTAAAATCGCACACGTGACTTGCATTATATTTCTGTTGGACTGTTGGATTTTACTGTCATCAAAAGTTACACTGTCAGCCAAGTGAACAAACTAAGTGTGGACATAGAGACTTGATGGCAATTTTCTTAAAGTTTTGAAATGATTAAAGAAGGAAATCGAGCAACAGTCAGCCAAAATAAGGATCATTCTTATGGAATGTCTGTCAGAGGCCTTTTGTGTCAGCGTGGTCACCATGATGGTGTTTGCTCATGAAAAATCCTCCATTGATGACTGTAGAAATTGCAGACAAAGGAGTCTCATTCCAACAGGGAAGACTTTAATACCTGGTGTATGTGACCAAGAAAATGTATCTGCAACGGTCTGACACTTCTCATGGAGCTGTTTGAGAAAAAAACATATTATATATAGAGAAAAGATATATCGAAGCCAATTAGCCTGCCTCCAAATCTCTTGATAAATTGTCATCAGATTGAATCTCCTTGGCAGTGAGTGGAAAGGCAAGAAAACATGGATAACTACTAGTATACATGCAGGAACAAGAGTTTGCAGGAAAAAAAAAAAAGAAGACAGATGTTCAAGTATTTAAGTAAAAGAAAAATTGTCTCAATATAAGTGATGAGTGCTAATCTCATTTAATATTAAACAAACAAACAAAAATACTAAACAATGTCATTTAGCATTTTAGGAAAGGAACTGAAGAGTTCACACACAAAAAAATCCTGAGTTTTAGATAATAACAAATTCATCAATGAGATTAGTAAAGGCTAAAGTAATGGATAAATGCTTAAGTTATTTTTCTCTTTGCAAGAGGAGGGGGGAATGAAAGGGATGGAAATGACACTTGATTTTTAAAATGGCTGATGCAAGCAATTCCTATCTTGAGAATCAGTCTCTAATTTTGAAAATCATAATGCTTTGTAGAAAATAAAAGCAATATTTTGAAATATTCTTAAAACTCCTTATCACTGTCTGTCTTTTGCAGTTCTGATTCTCTTATTCATTGTCTTAGACAATAATTAAGGTCTAGTAAAAAAGAATGGAATCCCCCATAAACTCAGGCCAAATTTTCTGAGAATGCTCCTTTTTTTTCCCTTTCTTTGATCTTAAACCATTGGTAATGTCTCTCCCTCTCTCTCTCTCTCTCTCTCTTTTTTTTTTTTTGGTAATGTCTCTTTTTAATATTTATTTTTTTTAATAAAAAGTTGAACATTTCCCTTTTCTTTCCTTCTATTTTTTTTGTTTGTTTGTTTCTTGAAATGTTATTTATCTAAAGGAAGGCAATATCTAAAATAACCTCCCTTTCATTTCTTATTATCTTTCTGAGATAAAACCTAATTTTGCTGTTAACCTTATGTGTCCTGAGAGAGCATTTGAGGGAGTATATCATTTTATACCATTAAGAATATAAATCACATATTTAATAGTCGTAACTGCTTTGATTAAATACTTGTCCTACTAGGGACTATTCTCTGCTGTTTTTATTTGTTTATTTTTTAAATTCTAAGTCTAATTAAATCTTCACAACACAATGAGTCTTATTATTTATTGCCAATTTAAAGATATATCAATAAATATTAAAGATATTATATAATATAGCCTGGGACAGACTGCAAACAAGATATTTCAAAATAAGGCTCCTAGAAAGGATTAAAGAAGGATGGATATTCAGGAAGTGTGTCCACTCACTTACTAAGAAGTTACTCCACTTCTGACATTTGTGTTTAAAGCTACACTCCTCTGTTGAGCTTACAATAAAGCTTGAGGCTGCTTTCTGATACAACAGTAAAAGCCTTTTATTTTTGTTTCATAAAGTATTAAATATACATTTGCCCCCTTCACTCATCTATGAGTAAGACTCATCCTTTCTATGTCACGTATGAATGAGCAGGGAACAGGGAAGGTTAAACACACCCTACTTGTACTGAAAGATAATTCTGCAAAGACTTTCTGTTCTGTCTGAGGATGATGGTGCAGGTGTGCCCCCAGTTTCCAGGAAAGTCAGGTCTTCTAGAGCACAAAAGGTGTGCTGAAGGCAGAATACATATAAAGCACCACTTCTGTGTAAAACTGACAAGCTTATACCAAAAGATGCAATTATGTATTCCCTTGCACAGTTTTAACAAGAGTTCTTCTCAATGAAGGGAGATATAGAATACAATAGAGTAAATGTTACCATGACTTTAAAGAGTCTACCTTACACATATATAAGAAGTGTCTTTCATTGAAAGATCTTCAAATTGTAGTACCACGCGATTCCTAATTTAATATTCATTAATCTGCTTTCTTTCTCCTCAAATATTTCTGATATTAGGCCTCAATTACTCTTACTCAAGAAGGGGCAGTATATTTTAAGAAATACTAGGTATGTTTTTATTTCTTCCATAACATTTCTACAAATAATGGAATAAAATATTTTCCAAACTAATACCTTAGCAGTTTATTAACTTTTAAAGCAAAATACATAAATGGCTTTACTTACAGATTCACAATATCATTTTAACGCTCCTTAAAATCATTAAACATTTTATTGGCAACTCAGCTTCCATTTTTTGATGCTCTTTTAGCTTGTGTTAAATTCCTGAGTCAAAGCCCAGAGGTTGAGACTTTCTCATTTGCATCAGTATACTTTCTTCTTAAACATATAAGAGAAGGACTAAAGTAATGTGTAAAGAGCATTAGGATACTTGGGGATCAAGGCAAAAACATAATTACTCTGGGGATAGAATATTTTCGAAACATTCTAATTCAAAATAGGTTTGTGTGCTAATATGCTAACAGACGACTAGTACCATTTCTAAATCCAGAAGAACTACTTGACTTAATATGTTCAGAGACCAGTTTTTATGTGGAAAACAACTGCAACGTTTTAGGGTGTAGATTTGCACACATATAAATCAAGATTATTTTGGAAGGAGATACAAATTAAAAGGAAAATACAATCAGGGCTCAAAAATGGAATTTGAAATACAGATTGATATTGACATAATAATAGCATGTTGCAATCAAGTTAACTGCTTTTATCATGCTGTACTTTCTGGAGTTGTTTGCCCTTGAAATTGATAATATCTATTTACCCTGTCTCCTCGAAAATAAGACCTAGCCGGACAATCAGCTCTAATGTGTCTTTTGAAGTAAAAATTAATTTAAGACCCCGTCTTTATTATATTATAGTATACATTATATCATATTATATCATATTATATCGCATTATATCGTATTATATCATATTATATCATATTATATTATATGTTACATTATATTATGTAAGACTCAGTCTTATATTATAGTAAAATAAGACTGGGTCTTATACTAACTTTTGCTCCAAAAGACGCATTAGAGCTGATTGTCCAGCTAGGTCTTATTTTCTGGGAAACATAGTAGAGTATGCTACGGTATGTCAGTTCTTGCCACACTTTTACCACTACCCCACCTCATTCCAAACTTGCACACACAGAGGCACACAAGACAAAGCCAGTATTCGTATTTAAACACCCATAGAAGTTCTCCATAGCTCTCATATTTGCACCTTTATTTCTGCCATGTTAAGTCTTCCAATATAGCTCTACCAGGATGCTGCCCAATCGCTTGATTTCCTTATACTATATACATCTTTCCCCCCTGTGCCCTGCTTTCTGGTAGGAGACAGTTATTCTAAAAATAAACCCATAGAGAAGTATGAATGGAATAAACGTACAAAGCCTACACATTTCTATGTTTGTAAATTCAACAAGTACCATCTGAAGATGATATATACTTTTAGTGATTCTCAGTGTTTCTCAATTTTGGCAGTGTATAGAACTCATCTGAAGATCATTGTTTAATTGGTATAGAACAGATCTCAGCCTTTAGTGTGCATTAAAAAATCACCTGGAGTCTTGTGAAATCAGTTTGCCAGACTCCGTCCTCAGATTTTCTAATTTGCCAGGTCAGGGGCAGGGCCCACCTACTTAAATGTGTAACATGTACCCAGCTCTCAGAACCACTGGTCTGGAGTTAGACTCAACGGATCTTCAGCTGATTCCTATATTATCTACCATCATGATAAACTTTATTAATCAAATGTAAGAAGTCCTACAGTGAGCATTTCAGAATTAAGTCATGCTACACTTTTGTTTGTTTAATAGAGAAAATTTGCTTTTCTCAAAACATAGCACATATTACACACTCTGCTTAGACAGGGACCGTTCTATTTACCTGTATATATTTCTTAACCAACTACTATTTTCCATTTCTGAAAAAACTCCTACATCAGGACTAAAACCCTCTAATCTATATTAGCTATGTCTTTTTAGGTATGTGATAAAAATGTGTGTACTAAGACATTCTTCAAAGAGTTCAAGTGTTTTAAATTTATCATGAAATTGACAGCCAATAGACTGGAGTTTAAATTTTCAAGTTTAGATGTTATGGATCAATATTCACAATATTCACAGTGGAATATTATGACATTGTAATATCAGGGTAATGCATCAGGGACCCTATTTTCAGGATGACCCTTGTATCTTGTGGAAAAAGTCATGGAATCCCATTTGTGAGTGACAGACAAAACCCTACAGTCCTAAAATCAGAGTGAATAAATACTTCTCCAGCCATGGGGTGGGCACAAGTACAGAAAATGCATTTACCTTGATGCAGGGAAGACAAAATAATACCAGTCGATCAACAGAATAAAATTCATTTCAGTGTAGCACTAGACACTTTTTGATGAGATTCTCTGACCAAGCGATGAAAAGCTAATTGATCAACAAGATGAAACTTGAGTCATATGAGGTAAGGAAAAGTAAATGAGACTCTTGAGACCCCAAAATAAAAGTGACTGACAGTGCCATTATCTTTGATTGTTCCCAAGCATGGATGGTCTTGGGAAACATTTTCTATAGTAGTATTTATTTATTACAACTGGATTTCTGCCTTTTGCCCCTACCCTAGAAACTTAATTTAAAAAATATATATATTTAATTTTAATTATTTATGCAAAAACCAGAATGCTCTATGATCATTTTAGGGAAACGTTTAAGAGTATATATGTTTTAGAGAAAGTTTAAGAGTCTCTATGTTACACATTGTTGAGATTCCAAAAATTTTAAATCTAAAAATCACACATGGAAGAAAAAAAAGAGAGAGAATCCTGAGAAAAGAAGGAATAGCTGGAAATGGAGCATATTTAAATAAAAATGGAAGGAATCAACAATTTATATTAAATACCTTTAGAAACAGTCAATAGTTTAAGGGAGTGCTTGGGGCACAAATGGAAATAAGTAGCAGAAATCTTAACAGCATGAAAAGACAATGGTTTATATTTCCATCCATTATTTTAAATAGTATCTCCTGTAAGAGAGTGATATGAGGAGAAATACATTTTCTCATGACTCTATCCAATTGTGTACCTAGCAATGTATTTTATATCATACAAAAGCATATGCTTCACTGAAGCATGTAATCTCTGCTGCCATTATTAACACAATGAAAAATTGTGCTTTCTCTTGACCAGCTTACTCCCACAGATTTTCATTCTAGAGAAGAGAATTAAATTGTTTATTCACAGTCAATTCAAATAAATGTGTATTACTAAGAGCATTCATTCAACAGATATTGCATAAACATTGCACACTGTACTACCTTTATCTTTTTCTACAAAGACATGGGTAAACGTGTGCTCTGGCCTTAAAGAGCATTAAACCTGGGAAAGAAAACAATGTATTTGCACAAATGCCTTCAGCAAAACTGTATATGGCACTTGAGTGACGCTGACAGTAGGGGCATGAAAAAGAGAACATCCTGCTGAAATGATCAAAAATTACTTGATGATGGAGATGATTTTTCAGCTTAATGTTAAAAGATGGAGAACATGAAACATTGCCCAAAATATTAATAATGCTCATATCTGGATGTAATGCCAAAGGATTGTGATGGTCTTTAAATGTTTCTACATTTTCTATTTTCTTTAAATGAATGTGTTATTTTTATAAAATGAAGAAAACAATAAACACGAAAGCAAACAAAGGAACTGAAGGCAAGGTCAAGTGTAAAAGAAAAAAGAACAGAATCTGTTCATTTATACGATTTTGGAAGTAGAGAAGGCAAAGTTTTATGTTTGGACAAGAAAGTGGTGACAAAATACTTCTGAACCGAAGGCTATTTAAGAAGGAAGTTGACGCATCTAGTTTTGGGCTTGTTGAGTTGGGTAATGCTAGCTGAGGGTCCATTAATGTAGTGTGGCAGTAACACTAAGAAGAATCATTGGATTCATGGAACATAATTAATATTTGATTGAGATAAATGCAGAAATATTTTGAAGATTGGACCTTGGGAAACACTTTCAAAAACAATTAAAATCTCCCCTAATATATGTTTGAAATTAGATCAAAACTAGATAGATTACAGTGTTTCTATACATTCCCCACTGCCCCGCCCCCACCCCCGGAGGACTGACTGATCAACTAATACTAACCTTAGAAACCTTCTGAGTTAGAAGGAGGGAAATATACCTTTGTTTCCTCCTTTCTAAAAGAAAGAACACAAATAGTACTGTGTATTTAACTGTGAATTCTTTATCAGAGTAAAATAAGACACCTGACCTTAGCCCTGGCGCAAACTGCTTCGCTGTACAGTTTGGAACTGCACAAAAGAGGAGATGGGGTTGTCAGCATGATCACATTTAATTTCTGCACTAACTGAGTGGACTCCGTGGAAATGATGATAGCTCTATGACATCATGTATACTCACTACTTATTCATTCATTGAGAGTAAATGAATTCAGCCGCCAGAAAATGGAAGGAATGAGATCTAACACGTAGGAGACACTCTGCCTTAAAATGATGATAATTTCATGTACTTAATCTCAGGCACCTGCTGGTTTTGTTTTATAATTCCTAAAGCAAAATAAGTGGGGTTTCTTAAATGAAAAGACTATTTCTGCTTGTTGAATTAAACATTTGAGGTTAAAGTAACAGAATAGATTCCAGATAATCATGCAATAGGGATAAAACATAAAAGCAAATACTATATCTATCTATCAATCTAGATACCTGGATCTCTAGATTGATTGATTGAAAGCTATATCTAGGTTTAATCAACAGAGTAACCAAAACATGGTAATATGGTTGATTTTTTCAATCTTATCAATAACAAGCA
Source organism: Rhinolophus hipposideros (assembly GCF_964194185.1). Classification (NCBI taxonomy): domain Eukaryota; kingdom Metazoa; phylum Chordata; class Mammalia; order Chiroptera; family Rhinolophidae; genus Rhinolophus; species Rhinolophus hipposideros. The sequence continues at coordinate 24,720,312 of NC_138071.1, read as the reverse complement.
ATAATATTCAAATGTGTTTCTTTATAGAAGTTGATATTGTACAATTCAAGAGTTTCTGTTTACTCCCTGATCAAACATAATCTTTACGTCACCTAATTCACACTAAATAGTATAGTTCTATGACTACTAAAACAATCTACATAACATTTCTCGGTGTACTACGCATGCTTTCATTTAGAAACAATATATATTACAGTTTCACTGGTGCACTTTATTCATGACATTCGGGGTCAAATGACGATTTTTCTCACTTCCCACACGATTATGTAACTTTTTCCCATCTATAATGAAGCCCACATAAAATATAATACAAACTTGGAGAGAAATACGATTTTATAATGTGACTCATTCTAATTATTGTAATTGTCATACTCATTTATATTCATAGTAATGATAATAATATTAGAAATAGTATTAATGGGTCGATGTCAACAAATGCGTTTAGGATTTTAGCCAAATTACCACTACAATTTGGCCTGCTTCCAAAACTGTGTATCTAAATACCAGTGCTCTAAGCAAATCAGACGTTTACACCTAAACTGATGCTTGGGAACGAAAAGCGCTTTATAACGGTTCTACATAGCGCACTTTTCTCAAGTCGACTGAAACTATATAGATGTGTTCCTCTCCAAAAAAGCCAGCTAACCACTGGAAGCATCCGTGACAAATAACCACCCGCCCTGTAATCAACCACCAGCAGTAAGAACTGACCAGATTACTTACTTCGCTGCCCCAGTTATTCAAAGTTCTCTCGATTGAATTAAAATCTGCCACATCTACCATACTTTGTTCTAAGTTCTTTTTCGGGATTCAAATAATAAAAACAAAATAATATGTAAGCATCATTATAATCATCTATGATATCACAACCTTCAAAAATATTTATACTTGTAAGAGAACGTGAAATCTTAGCTCTTCTTGGCTTCACATGGAACATCCATAGTTTGTTTTTTGCTGTCACTTGGCCCTGTGACCCTTTGTTATTGAAAACTCCTTTTTTCTATATAACATACTAAGGACATTAATGCCGTTCAGATACTAGCACACCACCACAAGGTGACTAAGAATTTGGCCTTTGGGAGACAAAGAGTTATGTTTGATGAAGAGCACATTACTCTCTGAGTCCATTTCCTCACTGATAAAATAGAAATTAAAACTTAATAATAATAAAAATAAATAATAATACTAATAATTCCAGCCACCTGAGAGTACTGGGGTATGGAATAAATACAATAATACATAAAGTACTCATCACAGTCTAAGCCATATAGAAAGATGAATACAAAATAATATAAAAATAAGACAAGGTCCCTACCTCTACGAATCTTTCATGTTAGAATGGAGATAAAACCATCACAAGTAATGATGCAAAGTAGGGTTATATATTGGATGAAAACTATCACAGCATTTTTTTTTACTTTATGTATTTTACTGAATTAGATGTACTTGTACATTCTGCAGTGTAGAGTCGCATGCTTGCAAAGATATGTTTCTTAAGATTTAAGTGATACAATCTGATTGTATTTTCGCACACTTTTAATGCATTTGAAAATTGAAGACAATGGCAAGATTATGTGGTCAACTGGGAAAGACTGAGGAGAAAGGATTTGGGATTATAAGAGACCTTCAGGGCGGGATCACCCTGGTGAATTTTAATACACTTTATCTCCTGCATAATACTGCACAATCTTTGGCATTTCAAATTTGAAATTTTTTTCACTGTACATTCTCTCTTCCATAATATTTGGGACAAATTAAATAAGACTCCTGCCAGAACTGATCCTTACTAGATCCCCATAAAACATTTTCCCACCTCTTGAAACACATTGTTCTATCCACGCATTCCCTAGCCAGTGAAATTTCAATTTTAATTAGTACAGAGGGCAATGCAGTTATGCAATATTTAACACTGATCGGCGACAGAAATCTTTTTAATGGTGACATCAGAATACAAAAAAAAGAGACCCCTGTAATCTCCTTTTAAATATCAAATCAACTTAATTTTTTGAGAGAGAAATGGAAGATAATTAAAAGTCACAGTGTGACAATTAGAAGCAACATGTCCTAGTCTTCTTCACCTGTCCCCTTTGTGTCTCTTGTCTCTCTGCACCTATTACCACCAATAGGTGCCTCTTGCCTCTTTGCAACATGTGGTGCTGTGGACCTACACATTCTTTAAAACCACCTCCTCCAATGTCAGAGGGGTAGTAGATTGGGAGAGGGGGGTTATCACTTCGTGGGGGATATAAATGATAAATGTCTAGCTATTACATTGTTTTGTACAGCTGAAAATAATTAAAAAATTAAAAATAAAATTCAAAAAACAAACAAAAAAAAAAACAAACTACCTCTTCACTGGCGAGCTCTGCATGTCTAATCCACGGTCTCCTAGATTACTCTTCCCTCTTTCTTTCACATCTTTTCAGTGGATGCAGCCAAAAGTTCATTTTTTGGATCTTGCCTCTTTTCCCTATGTAACCACATATTGTCTTAGACTTCTCTGAAAATGAATATACACATTTTTTGAGCCTGAAACACATTTTCCTTTTGTGCACATGACATTCCAAGGTCTCCATCACTTCAAACTTAAATGTCCTCCCAATTTGAGCCACTTTTGATGCCATTCTCGCCATTGTCCCCCAAATAAAACAATTTGTTTTCACCTACAAGTTTTTGTGGATATTTGCCTCAAATGATTTGCCTATCCATCTCTTCTCTATTTTTTTTTTAAATTATAATCACTACCTTAGTTGCTACCATTTTAGTTCATGTAAACCGTTGAACTTGGAATTCAATTGGTGACACATGGAGCCAACTTACTTTTTTCCACTTTGTTGCATTCACACCATTTTCTATGTACATGAATCTCCCATATGTATCCTGTTTCTTTATACCAGTACCATTCTGTTTTCTTTATTGAGACTTTATCCTATGTTTTAATAGCTTGTAGAGCTAACCCTCCTCCATTGCTTCTCTTTAACAGATTTCTTCTGAGTCTTCTTGCATACTTATTACCCATATAAATTCTAAAATAAGTTTAAAAAACGCAGTTGGTTTATTTTTTTTATTTCAGGTTAACCTTTAGGTTAATATAGAATTATAGTTAATATAGAATTGACAAACTCTCAAGAAAGAGCTGTACCCACTTCCAGAATTGCACTTGGCATATGATGTGGATTTATTCTCAACGTAGACTTAGGACAAACCATACAATAGCCACTTTGTATTTTCTTAGTGTAATCTGCTTCTAAAACTGGAGTATTTGGTAAATCAGGGAGAGAGAGATAAAAAAAGAAACATTTGGAAAATTTGTTTATATCTTAAATAATGTTCATTTTTGGGATAACTTTTAGTTTCTTAGATAATTTAATTATGTTAATTAGCACTACAATAGTCCAAGAAGGTGTTTAATATTCAGAGTGTGCTGTCTACGAAACCATAGAATACTATTCAATTATTGCAGAATTAGTATATCTGATAACAGTTTGTAAAAAGCTGCCTTAGTACAACACATTGCACTAAAGATCAATGCAACATTTGTTGATCAGAAACTACATGTCAGGTACCAAGATATGTTTTAGAACTGAATAATTATTAAGGAAATAAGGTCCATGTGTTTTCTTGGGGCTCACAGTATGTGGTAAAGATACACACACACACACACGCATTATAATGATATAAATATAAATATGAAAAAGGTATATAATACATACATATACATGGAGACACACATGTATATACATACATATATCTACTTGCATGTATATGTAGTTATGTGTATGTATATATGCATGAAGTACAAATATGAACAGGTTACTATAAGCTTGTAGTTTAGGGCTGATAACGTTCATCACTTCATCTTTTAAAATTCTGATTGCATATGCAAAAAATAAAAAAAAATAACTTGGAAATAAAACGAGTGCATTGTGAAGTCAATCAACTACACAAATATTTTCTAATTTGACTACTAATGAGAATAAGAACAAAGGTTATTTAAATATATTTGTTTAAGTGGCAATACAATTTCAGGTCAAAATACAAGTCACATATTTGCAGTATGTGAGTTCTAATAAAAAGAACATTTCCACATTTTTGTTATTGGATGTGGCCAGGTATTCATGAGTGCTCTGGGATTAGCAAGCATTTCCTTCCACCTCAAAAACGACTATATGGAGTATTGTTAATGAAAAGTTGAGAGTCACCTGGTCATTTAAATACCTCTTTAATGGGAACTGTGTGGGAGAAATTAATGTGCCTAGCTTGCAGTCTAACAAAGAGAAAATGCTCTTAAAGATAAATGTGTTTAAGGTCATTTTACTCTCCAGGGAAACATATTTTTGAAAGCATAATGGAAATTAATGAGAAAATGTAAACCTATATAAATCATAATTTCAGATGTAGTTTTTCAGAACATCGTCAATAGCAGAGAGTACAATAGCAGTAAATAATTACTGGCTTAATTCATTCATGACATTATTTAGTGCCCATTATGTTCTAGGAAATATTGTAAGCATTAGTGGCTCAGCAGTAACTACAACTAGGTGTCTATCAATCTCACTCTAAATTTGGTGTGGGAGGGTTCACACAGCAACCAATACGTTGATAATAAATCAGGTGTTGTGAGTTCTATGGAAAACATTAAGACAATGTAAAAGAAGGATCATGAGGTAGAAAGGCAGGGAGTGCACATTTTTACGTAGAAAATCATCAGGGAAGCGGCCTGATTTGAGGGAATATTTGAACACAGATTGGAAAGAAATTCCAGGCAGAAGAAAGAGCAAGAGAGAGAATGGTAGACAATGAGATCGGAGAGGAAATAGGAGAACCAGACCATTTTAGACCACTGGGAACCATTGTAAGAGCTGTGACTTTAATCTGAATAAGACACTAAATAATTGGAGTGTTTTGAGTAGAGGAGAAACATGACTAATTACTGAAGGATCATTCTAGCTAATATATTGAGCATAGATTAGTAGAGGGGTACAAGGGTAGAAGCAAAGAGAAGAGATAGCAAGCTATTGAAATAATTTAGATGAGAGATGATGGTCGTCTGGACAATGGTGATAGAGCAGGAGTGGTAATCAGTAATTAAATTCTGGATATAGTTTTGAAGGAAGAGATGGCAGGATTTGCTGAGGGGTTATATGTGACATGTTAGAGAAAGTAAGAAGTCAAGGATGACTCCAATACCTTTTGCCAAAGCTAGAGGTTTGGAGTTGTCAATTACTGAGATGACAAACTGTTAAGGGAAAAGATAAGTTTTTTGGGAGAGGATTGGTAAGATTTCCATTTTAAGCACATTGCATTTGAGAATTTTAATCACCAAAATAGAGAAGATGAAGTTTGGACTTGAAAGTGTGGAATTTAGGGGAGAGTTCTGGGTAAAGATGCATATTTTGTCTTCAGAGTATAGATGGTATTGATAGCCATGATCCTGAGCGAGATCACACAGAATGATTTAGATAAAGGAGAAGCCCGAGGGTGGAATTCTGGTGTATTCTACCGTGTTTCCCCAAAAATAAGACCTAGCCGAACAAGCAGCTCTAATGTGTCTTTTGGAGCAAAAATCAATATAAGACCCAGTATTATTATATTATGTTATGCTATATTATGATATAATATTATATCCGGTCTTATAGTAAAATAAGACTGGGTCTTATATTAATTGTTGCTCCAAAAGACGCATTAGAGCTGATTGTCTGGCTAGGTCTTATTTTTGGGGAAACACAGTAATATTTAGAGACATGGAACTTCCAACCAAAGAGACAATGAAGAAATGGATAAGGAAGGGGTTCCAGACCAAATTAAAGTATTCCAAGAAAGAGAATGACAACTGTGTCAAATGTTGCTGATAGACCAATAAATATGGAATGCAAATTGACTGTTGGATTGCACAATGTGAAAATCATTGGTAACCTTGACAAGATCTATTTTGATAGGTTAATGGTGACCACAGTTAAATGGGGGTTGTTCCAAAGATAACTGGGGCAGAGAAATTATAGACAGTGAATATAAATAACATTCCAGGAGTTTTGCTTTAAAGGGGTGCAAAGAAAGGGGCAGGAACTTGGGTAGCCCAATAAGTCAAGGGATTTTTCTTTTCCTTTTTTGAAAAGAAAAAATCACAGCATGCTAGTATGGCAATGGAAGTGCTAGAGTAGAAAGGCATAACTGGAGAAACAGGAAAGAGAAGAGGCAATTGCTGTATTGATGTGTTGCATGGGTGAGTGCGAATGGTACCCAACACTAAGGGTCTATTTTAAATTAGTGACCATGAAACACAAGGGAATCTAAAGGTGTGTGTTTTTCTCCTGGCATAGTTGCCTGTATAAAGGAGGGGAGTAGACAAGGATTGAATTTAATATGTGTTGAGGTTTATCCAGGTGAGTGTATCAAGGGAAGAGAGGACACACTCATGACCAGCAGTAAGTAATTCGAAGGAGAGCAAACAATCATGACTTCAGAAGACTGCACTGTCCTTCTGGGAAGAGCCAGGAGTCAGAGTCTGAAAATGAACAGAACACTAAGAGTAGAGGGGATTTTATTGATGGCTATCATTTCAGCCATTTTGTGAGTGAATGTCTCCTAGTTCAATTACTGCTATGTTATTCTTTTACTCTATCAAGATTGATAAATAATAATAGCAATGTGAAATTATCACATTATGTTTCCTCTACAACTTTGATCTGTAGCTAAATATGTATTTCCTACTTTATAACTCAAAAAGCAGTATTCCTAGAAATCCCCATATTTTCAGAGTCAACAGTAGTTGTTTTTTAAGTTGTAAAATAATACATTGTAATTACTTGTGAGTCCAAATGCTAAGGATAACTGAAGTGCAGAGAAAAGAAAGGATTAATGGAAGAGTGCATGAGCATTACGTAAAACCACCAAAAGAGGGCAAACATTGAATGATAAAATATAAATATACATACCAAAATTACAAAGACGCATACTTAAGGCTCCTGGTCTGCTAAATGGGTTCACTTTTTTAAAATGACCATTATATACTATCATGTATTTATTTCATTTCTAAAGATAACATTGGTACCATTTTCTGTGGCTCTGTAACCAGAGGCTATGTGCTCATAGATGTTATAGTCAACATTCCTATTGTAATAGAGCACATTTAATAATCCTGAAAAATGTTATTCAAATCTATGATTCTATGATTATGTTTTACTTCCAATTCCATGCCTTCTGTGAAATTCTATCAAGAACACTTTCTGAGTTCCTTAATGAGAATAAAGCACTTCTGTGCTGTGTAACATTTTTTCATCCACTCCTCCCACCCCAAGAGGAATGTACCTGTTCCATGGTTATATGTGAAAGCGTCTTTCACCCCAACCATTAGTGACTGCTACTCGCCATCCTATTTACTAGGCAGTGGGGGCATAATAGTTGGCTGCCTGGAACATTTTCATTGTGTTGGGCACAGTGCCAAGGGCTTTCTTTGCATTATTGGATTGAATCATTACAATATCTCTATGAGATATGATACCATTTTAGTCAGTATTTCACAAATGAGGAAATGGAGACATAAAGAGGGTAAGTGACTCGCCCAAGGTCACACAATTAGGTAAATAACAGAGCTCAGACTAAAATCCATGCTGCCCAGACCCAAAACCTGGGTTCTAAACCATCATGTTACAGTGACGAATAAGACCATCATAGCTCACATTAGCCCCCTTATCAATCCATTTCTTTTCCTTTTTTTTTTTTTTTCAGATTGACTATCTCCAAAAATCATTTGAAAGAGCTCTTTGGGTTCTAACTGTAGCTGTGTTTATAAAAAGCGATGGTGCTTATAGCTTAGTCTCATTATCTCAGAGCCAACATATTCTTTTTAATCATGATGCTTCTGATTGCTGATTATTTGCTCTTCTGCCTGTTGCTGTTTCCTCTCATTATTACACAGCCTGCTCTGTAGGCATTGTGCTTCTGTGTGTCCTTGGAGCATTTCACCCCACTTTATCTTTTCATAAAGCAGCTGCTTTCCTCTCATCATCCGTCCACTTTATGCCCTGCAGAATTAACTAAGATTCTATATAACATTGTCACATTCTACTTATGATAAGATAAAATCTCCACGGACATAGACTGAATATATGTATGAGCATACAGAGGACAGCTCATATTCTTAGTGTTCTATGGACTGTTCTAGAAGACAATTCTACATCGGTACACACTCTAAAGGAGTTGAAGACCCTGGCTTACAACTTGAATTATCCACAACTTTCATGAATTACAGATAAGCCGATGACAACTTTCTATTCTGCGATGCCAATGGAATGGTTTTTTACACCTGGACATGTAAAAAAGCATGAGTATAAATCAATATCCACAGAACAGCAAAGACCAACTATCCTTCAAGAACAGCTGTTGGGCGGGGTCATAGCCTGAGCTATGTCCAGAAACAAGCTTTAACGTTTGTGTATGAAATTAAGACATGACGCCACTATCAAGTGACAGGAGAGGAAAATTAAATATACACAGACTGACAAAGTTTAGTAAGCACCTAGTTTGGATGCCTTTGTTGTTCGGAAAACAGGTGGTAGTTTAGGGAACGCCTGGCAGGTATCCTGAATATAGGCAATTCTGTAGCTTGGTGAGTAGATTTCCATCATCTGTTTGTAAAAATGCTCTTGCCAATGGCTATAACAGTTGCATAAGATACTTAAATATGTGATCACTTTGGTGTGTAAATTAGTGGCCACTGGGAGTATGAAAATAATTTACCCAAATCTTTCTAAACGTTTAATATTTCTCTTAAAGAAAAATACCATTCTCGACCACCATAGTGTCCTGTACTAAAACAATTACATATTTCTTCAGATGCCCTTCCTTTTATATTCAAAAGACTTGATTAGTATATTATTAATATATTTGGATCATTGTCTTGAGAGATTTCAATGATTCTTATAACATTTTAAAACAGCAGAGTTTTCAGAAATACTACCACTGAAATCAAATATCATATAGTATGTTTCTTGAGAACATTGATGTGTCATCAATTAATGAGAATATTGATATATCATCAATTAATCAAAAAATGTATTTGTAAGTCAATATTCTTGTTGCATTCTTAAGGGTGATTACCTAATTGGAATATGATGTACTCCATTCTACTGATATACGGGAGGCAACTCATATCAGCTGTTGAGAGTGGATAGGTAAATTTTCAGGAATTTGCAAGCTATCTGTTAAACATATCCATCATTAAAAACTACATTTTACTATTATCTATGTCCTTAAACTAATCCACATCTGTTGCATCTTTATTGTGGAGATACTATACAATCATGTGTCACTGTACATCTGAACTCCAGGGACAGTAAATTCATACTGGTAATTAGAAATCTGCCATGGTGGAAATTATTTATACTATGTAATGCAGCAAACACTACATTTGGGGGGAAGAGCCACTTTTTAAATATCCACCGGTATACTACTGCCTATTAGCATAATGTGTCCTCTCTTCATGTATTAACATTAGTAGATCAGATGTGGAGATACAAATTGCAGAGGGTTCGTTATGTATTTTAAAGCATCTTGAACCACCGACGGCTAGTAAAAGATTGGCATAAAATTTTCTCAACAGTTAATTAATACTATGAGAGGAGCGCACTTGTTATGTCAGTTGTTTACAAAAGAGCTTCTACAATGTAGAGGATTTTTAAGTTGCTGAGACAAAACAAAAGTTTAATTTACTCAAGGATGTACATAGTCCAATAATATGTGTGTGTGTGTGTGAGACATGAGTCAGAAACTAGGTTCTATAATAGGTATAATAGACTAACAGAGGTGCCAATTACAAATAGTTCCATGAAAGCCCAGGAAACCAGATGATTCCTTACCCAGCCGGGGCTGGAAAAGTCTATGAAAGCTTCCTATGGGGAAGTGACACTTAAGAGAGGTTATTGGGATAACTACAATGTCAAAAGGAAGAAAAAATGAAAAAGAAAGAAAAGGCAGTACAGATGAGAAGCAGCATAAGTAAAGATAAAGAGATGAGGAAATAGGAAGATACTAGTTGGTTGTGAGTTTTTTTGTTCAATCTGAAACACTTATGGATCACCTAACACATGGCAGCCATTGATCTCTGAAGTGTGAGGAATCAGGGAGCTGCCTGCTGAGGTGGAGGAGGGGTGATGGTCAGGACTGACAGGTGAGGCTCCACCAGTAGACTGAAGCCAGATTTTACAAGGCATTGACTATCAGTGTTTTAAAAGCACAATACAGTCCAAATATACAATGGAGTATTACTCTGTCATAAAAAAGAAAAATGAAATCTTACCATTTGCAACAACACGCATAGAGCTAGAGGGGATTATGATCCTCTGAAATAGGCAGACTGAGAAAGACAAATACGGTATGAATTCACTTACACGTGGACTCTAAAGAACAGAGTAAACAAACAAACAAAACAGAAATAGACTCATAGATACAGAGAACAACCAGGTCATTGCTAGAGGGGAGGGGTTCGGGGTGGGAGGGGATTAGGAAGTACAAAGACAAAGAAAGGAGAAACAAAAACTCATAGACACAGACAATAGTTTAGTGGTTACCAGAGGGTAAGGGGGTGGGGGGTGGGTGATGAGGATAAGGGGGATCAAATATATGGTGATGGAAGGAGAACTGACTCTGGGTGGTGAACACACAATGGGATTTATAGATGATGTAATACAGAATTGTACACCTGAAATCTATGTAATTTCACTAACAATTGTCACCCCAATAAATTTAAAAAAAAGAAAGAAAGAAAATAGTCATGGGGATGCGAAACACAGTATGGGGAAAATCGTCAACAATGTTGTAAAAACTAAGTATAGTGCCAGGTGGGTACTAGACTTTTCGGGGGATCACTTCATAAATTATATAAATGTCTAACCGCTGTGCACTACACCTGAAACTAAAATAAAATAATATTCAATGTCAACTCTAATTAGAAAAACAATATATAGTCATGGGATGTAAAGTAGAGCGTAAAGAATATAGTCAACGGTATTGTAATAGCTAAATTTCTATGTTGTTCTGTATACCTGAAACTAAAAATAAAAAATAAAATAACACTGAAAAAAAAAAAAGCACAGCAATAGAGTTTTAACCACAATAGAGTTTAAGAGCAGAGCCAGGTTTCTACTTCCAGATGCAAGAATTACATTTCAATGTTTTTCTTCTTAATTCCATCCTCCATCCTAACTCTCCTCTACCTCCCTAACAAAGGAGCCCCAGAATCTGAAGGTTTTGTTCAACACCAACCAGATACACAATCCAGCTGCCTCCTTCTCAACTGCAATCTGGTAACGAATAGACCAGCCTAACTGAGGGCTGCCCACAGAGACACATTTTAAAATGAATTGATTATAGATCAATGTTTCGAGACATACTCTACGATATTGAGTTCATCAGTATTATTCTTAACTCTGCTATTTTAAAGTGTTATACGAGTCATCAAAATGCTTCAAATCAATCATCCAACCATTAAGAATCTAACTATGGAGTTATATGAATGTACAAAGAAGGCACAAGCTAGCTCTCAGGGAAAAAGATTCTGAGGGCACCACCAATCAGAGACCAACATGACAATGGTCATGGGCACAAGGCCAGCAAACACGTTCATGCAAATAAGGCAGAAGGACAAACCTGGGGGTTGTGACCTGTATGAGGCAGCATTCTGGAGCTGGGTCAGTCAGGATACCTTTGTAATGAATGCCACATCACAGCCTTCCCACACGCGGGAACCCAGGAGACTGGCTTTTGAACTTTCCTATCTGAAGTTGAATTCTCGCATTGGTTCCTATCTGTTCTCAACAATCTTTCTGCACCAGAAAGCAAGAAGTTGGAGTTTTTCATGTACCTCGGGTAATCCTGGCGGGGCTGAATTCTTGGGGGTTGGAGCAACACATGGCTCATGCACATGGTGCAGAGACCTGGGCACACACAGCCACAAACACTGCAGCTTCTCCATAGGCGCTGGCAGCAGGTGGAAAAGCACAGAACTGCCACGCGGGGTGCTTTTGGTGCCACCTGGTCCGAAGGCAGGTGTGTGAGCATTCAGCAGACATCCAGGGGGAACTCTTCCACACAGCCCTGTCCAGATCTTCTGTGAGAGCCTCTGTTTTGAGATGTGCTGGAGACTTTTCTGTCTTGGATCCTCTCCTTCTGGGTATCCATCTCACCCCAGCTGCCACAGGGATCCCCAGCCCAGAATGAACTTTGTCTGCGGGAACCTGGGAGGCTTCCAAACCATGGGGATTTGTCTATCCTGCAGAACAGCACTGGCATTGGCTTTCTTTTCCCATCCAGATTTCAGGACAGCCAGACTGGAACTGGCACAACTGACCAAAGCGGGCATCCGGAACTCCAAAGTTGACACTCTTCCTTATCCTGGTCATAGCAAATGCATTAGGGGAGATGGAACATGATTCTTTTCTTTTTTTTTTTTTTTTTGGATTTGACAACTGACAGAAGGTGATACCATGCATTAATGCAGAAAATATTGGAGGCAAAGGACGAGGAAAGGGAGCAGAGTCATCCTGAATTTAATTAGAGGGAAGATTAAGTCTCAGGTGGATGCAGAACATCTTTTGAGTAAAGATCAGCGATGAAAACGCAGAATCGGGACTCACAAGAGAAGACGGGGCTTGAATTATAGATTTGGAGCGTTTTATTTATGGATGATAGGTGATGCAATGAGAGTGGTGTACATCACCCACAAAGAGCTCGTTGAACACGAAAAAAAACAAGGGTAAGTGTACCTCGGAGAACGTTTAGGCATACATGTTTCACTGCAAAATAGGAGCCAATGAAAAAGGCCAAGACAAGGCTGTCACAGATACTAAAGAAAGATGGAAAGAGTGTTTCTTCTACCTAATAAACTAAACGTGAAAATCATGTTACCTGCCCTGGACGCCGTTCATCAACGCTCATATGTGGCAGCCAAATAAGAGGGGATATGATCGATATTTTACAACAAAAGTGCTAAAAGATCCCATCTATTTTTACAGTCGGGTATTCTTGGCTTCTCTCTCAATGACATGACATATCTTTCACATTTATTGACATAGTATAACCTACATATTCACAGCCCTGCTTTTGTTGTTGAAACTTTAAAAATCACAACCAGTTGTGCTGAAACATCTATAGTTTTGTTTCTGTCAAGGTGTCATAGTGGCAGTACCATCACGGGGAGTTAGAGGGTAGAGTTTTGTTGTGTTCATGAATTAACCAAATACTTTTCACACTCGAGGCTCTCGGATGGGATCTGTGCTACAACAGAGAGCAGACAGGCATATCCATTGCCACTAGGTGGCTTAGAGTCTCGTTGCAGAGATAAACATTTATCAGATAATATTGTAAATGGTACAAAGTGTGCATTATGAATAATAACCTAAGGCACCCTAACAGTGTATTGCAAGCATCCCTGAAAAATAAACATTTGAATTAAGCTCTAAGTGAAAAATAGAAGTGAGCTGACTAAACTAGGTGAAGTTAAACACATTCCTTGTGGAAAGAACAGCCTGGGTCAGGACTCTGTAGTCCTTTTTGGACACTGGGGGTAAAAACAAACAAACAAACAAACAAAAAAGTCAACATGGCTGAAATACAGAATAAAAAGAAGACATGGAGTTAAGCAGGAGAGCTAGGTAGATGGCAACTCATATAAGCATTGTTCTCCTTTCTCCCTGGCACACAGCTAGAATACATTCCTCAGTGTCATTTGCAGTTAAATCTGACCGTGAATTCTGGCCAAAGTAATGTGACTGAATTTGGCATGTGTTCCTTCTAGCATAGGCCATAAAAACACTGCCTCATGTGACATTCCACTCTTTCTTTTCCTTATCTTCCATCTGGATACTGGGAACCAAGAGAGAACTCTGGTTCCCTGGGCAGCATAATGCCTTCTGCAAGATGCGGACATGTATTCCAACTTCATTCGGGTGAGGAGTAAACTTACGTTGCTTTGTTCCATTCTGTAAATTTTGGCACTTGATTTTTATAGCAACTAATGTTGCCCTAATTAATATACTTTTTTTTTTTTTTTTGTATAGTAAACGTACCTCTACTGTACTTCCAATCACATTTTTAGGTCAACAATGCTCATGTGGTTCAAAAAAAAATTCTATAAAACATTCCAACAGCTTTCTAGTAATGGAATGAAGGGTTTGGGAGTATGTGAACTGAAGTAACATAATATTCAAGGGAAGCTTCTGCGGCAACCTTAGAGAGATGCTGAGTAAGCAGGAAAGACCGAGTCAGGTCACTGATGGTTATTTTCTGTGTCAACTTGACTGGGCTAAGGGATGTCCAGACAGCTGGCAAACATTATTTCTAGGTGTGTCTGTGGGAAAGTTTCTGGAAGAGATTGGCATTTGAATTGGTAGACTGAGTGAAGAAGGTCCGCATGTCTAGTGTGGGTGGGTACCATCCGATTCCTTGAGGACCTGAATAGAAGGAAAAGGCAGAGGAAGGGCAGATGTGTTCCGTGGCTAAGCCGAGGTATCCATCCTCTTCTGTGCTCCACCCTGGCACTCTTGGTTCTCAGGACTTTGGACTCGGATAGAGTCTTACACATTGTCTCCCCTGGTTCTCACATCTTTGGGGTTGGACTGAAAAATATACCTTTTGTTCTTGGGTCTCCAGCCTATCTATGGCAGATTGTCGGACTTCTCAGTCTCCATAATCATATGAGCCAACCAATCCTCCTAATAAATCTCTTTGTATATCTTTATCTCTGTCTCCATCATCTATCGTATTTGTGTTTCTTTGGAAAACCCTGATTAATACAGTGACCTCCAAAAATTATGGTGAAACAGTATTTTATAATTGAACTATGGTCAGTATTATAGATGATTATAAATTCTTAGATCTAGCAAATAACGCATGACTTTGTATCAGTTTCTATTAAAACTCCAATGATTGTTGGGTCAACATTACATAAACATACACATACATGTATACATTACAAATGCATATGTGCACAAACATATATATGTACATACACATATAAATGAACACCTGTGGGGATTTCCTTCGGTTAAAAATGTACTTCAGTGAATGTATCTTGGAATGACATAAAATTATTTTTTAAATGATTTCCTATTTCTACTCATGATGATTTAGTTCTCAGTATTCCAAAACCCAAGTAGAATTAAAGAAAATTTCCAAATTTATAAACTGTAGAATGAATACTACACTCTCATAATTACCTACTCTAAATTCATAAGTTTTAGATGCATGTGGCCTTTCCATGTATCTTTAAATTTTCCTGAAAAATCAGAACTACATGAGCCTATCTTTAATCAAGTTGTAATAAATTATACACTACACCAAAACCTCTACCTACTAAAAATTTCTAGAGAGAAATTAGGAGAGAGTGTATAGTATATCTGGCTTCCTACAATATTCTATGCGGCAACTTGAACTAAGATCAAGACTAATATAAGGCAATTATTTTGTAATACCCTTAATATGTATAGCCATACATATGCATATGTGTGCATATACAGAGGGTGCCAAAAAAATGTATACACATTCTAAGAAAGGAAAAAACTATGTTAAAATTATGCTGATGGTAACCACTTTGAGTACCTTTTGTAATTGCAGAAGTCAAACGTGACTTGCATTCATCTTTTGTTATGGGTATATACTGAGTATTCCAATTTTAATACAGCTTTTTCCTTTCTTAAAATGTGTATACATTTTTTGGGCACCGTCTGTATATGATACATAATTAGGGTATATGTCATATATATAATACATATATATATGTGTGTATATGTATATATATATAAATATGTGTGTGTATATAGAGATAATTATAGATATACATATATATATATATTATATATATTATATAATTGCTCAAGGTTCTCCAGAGAAAATTCCCCACATATACATATACACACATATGGTGGTTTTTACTTTCAAATATATGCTTTACATCGTGATTAGGGCAGTTAGCACAACCCACACTTGACAAATGACAATGGGCAGTCATGAGGCACTGGGAATCACACACAGCTAATGGTCAAAAAGCGCTGTACAGTCAGTGTCTAGAGATCATGCTGAGGATCTTCCCAGTGGGTTTCCATGCCTCAGCTTTTCCTGAACTAGCAGGATTATATTAGGTTAATAAAAGATATTTTGTGGAAGGCTGTAAAAATGCTTCATAAAATGCTATGCTAGCAGTGAAAAGGAAATTAGATAATGGTTAAAGCATACATTTACAACAAAGAACAGTGGATAGAAAACCAGTTTAACTTCAAGGACCTTTGATGAGAGATTTGGAATTTGATGGCAGTTCTTGTATGAAAGGACCAACAGATGAGCTAATTAAGCTGCTTTTTAACCTAGAGGGATCTTCTCTAGCTTGATGGTTAATGAGCATGTATTATTTTGCCAACAAGGTACAATCTCTTAAAAAAATAATTGTCAGGGTCATTTTACTGCTATGAGAAAAATGCTATTTTGACATATGATAGAATTTTTTAAAGCAGAACAAGAATGTCATAATTGTTCTTAAATATTTTCTATTAACTATATTAGTACCACCATTTTGTTTTGTTTATAAACCCGTTCACTGTTCTTCATGTAAAGTTTCACATTTTAAGGTCATGTAGTGAAAATTGAATACTTCTTCCAGTTTTCTTTTTGCTTCCACAAGTTTTGATGCCCCCAAAGAAGGTGTATAGATAGATACATTACGATGGTACGTGTCAAGCTACTTCCTTTTTGTTACCAGTATATAAACGTACACACCTTTTTTATACCACCTACAGTGTTCTACAGCAATTAATCATTAGATATGAATTTTTTACTAGACTCTGAGCTCCCTATACGTAGACAACTTGTCATTCTCATTTCTATATCCCTCGCATGAAGACTGGGATAAATTTGGGCATCACTTTGCTTAATAAATTAACTGAAATATTGCTTTCACAGAATAAAGAGTTCTGACTGGAAATGTGAATACATAGAGGTAAAATGTGAAATGCTGATAGACAGTATTTGGACTATTCGCTGGTTTGATGGTGAGGAGATCGTTCGTGTAATTAGAGGGATTTCCTGAATCTAATACCCTGAATTAAACATTAGGATGGTAAACTCTTCACACACACACACACACACACACACACACACACACACACACACACACACACACGCTGACCTCGCTTGCCTTTACCAAACATACAAAATACTGTCTCAGTAGACAGGGTTTTCTATTTGTATTCTGGATGGTAGATTCCAGAGGAGGTATGTAACTTTGAGGGGACACTTCATGTCTAGGTCTGTCTTCCATACTTGTCAGTTTTATTCCTCATCCTCAACTCTGAATTCCTAAAATAATGTGGCATTCATGGAAGAATAACGTAACAAAGTCACATCTATAAAGTCAGTTTACCTTACTAGATAAACAGCCCATTTAAGTTGATATGTTGTAAAGTATTTGCACAAACGTATTTCATTCGATTACCTCATTTAATATTTCAGTGCCAAAACAGGCAATGAGGGCAGGGAGAAAATACTGAGATAGGTTTGGGCTAAGAAGCTCAAGCCCACTGAGAAATTTGATCCAGGACATGGCCTGACATCAACTGAAATGGGCCCTTTGGCTTCACTCTTTAGTGGAAAAGAAAAGGGACCCAAGATGAGGTGCATTATAGTTACTATTGAGATGCCTGATCAGCACCCAGCTATCCTTTCCAAATTGATCTCTCAATTTTTTTAATTTTCTTTTTTTTTTTTTTAGGAACCGTCCGCCTTTCATGGAGTAATTCTGGGGACACTGACCTAACCACCAGCTCCAAAAGCGACCCTGACTGGACAAAGGGAAATCCCCTAAATTTTGCAATAATTGGTTTAAGAACATTAGCCAGTGTTAGACCATGGTCTTCCCTCAGACAATGGGATTGCTTCAGAAATGGGCATGTGACCTAAATCAGGGCATTGAGACACATGGGAAGGTTTGGGGGCAGGGGAGGTTTCTGGGCAAAGTCGCTTCCTTACTACGACAAGAGCACTTATATTTTGCTCTGAATGATGCGGTGTGAGTATGTGAAACCAGATGTCTATACCAGCCATTATGGAGGAGACACACAAAGAACATACCCCCTCGGGAAAGGAAGCTGGATCCCAAACTCATGTTCCAAACTCCATCTCTAACTGTTCAAGTTGGACGTCCTTGGCTCTTCTACTACCTAAACTTGAAGACATCTTTTTGCTCTTCTTGCTGCATGTTAGGCACTCTGGTAAGACTTGCCTAACTTCAATTTTTATTACAACCCAATGGGGTTGGTTATCCACATGTTACCGTTCAGAAAAGTGAAGCTCCGACGTGTTAGGTGATACGATCAGTGTAACACAGAGGAGCCATCATTTTAAACAAGGGTACTTGTTTTTTGCCTTCACTCTAAAGCCTCGGAATTAAGCTGCTTCACTTTGAAAACTAAGAAAAAAGACCTAACAAATTATTTCAGTCTTCCTTTATCAGCACTTTCATGGTTTATTAACAATTTTAAATGTTATATCTTACAAAATGGATAAGAACACTTGGGCAGCTAGGGCCTAAGTTAAATTTACTCTATAAATGTATATTTATAATCCACACCAGATACTACAAATATATATGACCCACACACTTGCCTACAAAATACGTGGTACACTAATATACCTGTTTCCCCAAAAATAAGACCTAGCCAGACAATCAGCTCTAATGCGTCTTTTGGAGCAAAAATTAATATAAGACCTGGTATTATATTATATCATATCATATCATATCATATTATGCTATACTATATTATATTATATAAGACTCGGTCTTATACTATAGTAAAATTAGACTGGGTTTTACATTAATTTTTGCTCCAAAGGACACATTAGCACTGGTTGTCTGGCTAGGTCTTATTTTTAGGGAAACAGGGTATTCACAAGAAACAGACCTCGATTCCAGATCATTGCTGTAACCCTACCTCTCTTATACCAGGAAAACGTTACACAATTGTATACAAATATAGCTCATGATCTGTTTAAGGTGTTATTCTAAATTTAATTTCAAAGAATTATGTCATTTATAACAAAAATGCAAATATGAGTAAAGTATAAGGGCTGAAGTCCTTTCAAAGGAATGCTAAAGAAAATTGACATTTATGTAAATTGTATTCTTCTTAAGAATATAAATATACTAAGAACCAGGTTAATCTGTCACCTCAATGCTTTATAAGAATTGATTAAAAACATGCATTTTTTCTGATATTTCATAAACATTCTCTTGTTCTATGGGTTTCTCTCATTAGTCTTTAAAAACAGTTCCAGTTATTTGTTAAACAACAAAACCCGGACCTTCTCTGAGCCACCTCTCATGTCTTTTCTTTGCCTTCCACCTTCAGATTCTCATCCTCGATTTACTCAACCCCAGACATCTCACAATTTTCTCTCACCGGGCTTTAGGAACTGAGATCAGTACAGTGCCGTAATTGAACTGGTAATTCCAGCAGATACACACACCTTTCCTACCACCTGTCTTCCATTTCTTTGGTGAGATGCTCTCCTTCCGTCATGTACAGAATGCCATGCTCTCCCATTACACGTCCTGACCACTGCTTCTCAGTCTACTTTTCCAGGTTGCTCTTTGTCCTTCAATCCCAGTTCCTCAAAGTTAGGTCCTTAATTCTTTTTCATTCTCATGTGACACATTCCATGGGAGCAGCAATCCCATCTACTCCCATGTTCCAATTGTCATCTTCATATTCATTAATGACTCTAATGACTCCCATTTGGTGCTCATATGGCTGCATCACACATACTACAAAACCACTATGTCTAAGATACTCGATGAAAGCGAGACCAATATAGTGCTTCCGAATTATCTATTAATGAGTATTAGATATATAATGTATATGGATATATCAGGAGATAATTACAGAGCTACTTGGAACTTTGTTCTTTTTTAAAGAGAGAAAATCAATTCTTCTTTCCTTTTTAAAGATAGTAAAAGTTCACGCTGCCTTATTCTCGGACCCAATTATATTACATTTGATAAAATGCATAGAACAAGAAATGCCTTCAGAACCAGGTGGTCCTCTGCATGGCCAGGGACATTCTTAGCCAATGACGAATCAGTGCTTCCATGCTGTTCTTCTTTCTGGACAAGGCTTTCTAGAGTCGCCCATGTGAGAAACACTTTAACCACAAATCAGCACCTGCAATTCCAAGCGTCTGCCCTTGTGACTTTCAAATAGAGGCTCATGTTGTAAATCACTGTTTATTTTCTCTCCCTGTAGCATCTTAAGATCTATGGCATGTCTCTTATGATCAGCAGTTACAGTGTTCTCCAGGATGATAACCTGTCTTTGGAATGTCTTCCAAGCCTGCCGACAGTGAATGCAAACGATGACACAACCTCTAATTTTAAGGCAGGTCATCTCAAAGTATCCTCTAGACAAAACTCATCCAGTTATTTTTTTGTTTGTTTTTTTTTTTGTGTGTGTGTGTATCCCAGTCACAGAAACAAAGATAAACTTATGTTTATTTATATGGCATATAAAAGACAAAAACAAAAAAGTCAAAATATACTCTCAAAACTCTCAAAACCTTTGGGAAGTTATAATTGATTTTGCTACGGTGAAATTTTTCCTTGGAGACACCCAGAATTAGAGTCGTCATGATGGCAGAGTATGCATTCATTAAAGATCCTGGGAAGGCTTGTTTACAGGGGACAGAAATCACAATTTCTCTTAGTGCCGGACTACTCTTTCATTCTTGGCTCCCATTTGTTACCATACTTATTGCAGCCTTATAGCTACTAATGCATGGGACTATTTGTAGACTGTGAGCTCCTCAAAGTCAGCGACACTTTATGCTATCAACTGTCCCCATCATTTTGTGTCAGAAAGAAAGAAGCACTGAAAACAACACCGCTATTTTTTGGCGGTATACTTGGAAGCCTTATTCTCTCTGCCCCTTACTTCTTCTGTATTTGTTCAACAGCAACAAAATAATACTGAAGTCTATTTTGAAAACCATAAATATCATTCTCATTTTAAATTTGAGGGGAGAAAAAAAGTATTGTCTCAGATAAAGTCAATTCGAAAAATTCAAGTAAACTATTTTCATTACTAAAAGTAGCCATTGTTTTCTTGTTGACTATAATACATTATACTGAACCTGCATCCTTGATAGCTATTTTTAAAAACTACGTTAGATTAATGCGCCCGACTTTTTGTGACCTAAATTTCCTGTTTCTTCTCAATGTAGGTCACTTTTAATATTCTATCATCCGTGAAAGTGTTATTGTTTTCATAAAATCCTAACTCTAAATCAGATTTATATAATCTTGAAAAAGTTCAGGTATTGCTATTATAATTTGTCATTGCCTTACTTTTGTTTTTTCTTTTGCTTTTTTTTTATAACATTGAAACAGTACATATTATTGCAATAAGAGAAAATATCTTCAGGGATGCCATTTCTGACCTTGCTACTATCTAGTGGAGAAAGGCATAAAAGTTGCTTTCATTTCTTTCATATAATGTTTCCTGTAAAAAACAGTTACCTCTGCAAACTCACCTTTTAATCATTTAGTCATGGAGGCTTTATAATTCAAGGATAATTTACCATTCTGAAATGAGCGAGATTTCCACCAATTCCTTGATCTATGTGGTGTCATTTGTGCCACACAGAAGGTAAATTTCTCACAGTCTTTCCTTGAAAAGACTGAAGTTCTTGATAGCTCAGAATTTTTACCTCAGTCATGATTTAGCCATATTATTCTGAATGAAGTCGTATGTGAGAGTTCCCTCAGCTGAATTAATTTTCCAACTTTCTCTAATGACCTTTTAATTCTTGGGTGGTTATGACCACATTTTTGAGGTGGGAGTGTCACTTGGCCAAATGTACACAAACATTCAATCCATTCAACATACATTACCAATGGCCTGCTATTATTATTCAGGCAAGGATCTGGGTAACAGTGGTAAAGCTGTGATTAAAACATACAGAATTTTTAGCCCTCGTTGCAATTATGTTTTCATAAACCTATCATCACATAACTCCTCAACTATGCTAACCCTTCCTAACTATGGTCTCAACAGACAAGCATTTTAAGTATATCTTCATTATAGGTGTTTAATAAATCAAACATCACAAGTTAAGACAAAGCATAACTGATGGGTTACTGGTCAGCAAAAAGGACATAGGGAGCAGTGGATGAGAAAATAGCTTGGGCTTTGCTCTCAGAAAAACTTGGACTTCTGGTCTATTTTTTTTCCTCTTATTTTGAGAACTTATTGAGGTATTTACCAAACCCTCTCATCAGTTTTTCTTTCTTTATTTTAATAATCCATTTTTTCAGAGTTGTTTTGCTGACTGTAATTGTAGGAAATATTTTAATTGTTACCATGTAGCAATTGATTGAGATAATAAGGATAATAAAAAGATGGACTCACTGCCTACTCCTCTCAAAAACACTTTAAAGTCTAATTTGAGATACACAATTTAACTTAAAAAAATCAAAGCCACATGAAATCACTATGTCACTTTCAACACAAAAATCATGTAATTCTGATTTGCTAAGTGAAATACAAAATCAGATGCTATGGATAAGTTATCCCTGCTAAATTTCCTGCTAAATTTCTTTTAACAAAGAAGCGCTTCTGAGAGGGAATCAGGTGTTGACACAAGTAAACTATCTCCAGACCTTAAATTTCTCTGCCAGACCAAACATGTAATGAACTCCTCCAGAGAAAGTGATTTCATAACCATCATAGTCAGTGGTTTTACCAGCTAGCATATTTTAGTAGATTGGCAAATAAACTCAAAGTAAAACAGGTTAGTCATACTTTGGGGGACCCAAATCTCCAGGGTGCGGCTATCTGCTATTATTGTCAAGTTTATTTAAAGGTTTTTCTCCTATGGAGAGTGCTATGAAACATACTCTTGGAAATAGAAGTAATTGAAAGGGAAGTTGAAGGAACAGGGATTAAAAAAGAAATCTGACTTAATTCTTATTTACCAGATGTCTACAGCAAGCAACAAAACCATAGCTATAAATAGGTTGCATATTGCAGAGTGTGAGTTTTGGAGTTTATACCCTGGTGCTCACCATTTCAGCGTTGGATGACATTGAACATGATAGTTCACGTCTCTAAATCTTAAATATTTTTATTTATAAAATGATACTCAGGAAATAACTACATAAGAGGGCACATAAAAATGCCTAGTTATAGTAAATAGTCTATGAACAAGGAGTAGTAGAAACAAAATGTAAATACACTGAGCCTTGTACCTCTTACGGAATTCCTTCTTTTTTCCCAAAAAGCCTGATGCTACTGAATACAACTAAGGGCCTCGTCAGCAAAATGAATCTTATAAAAGATTCCTATGTTTCTTATTTAGGATGTATTTTTCTGAGCAGAGGAGGATAAAACAATAACACGTGTCTAGAGGGTCTAAGATATGAGTGTGGAACCCAAGCAACAAATACTACTGTCTAATGAAAAATTAAATATTCAATGCCTCATATTTTATCTGGACAAAATTCACTCCAGACTCACTAATTAACACTCAGGGAGGTGGAGATTTAATAGTAGCTTCAGGCAAAATGATCACATTCAATTAAGATTACATAGTTTAAACTTCAGTTGTTGGGTCTACTTTCTTCCTGGAAAATATATTCTAACAGAGAAGCATTAATACTTTTGCAAACAAAACATACGTCATAGCTATCTCTTGTACTGCCATGAAAACAGCAATCTTATTTTTACCTTTATTGGTTAACTAATGTTTTTAACGAACCATGGGATCATTGAATCCACTTTATATCCTTCACTTTAAATATTACATATAAATTATATAATAAGAACTTGTTTAATTATTTAGGCTTATCTAGTTCAGATACCTAAGCTGCTTGTAGAACTTCAAATTTACAAAAATGGATGTTGCCCAGTGATAAAATTGTCAGCTACTGGGTAACACTGTCTTTAACTTAGTAATTCCAAATGAAAGCCAGAGAGACTCGAACGGTGCCAGCTCTACAGCTATTATTGTGGGGGCTTGGCCATTCTTAGTATCTAGAGATTTTATCAATCATTTAAATATAGTACTTTATTTAAAAATAATAACAGAGGGTTGTTATTTCACTCACTAAATACTTGGAACTAGAAAAAAATGTCATTATCCATGGTGATAAAGATATATGCACCATTGTACAAAGCTGCTATGGTCTGAATGTGTGTATCCCCCCCAAATTTCATACCTTGAAATCGTAATGCCCAGTGTGATGGTGTTAAGGGGGGGGGGGCTCTGGGACGTGCTCAGGTCATGAGGGTGGGGCCTTCATGGTGGGATTACTGGTCTTAAAAAAGAGACCCCACAGAGTTCCTTAGCCCCTTCCACCTTGTAAGGATACAATAAAGCATCAGAAGTCTGCAACCCAGAGGAGGCTCTCATCCAACCACACTGGCACCCTGATCTCAGAGCTCCAGCTTCCAGAACCTGAGAAATAAATGTCTGCTATTTCTAAGCCACCTAGTCTGTGGTATTTTGTTACAGCTACCCAAATGGACTCTGACAAAAGCCATCTCTAGAACTCCAGAATTTGGAGGCAAGCAAGAGGAGGAATCCTTGCATGTAAATCCTTGGAAAAATGATGAAAATGGTGAAGAGAAATGGGGAGCTGTGTACCCAAGGCCCCAGACATTCATCTCTCTGTTTAACAGAAATGTGGGAAACATCTTAAACTTCCTGGCTTTGGAGATGCTACCAATCTTATCAACATCTGTGTCAGAAGGAAACAGAGCCAAGTGATGAGGGACTGCTTAAAATATCACAATCACAACCACTGTCATGGTGCTTGAGACTGCCAGGAGTTTTAGAGACAGAGGAAATGAGGAAACTGAACTACCTTTCTGACCTGCTTGGGACTCACAGCAGACACCTTGGGACTCACAGCATGAATGCTGCCCACAGGCTCCTTCCCAAATTGGCCTGGTGAAGAGCACTGGAGGTCACCTAAATTCGAATAGTTTTAGGATGTCCACATCAAGTCTCAAGTAATAGTTGACCCCGAAGAATGTGGAAGATGTAACCTGGTTGGGGAAATTCTCCCTTTTCAATAGAGCTTTCCTTCACAAGGTACTTTGTAATGTCTCAAGTCTGTTAAATAATAATTTGAGATCGAAACATAATGGCAACCTGGAAAGAAAGCCCAACACATCACGTCATCTTATCACATGGGAGTCACATGCCCCACATTATCCATTCATTATCTCTCCTCTGAATCCTTTTAGTAACTTAACAAGGTTGTATATTTTGTGACAGTATCCAGTTCTTCACTGTCTTGGTCTCCCACTGCAAATTATAAACAGATGTTTGTTGCTTTCAAGCCAGATGCCAGCACATCAGCAGGTGTTGAAGGCTATTTATTTATTTGTACACAGAGTATGCTGCAGCCTTGAATCACAATTAAATGTGTCTTCACCTTCCTCTCAGGTTCACTCTGTCTTTTTCTTTTTTGTAAGCCATTCTGTCGATAAGATTTAAGCCTTCCAGTCATTATTTGTGGGTTAAAATGGCCCAAAACAATTTGCCAAAATTAACTGCCGTGTGGTTCCTAGAAAGTTGCGGTCTTATGTTTTTCTATCAGGTTGAGAAAGTTTTGATTGCCTTAGAGACGTTGGTAATAAAATTTTGTTACATTCCATTCAAACTTTGTTCCCACTGATAATATATTTCACTTTCAAAAGTTGACAATCTGGCCTTTTCTACCAGTATGAAAATTCCCTCAAAGAGAAATCACCACTGATGTCTTTCTCCTTTGGAAAACATGAATAAATTAATAGATCAGTTTAAATCACATTTACTTAAATATATTAAAGTAATGACTCGGTCAGTCCTGAGTATTGCATTCTTTAAAATCCCTTCCCAAATAATTAGTTATGAATAATTACACATAAACATTTACTCCAAAAGTAGGCTTAAAGAAAAAATAAAGGTTCTCCTTCTGAAACATTAACGTTTAAAATGTATCACCAAGTTGAAAGTGAGCAGTCTTTATATAGGCTGAGGCTACTGGCAGTCTCTCTTTTTATTCTGAGCCACCTGCCTTTTGTCAGAACCCATCACTCTCTGAGACAGGAATGCATGAAGGGAAACTAAAGGAAAAAAAAGGGAAAGGCAGTGTGCAAATTTTCTTGGCACCCTGCTGCTTCAGGACAGAGGTTTTTTAACCCACAGGTGACAACCTCTGTACTGAGGGAAAGCTCACCCATTGTGTCAACCAACAGATTGTTATTTACTGCTCCTAGGGCTCTCAGAAAAGCAAGACAAATAAATTAGATTTCTGTGTCACTGATATTTCACAAGCAAATGTGTTGTGTTTGTGAACCAGCTAGCATAAATGAACACTATATTCTTGACCTTGGAAAAACAATTTAAGTAGAATTAAGTAATTTTCCTACATGTGTATGTGTAAATGTGTGTGTACATGCAGAATGCATGGTAACAAAACAAAATACACTACCAAATTTTATGAAGAACAATGAGTGTTATTTTTGTGTTTTTTTTGGTTTGTTTTGCCTTTTGTTTTGTTTTGGGTTTTTGTTTGTTTGTTTAAGGGAGAAGTGGAGGGACAGCCACACATCAGAAATGCCCTTTACGTGCCAGGAATCATAACATGCCAGGCTTGGAATTAAGGTTAGAAATCTTTAATCCCTCCAAACTCAAGGTTTGAATCTCCCATATGGGTTTGATAAACCCATAAAGAGGCTTATATGTCTGAGACTAAAACTAAGCAACGATGAAAAATATTTACCTTCCTAAACAAAGTTTTCCTCTGAGTTATATTCTTTGTAATCCAATATACAAAGTCTAAAGTGTCTTTTATTAGTGTTCAAAGATGGTAGGTCTTCTCCAGTTTTCACATCTCTAATGTTATCAAGCATGGCTCATAGGACAGAATTGTATTATCCTTTCCTTCCTCTTAGCATGTTCCCTTTAGCCTGTACTTCCTTTTAAATGGGGTGCCCAGAAACAAACTCAAGTGTCCAGGCACAGGCAATAGAGACAACAGAATAATACCTAATGTGTACTAAACAATAACACCACACTTATTGCATACCAGACAGGACGCTGTGCAATTTATATACATACCTCATTTAATCCTCTTAGCAATCCTCCAAAGAAAACCCTGGAAGGAAAAGGCTACATGAAAAGTTGAAGCCTGGTTTTCTTTTTCCAGGTGGCACTGAGCCATGGGCATCTCTGGAGACAACTGGCATAAGCACTCTAAGAAGTGAAGTGAAAATATAAGCTGGGATGCCCTGCTGCCACCACTCAGATTGGCCCCCGTGCGTACACACAGCGCGTGTGCATGGAGACATTAGAAAGTACCGAGTACTGAGGCTGGATGTGGGGACCTTCTCCTGGGGTTGCGAGTGTTATACGCGCAAAACAAGGGCTACTGGTGTTTCTACAAGGCAGCCACTAGCAAATCGGTCCACGCCCGGACCCTGGGAAAGACCTGCCTAGCGCTCACTGACAGCACCCCTGGACCCATAGTGGTTCTGTCTCACTATGTACCGCTCCTGGACTCCAAGAAGGGGGCCACGCTGACGCCCGAGGAGGAAGAGATTTTAAACAAAAAGCGATCGAAGAAAATTCAGAAGAAAGAGGATGAAAGGAAAAAGATGCCCAAATCTGCAGTGCTCTGGAGGAGCAGTCTGCAGGGCACGCTTCTGGCAGGCATCGCTTCACGACCTGGCCAGGGCAGCCCAGCTGACGGTGGTAACTGGAGGGCAAGGAGCTGGAGTGCTGTCTGAGGAACACAAAGGACAGGGCAGGAGAATAAACCCTTCTCCCTCCTAGCTTAGTCTGTATAATAAAGTGTGTTGTGTTCAAAAACAAATGAACAACAAAAAAAGTTGCAGCCTGAATTTACCCAAGCAGTGTGACATTAAAACCAGACGGGTAAAAATAACTGAGTCCCCTTTAGGCACACTGCTGCTAAATCATTGTAGTCTTCACGTAGGTGTTCTTTTCTAACCAAATGACATGTAGGACAGTGCATTTAAACATTACTAAATATGATATCCTGAAATTCCACCGAGTTTCAGATGCCTGAGTTGCCCTTCGGGTCACGGTCCTGTCATGCAAAGTTTCCAATCATCCCTACTGATTTAATCATGTCACCACCAAAAAAGGAGGGGGCATATCTGTCTATATATCTTTTTCTACATCACTGTATAAACTGTGGAAACAGAAAGGTCCAGAGAGAAAAATGCCACTGGACATTTACCTTGAAGGTGATATCATAGTATCAATATTTTTTGCATACTTTTCCATCGTTCAATAATTCATCTATTTTTTTTCCAGGTTGTCTACACACATATCAAGAATGTCTATCACCAGCTTATGAAATAATCCTTCTTTCTTCCATGAATACTTCTTTTCCTGCTTGTTTCCCATTTGATTTTTTCCCGTGCATTAACTCCTATCACATAAACCATATTTCTGCGGATCATGGTTATTTTCACCCAAGGTCCCGCATCAAATATATTACAATATATTACGCTCTGGGGAACACATAAGAAAGTATCATCCCTTCTTTGACTACCTTTTTGTGACTTTTCCTTTTCATACGGTTTTATCTAATATTTTAGTATAGTCTCGGCAACCATATGGCGGCATATTACCTTTACAAATTTAGTTGAAAATCCCCTATTTTGGAAGAGTGTTCAACACCCAGCCCTCCACCTCTTTTCTCCTAAGTACTTTGGAATTTCCATTCCAGGGATTTTTTCAGTGTCCTTTCCCTCTGGATATTACTAGGGATTATCAAAACAACAACAACAGAACAAACAAACAAAAAACAAAAAGCAGGTTTGCTGCTCAAGCAAGTTTGTGAAATTCTAACTCAACAAGTCTCTGCACTTTCTGATACGAATGCGAATTTGAATCTCCAAACTGCAATAGAATGGTTAATGTCTTTCATGTCTTTAAATTAAGATCATCGTCATCATAATAATAATTTCAAGAGGAAAATGTTAAGTGTACATATCTATTATGGAAATCATCACCATCCATTAACTAAAAGATATACCTGCATCAATTTTCAGAGAAGTTGTAAAAAAAAGTCTAGGTTCAATATTGATATTTTTTTCCTCAGTAAAAAAAAAAAAAAAAAAAATAGCTCTGAATTTAAAAAAAAATGTTTATGCAATACACATGTACACAAGTAGCAATTATTTGACACAAGATAAGGCATTATTTCTACATTGCCTCCCCCCACTAATTTAGAATAGTAGTGAGGACCAAAGGTAGAAACAGGTTGTTCAGTAATGCCTAGTCACTGTTCTATTAGAAAGTTATACATTTCATTAGGCTGTGACTGCTGGTCAGTCAATTATTCCTTGAGGATCAAAGATGGAATGTAAAAGAGAGTAGTAGTCTCCCCAGACCACTGTATTGAGGCATCTTAAGGGAAGATGCTTATGGAAATTTTCTCTGCAGTAATAAATTTTACTTATGTACTAACAGTGCTGAAACGTAGCAAAGAGAACTAGGACAGGTAATCTCAGAAACCAGGGGAAAAGCACCATTCTTTTCTTCACACACCTTGAAAGTGTCTTTGGAGGCGGCTAAAAAAATCTACATGTAGCCCTTCAAATGGGCCTTTGGAGTCCATGTATGTAATTACTGTTAGTTCCGTAGAAAGCTACAAGACTTTTCATAACATATGCAAATATACACTTGTGAGACCATCTTGTTAACAGATCCCGACATTGTTTTGTCAGCTAGGAAAGCTATAACAATGCAGATAAGATGACATGTGACACTGTCTTATAGGAAACTCATGTGGCCATCTGCCTATCTGAACTGATAATGTGCTTTTATTTTTCGTAATTCCACTCACAAAGAGCAGAAAAATGCTTTCTGCGCTCATCTGGGAGCCAGGAAGTCAACAATAGACTCTCGGCTACATTATCTAGAATAATTCAGTTTCACTGCATTTATGAAAATAAAACTTATTTTTGCAAAAGCAACTAAGATGCCATAGGTGTGCTGAGCTAATATTAATAACTGGTGCTTGGGGAAGGATTAATTTGTCTTACTGGAAAATGAACATTACAATTTTCACATGAATACCAATCAGGAACAAGTCTGTCTTTCTTTTCTCTCAAGAGAAAGTATTCAAGGGTAAAGCACATATAAGCGGACATGCAATAAACAGAAAATTCCCCATAGGGAAGCTGGGATGGAAGGTTGTTCGTCTAATGCTAGAAGTAACCACAGAGAAAAAGGAAGATGGAAATTTGTTATGTATGTGACTTGGGGACACTCAAATAAATTGTCTCATTTAATCATAACAGCCACCCGTTGGAGTAAATATTAACACCCTACTCTCTCCATTTGGTTCAATAAATTCAGGTCACAGAGCTAGGAACTTGTGAACCAGAATTCAAATGCAAGTGTGTCTAACTTCAAAACCTGGCACCTTTATAGGCTCCAGAAAGAGTTTTCCATGTCTATCTATGCTGGTCAGAAGTTGTTCTCTTCCCACTAAAAATTAGGGAAATCTGTAAAACCTCTCCTGGAGCCAAAAGTATCTCTATAAGATATCTTGAATAGGGAATTCAGAGGCAGCCTTCCCAGATATGTGGCATCATAATAAAAAGGGGATTTGTAACCAACAGAATTTAGAGGAAAGCACAGGTACAGATATTGTTAGAGCTATAGAAACATCATTGATAAACAAGTGGTATTTTACATGTAAACGTTGTGCAAGGAAAGAGATTGATAATCCTACATAATCAGTGTATTACTGTCAATATATTTTGACTGCTAATTACTGTCAATACATTTGAGAATGACACATGCTAGCATAGCCCGAATCTTTCGTGCTCCTTATATGAAGTGTGCACATATTTTGAAATTAAGTGTTTGGTATGGCTTACAATTTTCTATATTATTAAATTTGAAAACTACTTCGATGTATGAGAATATTCCAAATTAAAACGCACACCCAACTGAATCAAGCTAAGTGTTCACTAAACAGCATTAATATAACTATTAAAAACAGTGAAAGTCAAGACATGGAAACAACCAAAATGTCCTTCGATAGATGAATGGATAAAGAAGTTGTGGTACATATACACAATGGAATACTATTCGGCGTTAAGGAAAGATGATATAGGAACATTTGTGACAACATGGATCTTGAGAGTATAATGCTAAGCAAAATAAGTCAGACAGAAAAAGCAGAGAACCCTATGATTTCACTGATATGTGGTATATAAACCAAAAACAACAAAAGAACAAGACAAACAAATGAGAAACAAAAACTCATAGACACAGACAGTAATTTAGTGGTTACCAGAGGGTAAGGGGGTGGGGGGTTGGTGATGAGGGTAAGGAGAATCAAATATATGGTGATGGAAGAAGAACTGACTCTGGGTGGTGAACACACAATGGGATTAATAGATGATATAATACAGAATTGTACACCTAAAATCTATGTAAATTTACTAACAATTGTCACCCCAATAAATTTAATTAAAAAAAAACTGAAAGTAACAACTTAGTGGGTTATCTCATATATCCTGGACAAGAATTAGACTAATCAGGAAAGGAAAATAATTGGTTAACTGGTACAAAAATAAGTTAAATTAAGCCAACGTATTTCAAACTACAATCCCACTTTAAAATTTCTTTTTACCAAAAACAATGAAGAGAGTCAGTTCTTAGACTGTGGTCTTATAATTAAAGCTACGTATTTTTCACTGCTCTACTTCCAAATGTACATTGGTTGATATCCATTTGTTTCAGAACTTTGCTTTGAAAGTACCATCAAAGTTTATTAAATTGTTTTTTTTTGGTCACATGACATTTTAAGATAAAAAGGAAAACACTACATATATTATTACGTGGCTTCTTTTCAAAGAACTTTTCTTGAAAAAGAACACAGTATGCTGAGACTGACATAAAATTGATTTCTATATTGTCTAGAAAATGTAGTTTAGATGACCCATAAAATCCCTTACCGGTCTTATTACTTTAGTGTCTGGTATTGGTCTTAAGCCATTCATTACAGAAGCGTGTGTGTGTGGATGTGGGGAGGTGTCTTTTCTACATTTAAGTTCTACTTCACAATTGCCTCATTTATTCAGAACTGTATGGCATAACTATATCCCATCACATCCACTGGAAGAAAAATATCTAATGCAGTTGTTTATAGTTTACTGTGTGATTCCAATCAGTAGCTATAAAGGTAAAGGAAAAAAGTCACTTTAAAAAAGAAAATGTACATGTGTGTCTTGGGGGGGAATTTTTCTTTTAGTTTATAACTCAGACACAAAAGTTCAAAAGCATCCTTATCCTGGGAAGTGCTTCCTAGGATCACAGAAAAATTAATTTGCAAGGACAGGATTATAATCCAGATTAAGATACTTGCAAATGTTTTCTACTCTATCAGTGGACTCTTTCAAGATAGAATTCCTTCCACTAAAAGTCTATAAATTCAAGGAGTGCATCTTAGAAAAATAATTACTATGAGATGCATTTGATCCTCCTATAAAACAACAAACCTGATCACTTGCTCATGAAAAGCAAAAGATAAAATCTTCATTAAAATATAAAAGGTCATCTCTCCTCAGGAGAATTCCAGTTGTAAGTTGGATAGAATTCGTTGCCCTGTGCTCACTCTCATAATGAATGCAGCACTATTTTAAGGGAGATTAAAGAATTGCCAGATGAAAGACTCCTAGGATCAGATTATGGTCAACTTCACATCACCTGAAGGCTAAGGTGCCCTGTCTGTGACAGGGGCCTGGTTGGTGCAGGTCTTGTCTTTGCTCAGTGGCAAAGGAGCTGCTGCCATTCCAGAGTCACTGGGGGATTTGCCAGTGAATATGCATGCAAAGCTAATGGGCAAGGCTTCAGTGAAAAGTAAGTGTTTTGATGAGGTAGACTGAAATAACAACAAGGGAGGAGTGACGAAATGGGATAAATATACCATAATCCTTGATTACTCACCAAGTATAGCAGACATCAGAGTTTATCTTTTCCTTAAAGCTTGCAGTTTTATTTCCTTGCATATTTTAAGCATGACATGGGTCACTAAAAGAAGGGAGTCAGCACCACTCACATAGTTTATTTTAAAAGGAAAAGAAACACTTCATATGCAGATTTCCTCTAAGGACTTAAAAAAATTATTTTATACCTACATTTTGAAAAGATTAAAAAAACATTTAAAAACAAATCTTCCAATTTACCTATAGTCCACAGATGGTTTTCTATATCTAATCAGTCTTATTCAGTAGCTTTACCTTGATTCTTTATTTGAAGAAAAAAAAAGGAAAAAAAAGCCAAAAACAAATCACTTTAGGGAAAAAAAAAAAGTGGGTTTTTCTCCCCCATATAGTCATTCTCCCAGGACTCATAATACTATATAATTAACTTGACATATACTATACTTTCTTCTGGAAAAGAATCTGTTATTTAACATCAACAAGTAAGAGAACAGCTACAAATACACCTTCAAATGAACAAAATGAAACCCCTGAAGAGGAGAGTCCTAATTCTTTTTTGGTTTTAATTGAATCTCTCTACATTGTACCAGTGGTTTCAATTGAAAACATGTACCCAGCAAATGAGTAAGTAGAACTGTAGAAGCCCTCACAAAAGACTTGTGTTGTGCAAGCTGTGTGGGCACCTCGGACCTACAAGCTGTGCTCTGAATGGTGTGTGGATGTTTGCAACTGTGAAACTTCACAAGTATCTGAGTCTAGTATTGCAAAAGGAAGACTAGACAATTAGAATTGATTGAGCATAATGAGACCCGGAGTGAGTGGAAAAGGCAGAGGTGAAATATTGTGGTGGAAGAAACATTGGATTAGGAACTGTGTTTCCCCGAAAATAAGACCGAGCCGGACAGTCAGCTCTAATGCATCTTTTGGAGCAAAAATTAATGTAAGATCTGGTGTTATATAAGACCCGGTCTTATTTTATATTAAAATAAGGTCTTATATTAATTTTTGCTACAAAAGACGCATTAGAGCTGATGGTCCGGCTAGGTCTTATTTTTGGGGAAATGCAGAATTAGAAGATTGAAGTTTGGAAACTGGGTCCACCCTTAGTCATGTGATGTTGGGCAATCCAATCCTTCACCTCTCAGATTTTCTATAAATATGCATAGTAAAGACGTTCTAATGGGATTCTCAGAAGCATGCAATCCAATGATACATGTAAACGTGTTTTGCAAACTGCTAAGTACAATACACATGATCTATTTCCTGTATTTTCGATTGATAGTATCTGCTGTTCATACCTTCCTACTAGCTCAGTCCTCTCATCAGGAGAAAGAAAGGAGTGGGATTAGTGTTCTCTCAGCATTGTTAAGAGATCCAAATGTAATATTTTCAAGAAATACAAACTAGGTTATGGGCTGAGGGCATGGAATAAGGCAGTTGCAAAGTCAAAGGGAAAGGGCCTCGAATACGGAGGAGGTGAAGGGGGCCAAGTATATGGTGATAGAAGGAGAACTGACTCTGAGTGATGAACACACAGTGTAATATATAGATGATGTGTTATAGAAATGGACACTTGAAACCTACATAATTGTACTAACCAATACCACCCCAACAAATTGAATAATTACTAATTAATTAAAAGAAAAAAAAGAAGACAGAGGAGAGCAGTATGCTGGTGGAATGGGTGTGGGTGGGAAGGAACAGAGGAAGCCAAATAAAAGGAATATGTAATCATTATAAATTCGAAACAATTGAATCAAGTCATAATATTGATTAGAGGAAGATAAAAAATGCTGTTATTAGATTTGGCCAATAAAATAATTCAAGAAGAACTATGACCGAATTTTGGTCTGAAAAACGACCATGGCCATTGTCTGATGGCCATCTGAGACTTTTTGACGTCTTAGTTCCCTTGTGTGTCTCTGGCTTTATAGCAGATTTAGAACTTTTTTTCCTCTCTCTTTTCCAGCTTTATTTTTGTTTAAGCATATGAAGCTTCAGAATCCTACCACTCACCTTTGTGGACACAGAATATGTGGAGGTATCCATGAGGACCTGTCTTCACCTAGATGCCATCAATTGTAGCTTTCACATTCTAAACTACATTCTGATACAAAGACATAAAAATCCTATGATCGATGGCCAGGACGAAAGTCAGGCTTCTAAGACTAGTACCGTTGATTCATATCAGAAAACACCTTCAACACAGCAGGTGTCTACTTTTAATTGGGTAGGGAAAAACAACACAGAGTTTTCTCAAAATTCTCAAAATAAGTAAACTGAAGTAAGTCACTCTTAAAAAACTTAGTAACTACTTATGGTACTATGTGCCATAAAATATCTAATGTAATTATTTCTCACAGCAAACTTAAGAGATACAGGTAAGGAAATCAAGGCTTAAGGAAGTGAATGATTTGCCTAAGGTAATACTGGAAGACAAAAGCAAAATAGACTTCAACCACAGAAAGTCTTGATTCTTATTTCCTAAGCAACGTAGCCTCTGAGGCAGCGAGAAGCAGAGTTCCACCATCAGCCTCTGTTCTTGTCTGTACAGCTGTCCCCGGGGTTCAAGAATTTACCTTCAGAGAAATTGTATTCTTCCATCTATTTCAAAATGTTCATAGGAACTTTTTTGTCTCTGATTAGTTGACTACATACTTAATAAGAGCTTGGAACTTTACAGGAAATTTGACAAATCTCCTGCTCTGACCCTTGGTCGATGTACAGAATTTAAATAATAAGGGTATTTGACTTGTCTCTTAATGCGGGGCATTAGAGCAGAAATATAAGAATTTGAGCAATACCCTTAGGTCCAAGATGTTGTAAGGCAAGATGACCAAGTAGTACCTCCAAGGACAAAGAACTCTGAATAAATTACAGGGACAGTGTTCCATTTATGGGCTCACTGTTATCTTTCCTGAAAATCCATCCATAGCATATGGAGGAAATTGAGAATATAGGTTTGAGGCTAAAATAAAAGATTTTGTGATGTGTCAAAGAAGCATAATCTCTATCAACTTCTCTCAAAATACATCTCTTTGAATTTGTCTTAAGATATTGCATTGCCTGTTCCCATGATGTTAGCAGACACCACAAAATCAGGAATTTACTTAAATTTTGTGAACCTAAGAGTTCTCTCTGGCTGTACTACATTATTCTACCCCTCCAGGGAAGTCAGGACTAGTAGGGACGTTTTCAGGTACGAGCAACTGGCAGCAAATGTATATTAAGTGGATAATTTTGATGTAGCAATTTCTTTAACATGCTCTCTGGAGGATACTGAGAAAGGAGGCGACATATTCTGTCTCTGGGACCTAATGACATGCAGTATTAATAAAACCATATGACAAGACTCTACATTCTCAAAGGAAGTCACAAGGTAAGAGCTGTGAGAGTTCAGAGTGCAATGATTTGGAAGTGTTCTTTGAGCCGGTGGCTTTCATTGACCTTGAAGGATAGGTAAGATTTAACGGAAAGGAAAAACATGAGACCTCCCTGGCATGAGTAACTACAAGAATGAAGTTGTGGAATTGGCAACCAATGGTCATACTCAGGGGACTGAAGGCCAACAAACATCTGGCTGGACCAGAGGCTCTATATTGTAGACGATGTTTCTGAAAACTCAACTGAGACCTTCATCAATTAATGTGTTCATATTTCGTATAGAGTCAAATAAACATGATTGTTAACCTTGTGTCTTCCACTAGGTGTGTAACTGTGGACAAGTTAATGTTTCTAAAGCTCTGTTTTTCTATCTGTAATGAGGCTACCTATTTAAGACTAGGAGAGTGCGTGTGATTCTATATATAAAGAACCTAACAGAATGTCCAGTATGTAGTTCAGGAATCTATATCGTATTTAAAAGTCATAATAAAAATACAGTAATAAGACTGGATTATATCCTCACTAAATTGAATTTTAGTTTTAATAAATTCTTTGACTTGCAAACATCTTTTATGTTCTACAGAAATCCTGGCGATTTAAATTCAGTTTTAGCTACAGATTTAGTAAAAATGAGCTTTTAGCAACTGTACTTTTTGTTTCTTTATCACAAAAATAAAAGATGATGGCCACAAAAATTGACTGAGGTTTCAAGGACATAGCCAGGGGCATTAAAAATAATTTAAATACATTTTATTTATTGATGGGATTATTTGACTAATAACTATTTCAATCCAGACTATATCTTCATGAAGTAAAGATGGTGTGTAATTTTGTTCACCTATTATTTACGATAGAGTTTAGTAGAGTCTTAATAATTATCTGTTGAATTAAGAAATAAAAGAAAAGCAAATTAATGAAAAGCAGTCACCCACATGTTACTATACTAAGTGCACACATGCAGAAATACTAATAACATTTATTTTTATGGGTCTTAGTATACACGTTCTTAATGAATACCAAAAGAAAATCCATATTAAAATAAATAAAAATAAATAAACAATGTTAAGGGATAGTTGTCATTAAGTGTTGACACAGTCTTGTCTTAATAAATTCAACTAATATTTTCTTTAAGTCAGAGCGTATTTTAGTATTTTTTACACATTTGTCTTTAAATAGGTCACACTGTTCCTTACTAAATTTTAGTTCTATTTATGAAATACACATTTTATAAATTACCATAACATGTACATTTTCTATATTTAGAATTTAAAATTGAAGGGCTAATCTTTTTAATCATGTAGAGCAAGTTTTAATTAACGGAAGCCCCAATTCTTATTTTAAATATTTAGCCTGTCAAAAATAAAATGAAACGTTTCATTTATATAATAAAAGCAAATATATTTCATTTATATAATTCCCCCCCCCCAAAATGTCACTCATATCTAAAATAAAATAAAAAATCAATTATGAGAGTGTTTTAATATCGATTCTGTAAGAGCCAGACAGATTTATTTCTATTCAAATCCTCTGTTTAGTCAATGGAAATGAGAGTAGTGATTTATAAGCAAATTAATGAGATAAAAGTACGACTTAAAAATGTTTTGGTGACCTATAGGTCAAGAAGGAATCATAATTTAAATTCAAAAATATTTTTAAATAAATGACAATATATTTTTTTAAATGCATATGAAAATCAAAGCTCTACAGAAAAGAATACTGAAAATTTTCTAAATAAAATTTCCATATTTTCTCACGTTAAAAAAAATGTTTTGGCAGGGATAACTTTTATTAAAAAAACAAGCTTCTGGAATTTTCACACCAATCGTTTTTACTGTGATCAGCCACTATCATGCAAGATGATACTGTAATTTTTTCCTAAGCAGAACCTCTCTATTCTGACAGATGTACTATAAATTCTACATTATAATGCAGATTGATTCTAAAAACCTTTTTTTGTTTGTTTGTTTTTTTTATATAATCTATAATTGACACTGGGTTTGTGATCTCAAGGAATGTTCCACTTAATTCCATATTTAGTGAATGCTCATTATACACCCTGAATTCCTCTGAGGATACAAACATGAATGAGAAAATAAATCAAGGTCCCTTGAGTTGACAGGAGAGGTGGAGACCAAGAGATAATCAAATAATGACAGCAGAGTGCATTGAAATGCTAGCATAGAAATATGTATCAGATGCTATACGAGCCAGTGGTGGAAGTGGCTGCCATATTCTTGGTTAGGAAAAGACAAAGGAGAGGTCAGGAACTTCACTTTAAAGATGTCAGACATTACTCTTTTAATATGACAAGTGACACATTCCCACTTGTACTCAGTTGACACAAAAGTATCACTTACTCCTACTCTACTGTAGCTGGATTCTGAAGGGAATTCAGTAGGCAGCAGTAGTGGAGCTTAGGTTAATAACTGTGAACGGTATCTCAGAATGAACCCACCCCCAGAAAAAATCTGGATATATTACATAATAAGTGACCTGACATGTAAAACCTCTAAATGTTGAGAGTAATTTATATAATCCCATTTATATTTATATTGACTCCCTGGCATTGAAAAGAAGCCATAGGGCAAGATGGCTTATTTAATGATTGAATGTACTTTGTACCTGGGTATGTCTTGAGTCAATGGAAGCAAGATAAAATGAGATAACAATCTAATTATCCTCCAAATAAATTTAGCAATTGGCAATGGGATAAAGATAATGACCCAAATACCAGTTGGAAAAGACTGCAGTATTCACTACTATTTTATTAGAAAATGGTAACATTTCTGTAAGCCAATAAAGGCACTTTGATGAAAGATAACAATTATTTATTTTAAATACTGAAAAACAGATCAAAATTATAATTTGTGAGAAGTGATTAAATGAGAAAATGTACAGAGGTGTCAACTGTGTGACTGTGCAGAAAGGAGGAGAAACATTTTAAAGGCATCTACTTAATCAAGTTGCATCATTCTTAGAATCTAATTTAGATGATAACTTGGCATTCACCAAATATATGTATATATGTGTGTATGTGTGTGTGTATGTATGTATGTATGTATGTATGTATGTATTTATGGAAGGTTACTTATCCAAAGTTGAATGAAATGATCTTTATCACTGCACAAAGCATGGAGAATAGATGGTTAACGATGGGCTGAAGAATATAAAAAAATATGCTTGAACTAAATATCAACACTTATGATATTCAAGAGAATATTATGTTACAGATGAGCTTTCCATGGCAAGCAATAGAATGCATCATAAAAAGGAGATCAAATAATTTGAAGGATTTTCTTGGTTTATCTAAGGACAGTTCTAAAAAAAACGGTGTTTCATATGCATGGTAGTTAGTTTTACAGAACAATTAGGAAACATTTGAAAAGCCCTAACACAGCAAATACCCCAGAGGCTGTTAGTATTTGAGAAACCAATCAGAGGTACTATTCCAAGTGTGTTTATAATCATCTTTCATGACGGTGATGTCTAATAGCCTTCATATCTTCTTCATTATCATCTTAGAGAATAGCAATGCTTTTTCATTGGGGAAATACATTTCATTAGTAAAGAAGACCCGTGGACTTGCTAAGATACCCTGTAGGCACCCCTGCCTGGCAGGGGCAGCATTCCCAGCTCTCAGAGTGCCTGGTTACTACCTCTACTCTCCGTGGCTGCCTGAGACCATGAATTCCATCACGTCCGTCCCACGAGACACCACTGCCAGAGGATCGTTGGCCTGATTCCAACTGCAGACATCCCCTGGAGACACTGCAGTTCCAAGCCACACAAAGCGAGTCACACAAATGTTACGTATGCAGACCACGAAAACTCTCTCCATGGCCGCAATAAGGCTGTTGTGCTTTCCCATCATTCGTGTGTTCACTGGAGGAGCACCTCTCATTTCCTCCATGAACTTTTCCTTTGCATTCACACCTTGGCTAACTGGCACACGAGGGCTTGTTTTTGGCCTCTCTCAACTTTCGACATGCCTGCCTCACTAAACTTAATCACGCCTAGCTTCTTTTATTTAAAGTCAGGGATGTGTGACTCTTCCTTTATTTTGAACATTGAGAGGCTATTGTAGGGTTACTAGTTGACCTAATTTCAATATTGTTGTGTCTCAGGCAAAACAGGGAGGCCCGGGGAGAGGGAAAGAGATGGGGGAACATCTGGTCAATTAAGTTTATCACGTTATGTGGATGCAGTTCATGGTGTCCTCAAACAATTACCGGTTTTATAATAGTCTGTTAGAGTTCTTGCTTGGAAAGGAAATAACATAGGACATGCAGAACCTGCATTCTTTTCTTGCCTTCTTAAGAGTTTCTCTCCTTTATAATCTTAGTACCAGGAGTGGGTTTGGCCTACAATTCTCCCTCTTACAGCTTTAATGGCATCATTGGGAGAAACGTCAGAAAACATGGATAGAAATCAAATAGATCATTTGGAAAATAAGCATCACTATGTATAACTACATTAACTGAAACTGTATGTTGCTTTTAAATATGTCTTCCCAGTAGCACAGAGCTGTTGCCCATATGCCTAATTCCCAATCTTAATATTTATACAATTTTAGAAGGCTTCTTTCTCTTGTTTGTTTAATCAACCAGAATAATCTGCAAAGAACGTAACCATGTAGAGTATGATCCCTCAAGTCTAAAGCTTCTGTATTTCTCTTCCATGTGGGATTATCTGTACGGGAAGTTAATCCCTTTCACTGAGGGAAGTGAGAGTTACAAAATAGTGCCAGCTCAGGAAGGTCAGATTTGACTAACTCTCTTTTTCTCTTTGCTGCCCTCTTTACCCCTGTAAATATTACGCTTTGCTTCCTAAATAAATCGCCCAGCCTTTCTTAAGAGTAATGCTTTGGGCAAACATCGGTTCCAGTGAAATGAGTAGAATTTTCAACCATCGCGTCTTCTCTGTATGGATTTTTCTTATCGGCTCTTCTTAAATACTTTAGGATTTCTGTCATGCTCCTTTGGTTCTTGGAGATGTTATGTTCAGAAGGAGAGGGATAGAGAAGTAATACACAGTAAAAGAAATTGAGGAAAGTAACATTGACTAAGCATGTATCATACCACTGGCACTAGTCTACCTATGTAGCTTGCATGCATTATTTTATTGCTCTTACTATCAATTAGTAATAATTGTTTTCCTCATTGTATGAATGAGTATATTAAATCTAGGTGAGACTAAGTAATTTACCCAAAGTCACAAAGCTAGTAAGGTTCAAACTCCCTGTAATTTCCACAGTGCTTTCTTGACTCTGCTAGCTATTAGGTTGGTACAAAAGTAATTGCGGATTTTGCAATTATTTTTAACCTTTTAAACCGCAATTAATTTTGCACCAACCTAATAACAGTTCTTCTGAATACTTCAAAGGAGTAGGATACTTTTAGGTTATATTGATATATTTTTTTAATAGTGGTATGTTTAAAGGAAGTTTTTTGTTACCACTTGAGCAAAAATCAATTATGACATTTTACATTAGAAAAAAAAATGAACAGTGAAAAACCCTATGTCTTCATGCATTTGTTCAAAGAATATTTGTTGGAATTCAATCACCATTGCTGACATAATACTGATATGTAACGAAGTCATTGGGTGTTTTATTTAATGTAGCTGATTAAGAATCACAGGTGTTGAAAAAATAACGTTCTCTTTTGAGTGTGCGTTAGAGGCTAGACACTAGGTTTTGGCTTTACATACAGTAATCGTTTAGTTTTGCCCACACTCTGTAAGCACATCAGCATTCCTTTGTGCAAAAGTAGGTTGTGTGACTCAGATATTAGGCCACTCCAGTCACCTCAATACTAACTGGCAGATACCGGAGGTGTACTCAGGCTGTCTGACGCTTTTCAACTCACAATAGGTGACCCCTCACAGGTTGCAGCACATGCTCACATCACACATTTTGGGAGATGATGACAGTAAATGTAATATTCTTTCACTGTTCTTTACATTTTCATGTATATAAGTATATCTCTTCCTAAAATCTACAATCTTCCTCATGGTTGCCTTTTCTGTGATTGGGTATTTAAGAACGCTTTTGCAAAACAAGGTAGACTTGAGATGGATGGATAGATATGTAGATAGACAGATAGATAGACAGATAGACAGACAGACAGACAGACAGACAGACAGACAGACAGACAGACAGACAGATAGATAGATAGATAGATAGATAGATAGATGACAGACATACTTTTATGTATTGTTCAATACACAATTAATGTAAACCAAAAGCAAAGACAAGGCATATTTTCAAGGTGGGAGTCGGTGCGGTAGGAATGTGTGTCTGGAATTGATCAGATTTAGTGGGAGTTATACATCTTTAGCCTCTCAGTTGACCTGACCAATGCTCCTTGAGGGAGGACGTGGGAAGGAGGACTCCGTACTAATTTACTCTAGGACACCGCCCGGCAAAGAGGACACTGAGCCCCTGAGTGAAAAGTAAACCCATGTAGAAAGAAAACCAAGATTTTAAGCCCTGACTCTTATCTCTTCTTTGGCAAATAAATGATTAACCTTTCGTAGTCCCCATTTTCTTCATTTGTAAAGAGGGAGAAATAATACGTCGATCAAAGGATTATTAGGAGGCTCAATGGGAAAAAATAAGTAAGTGAAACATAATTCGTGGGCAGCTGTTTATGTCCTGTGCCCAGTACGTTGGGTTTAGAGTGAATAATAGCAAGAGCTGGTAGCAGGGCCAGCCTCCATGTAACGTCCACAGCTCTGCAAAAAAAAAAAAAAAACAAAAAAAAAAACAAGGAGGCCACACATTCCGGCATAGCCAAGAATCTTTGGGAGAAAAAAAAAATCAGTCTACCCTCACCTCCACACACAAGATAAACCAACAAAATAAGAAGGCATAGAGGGAATGGCAGGGAAAAAGGTTTATAGGCTTTGGAGGAACTTGTCCTGGGAAAGAAATACAAACAACACCATATGTGCTTTTCAAAGTATTGGTCTTAATTTTGTTAATATGAAGGATGACCAAAAGAAAATGATTTCCACTGAAAATACGTGTGTGGGTTCCATCTGTTTCAGAGCACAGTCCCCTTAAAGAAAACGTAGTGTGAAAACAGCATGAGCGATGCTTAAGCCTTTGTGGTGAGAAGTAATTCCCAGACGGAGGACAAATGACTAGTGTCCAAAGCTGTAAGATGAGTATTTGTTGGGGGCTTCAAATCTCACTATTTCAAAGTAACAGCATCGGCAAAGCTATCCACCAAGACAGAAGGTTGAAGTTACTCAGCCATTGGAGTGCAGCCTAACGGTGTTCCATGTTCGAGCCCAGCTCCAGGAATGGAGAGAGGCTTTCGGTGAACACTCAGCACCAATCACCGGGCACTCGCATCGGCCCAGGGAAAAGCACGGGTGTGGATACCAGATGGAATGCCCAAAAGGACAATGCTGTAACTGCTTTGTGTGTGTGCGACTGTGTGTGTGTTCACACATACTGTGCAAGTATGAAACAAACTGACACAGGATAACATTGATATCTGTAAACATGAATAAG
Organism: Rhinolophus hipposideros; assembly: GCF_964194185.1. Lineage (NCBI taxonomy): Eukaryota > Metazoa > Chordata > Mammalia > Chiroptera > Rhinolophidae > Rhinolophus > Rhinolophus hipposideros. The sequence goes on along the minus strand of NC_138071.1, from coordinate 24,676,383 downwards.
TCACATAACTTTTACATATACACAAGGAAAGCGGGCGCTTTGGGAAGCGTATGCAGATCCCAAGAGCACAGATCCGAGCGAGGTTCTCACTTTTATCTGACGAAAGGCACAAGGACTGCAAGGACACTGCTTGAACAATGCTGCGTGTTCAGGGACCACAAGTGGATCTTGTGGCTGGAGCAGAGACCACAGGGGGAGGGCAGGAAGAGAGGAAGTCGGAGAAACACCCAGGGACACAGAGCAAGAATCACAGTAAGAGACTTTGATTTTTACTCTAAGTGAGAAGGGAAGCCAGTAGAGAGCTCTCAGCAGAGAAGCACCATGGTGGGATTTAGTTTCTGGCTGCCATATTGTCGGCAGAAGCAAAACGCAGAAACCCAGTGAGAGCTCAATTGTGGTAAGCCAGGTGAGAAAAAGGGCAATGGTTATTTAACCTGGGGTGGTTGGAAGTGATCAAACCCAGAATATATTTCAAAAGTAGAGTCAATGTGTTAGGTCTAAGGGAGAAAGTGAGAGAGGAGTCAAGGATAGAACCAAGAGTTTTGATCTGCAACACTGAAAGCATGGAGCTCCGTAATTCAGTTAGGGAAACTGAGGAAGGAGCTGTGGAAGGGGAATTTGATCCAAGCTTATTTCAATTGGCAGAGCAAGTTTATTATAACATTTTCCAGAATATTATTGCTTCTGATATAAGCAGGAGAATTTTACACTCATCTCTACCTGACATAACAGTTTGCATAAGTGTTGAGAACAGAGGAAGGGCTGCTCATTGGGAATTCCACTGGTTTTCAAATAATCCACTTCTCTTGCCTACTTGTCCTGCTTCCTCAAAGCCCATCAATCTCATTTTAAACTTTTTATTTTTATGTTTGAAAACCTCAATGTGATAGCTTTTGACTGGAGTTGTCTATGTCCCATGCTTCCCTTTTTGATGTTTGCTTTACATGGGTCCAATTCTCTGATCTTGGAATACCGGACTAATAACATACAGAGACTTAATCAATACACAGAATTAAAGCCAGCCTCCACCTGTTACAAAGCTGATTCCACAGCTCCCCGGATGTCCTTGAGGGGAAGGCAGACAGATGGGTGTGTTATACGACGACAGACTTTTGTCTCTCGTGCAAGGGTTTTCAGCAAATAACTATCTTACTTATTGATGTTCTTTCAATCCTTCACTCTACTCTTTCTTGTTAAACGATCAGTGTTCTGTGTCCTTAGATTAACAGGATAAAGTTAAATGAATGTAACTGGTCTGAATGTACTTCAAATTCACATTAACATAAATGTACAGAAAATAAGAGCCCTCTTCTGAAAAGCTCAATGTAGTTTTCAAGTAATCATTTTAATGTCAGTCCTTGTGCCTGGAGATTGCAAACAGATCCACACACACTGCACAGCATTAATAGTTTGGCCTAAACTATTCATCAAAATAATTGCAAAACTGTCATTTCAGCCTTATTTTCCCATGATATCTAAGGTTTTCAATGACATAAGATCCCAAACCAATATGTTTCCCCTTACAGCACAAATATATAAAATACATAATCATATCGTTTGTGTAAAGATTTCCTTTAGTATTGATTCAATATAAGCAAATAAAGTGCATTTGCTCTGTTTCATTTAAATCAGAACTCTAAGGCATCTATAAGTGAAACACTGAAAACTGAAAGATGACAGTATGAAGATCTTATAACAGAACTTCATCTGGCCTATGCTAAAGTAATTTAAACTGTCTTAATCATATGGTTTCCTCATAGAATGTGTAGTGAGAACAATTCTCATCAAAGTGTCTTAAAATTCATAAATTAAGAATAACAATAATTAAAGAAAAGTTTGAGATAATATGAATTCTCATTTATAAGCTATAGCTTAAAGTTTCAAAATAATAGCAAACAAGGTGATCATAAGAATACTAGCTTCTTATGTAAAACAACTATGCCATTGGAACCCAGACAAGTACTCACAAATCTCAAAGTCCTGTGCACCCATGAAATTTGGACTTGGACTATTACTTCACGATGAAGTTAAGTGTTTATGACCTAAATGGTCCCCCAGTCATCTTTCTGTTTCTTGTAGACATACAACCAGAGATACCCATTACTATTGGAATGACCTGTGTGTGACAATTTATGAGGCCAAGTGTCCCCTAAATGGTGCTCCCCAGGAGTAGAAAGGAAGGCATCTGTATCACAAGGAAATCCAGTCTCCTCACTCCTAACTTCAGAGAAGGTGGTTTCAGTTAGTGGATACCTGAGCTTTGGGTGTTAATGGTGGAGCCATTTTTGATTTTGCAATGCATTTCATGGCCTATTTTACCTTTAGATTTTCTAAATTCTTTCCTTGGTAGCTTGACTTGCTATCCATCCAACAGATCTTGCAAATACCACTGCATTCTGGAAAATTTGAACGCCACTGCAAATAACCCAAGCCTATTATTTTCATTAGGCCATTCTCCTTCTCAAGACAAGAGTCAGAAACTTTCTACCAAGTCAATCTCAAAATTGTTATTCCTGTCATAAGTGTCAGACACACCTCAGAATCTTTCAGCACCAGTCTCCCCCTCTAAACTACACAGGCACCACACACAGACACACACACACCAATTCACACTCTTCCACTTGGAATGCCTTTCCCCCAATCTCATTCTGGTTCAACACTCACATATCCTTCAAGACCATGTTCCGTGTCTTACATAAAGCCTTATCTGAATGTCACAATTTCCTCAAAGTCCATTTTGCTTCTGAATTCTGATCATACTAACTGGGCTACATCATGGACCCTCGCTTTCATTATTTTTATGCCTTAATTTGCTTCACTTGTCCACCAAATAATACCATAAAAACAACTGAATAAATCAGTTCACATTTTCTTTGAAATGTGTCTGATATTATAATTCTCTCATACACACCTCCTCCAAAATAGTTTGATGACCCCGTTGGTGTACTTTCTACTACCTTGGAGTAGAAACAAAATTATTTTAAATAAAATACGAGATCTAATGATTCTGGCCCTGACCTCTTTCCCAGGCGGTTTTTCTCCTAATCCCAGAATCTCCAGCCTCCTAGATTCCCTCCCATGCGGTCTTCTCTTCATGATAAACCACCCCAAAGACATATTGAACCTACGATGTGTTTCGTTTGTCTGTTATCTTCTTCCTAACTCTCAAATCAATCCTTCTGGTTCTGGAGGATTACTCATACTGGTTCTTCCGACCTATCTAAATTTCTGGAATTTACAGACAGCACCCTGTAGACCCAATGCTGGGACCTCCAGTATCCTCTGCTCCTATGCTACCACGGTCCCAGTGACCATTCCTATTCCATCCACTGTCCTATCTATCTCTGAAACTAGTTTGCAATATTCTTAGGGCAGAACCACAATTTTTATTGTTGTTCTATTCAAGCCTATGCAGTATCTGGTACCACAGGCACAACGTGCTTTATTTGGACTTCTTTAAGGCATTCTGCTCTGGTAAAGATCATCTTTGCTTCTTTTTATTAATATAGACTCTCATTTCCTATTCAGTTTAAAGCCTTCAACAACTGAGAACCTAGGTCTCTTCTGTGCATGGGGATGAGGAAACCTTTTCAGGGAGCAAAGGAAAATATAAGCATTCATTATATCTATGGCACAAAAAAACAAAGAAAAAGAAAAAAATGAGAGTAAAACAAAAATTGTAAGATTTCCAACTAAATGTAGTGTGATCGTTCATATCCTGAATATAATATGGTACCATGTAGTGGCGAAGGTGCTTTTAAAGGCAAACGGCTTGGAATGCCAAACTAAAGAATTTAGACTCCTCCTTAAAAGACTAGAATCAAGAAGTCAAATGCTTACAAAGGCTGAGAAGGTGACAGATAAATGAAGAGTGTCTGCACATGGCCACAGTGTCAGAAAGACAACAGGAGCTGGTGACAGCTGGAATGGCCTGGAAAACCTGAGCATAAAAAATTATCAGATCCAAATAATTGTAGACATAGTAAGAATGAGAGCTGAATATTATCTGACATTCTTAGTTTTCGAAAAAAGAGAAAAAAAAGTGAAAATATTGATATCACTGATAAGTGCCCAATTTTAAATGTTAACAAGTACACCAATTTTTCAAATAACTTTGTAAGGGGGAAAAAAAAAAGCCAAAAAGAAGCCACTTCTGTGAACAGCATTTATTCAGCAGGCCACATATGAGTAACCTCTGATAATTGGAAACCAATGAAGGCTTTTTAATCAGATCTATGTTTTACAAAGTTAGTCAGTAGCAGAATAAAAATAAAGTTCATGAGACACTGAACTCCCCAGAGGTGTTTGACTGTTTGCTGACTGACTGACTCACTGAATGATCTAAAGGCAAAGAGCCTCATCAGTGTGATTACTCAATGGTTTCGATGAGGGTTTCAGAGGCCCTGCACCAAGGTGGAGGTGGTAGCAATTTGGGTATACAGATATTTCATAGTTTCTAGTTTAGTTGACATTTATTAAGATGCTGATGAATGATATAAGAAATATCAACAAAAAGGGGTTAGAAGGTAATGAATTTGATCCCAACTATGCCATTGACCAGTCGTATGATCCTGGGTAACTTAACAAAGGCCTTCAATCTCAACTAGAAAAATAAGGAACGACAGAAAACTACACCCGGAAAGCTTTTCTACATCTTTCTAGGATGACATCTCCTGATCTATGCCAGTCATCTTTAATAACCTCTCTACTATGCAATTTCACATACATGAAGTTCAAGAATAGGCAAAACTAATCTATGGTGATAAAAAGAAGAGCAACACTTGCCTATGTGAAGGAATATAAGGAAGGAAAGAGACATGAGGGAGCATTGTGGGGTGTGAAAGAATTTTACACATGGTAAAGCTCTATTGAACTGAACACTCACTATAGAGCTATGCTTTTTTATTATGTACAAATTATAACTCAACTAAAGAAATACTGGGGGAAATGTTCATGTTTTTAACCCACTGCTTCTCACGTCAGGCTGCACATTAGCATTACCTGGGGAGACTTTAAAATATCACTTAGGTCCAAACCCCAGAAATTTTTATGTAATACATGTTTAGAGAAAAATCCTAGAGACAAATTATATACTTTCATGCAACAGTTTACCTATCATATCTTATATGAGTTTTACTCATGGTCTTCTCTCTTCTCTTTCCACTCTTTCCATATTTCTTGTCAAAGGCTACCAGCGAAGGACAACCAATGCCACAAACTCCAAGTTAAGCCTGCTAGCTTGATGTATGAGGGAGAGTGCGCAGGAGTAGAACCAAGGAGTGTTTCTAAAGGGCCACGTACTTCTAGAGTTTGGGGGCTAGAGGAAGTGACAGGATGGTCTTAGCCGGGATTGGTCAGAATTTGTCAATGAGAAGACTTGCTAGTACAGTGTTTGTTAGAACATGTCTATGCAGTTTCTGCCCAGTGGGTTTGCTATGGTGTTCTCTTGGAACATACAGATTGAAATGGGCTATTCTTGTTAAAGGAGTCTGTGCTTTGATCTCATGTGACGGTGGTTTGATTTGTTCTAATATATGTATTTTGCACCAGAGTGCAGTCTAATTTGTCCATCGTGGTTTCTGTTCTGATTCCCAGAACCCCCCTTAGCCGAGCTGCCAGCCGGATGGTTTCCGCTTTATTACATTAAACTAACAGAACCCAAACATTGTCCAGAGCTCGCCACCAAAGCTAATTTCCAGAAGAACCAGACAAGAGGACCTCGGAATGGAAAAATCAAATGTGTTTATTTCCGGGAGAGATCCTCCCCAGCTTTCCCTGACTTGCTGCCACTTTGTATCTAGTAAGCATCCTTCACCTAATTTTTAAAGACCTGAGGACATATTGACGTTCATGGCTAGATTAAAATAATAATTTCCAACCTGACGGGATGGACTTTTCTGGTATAGCAATCTCATAGATCGTTTTTCTTACTATTAATATTAAAATTAGCAATATGGGAAGTTCAATACTATCCTGGCAACAGATCATTCAGGGATGTCATATCCAAGGCAGGGAAAGCCCACGGTTTTCTGGGGAGAAGCTTCCGTGGACGTCTCTAATTTCTTTATGATTTTCTGTGCCCCCTTTTTTCATCAGTGACAGGAAGGCACATATCACTTACATGGCGCACTATGAAAATAATATCTGTCCTCGCAATTCCTCTGTTAACAAACGTCCCCTATTCTATGTTCTCTTATTGCTATGAATAACTTCACTCTCAGGTACCCAAACAACGCAGTCCTGAAGGAGAATAACAACAACACTACACATGGGAAAACATCCGTCTTATGAAAACCCATGGTGTAAGGGCCGTTCCTATAGAGGCAGAATGAAGTGGCGGAGACTTTGATTTAATCAGAGGTGTTTTGAGTTATGTTTGATGATTTTAAGATATAACATAATGAAGTCTGCCCCCCCCCCCCGCAAAGAGCTTCTTTTCACAATGAGTACGTACATGAAATCATCATGTTGTACACAGTCCACCTTAAATATTTTATAGTTTTATTTGTCAATTACACTTCAGTAAAGCTGGGGGGAAAATCAAAGTAAATTATCTTAATGTTAAAGCCAGAGTCACTGAGAGACCTCTCCTTATTCGACCTGAAAGAGAAAATGTGGAATCAAGTTTTTTGTTTTTTTGTTTTTTTTTTTTAATTCATTTGGGAGATGAACAAACATACTGCTTAGGGAATAATCCATGAGACCTGTATTATGTTGTGATTTCAGAATAGTACTCTCACCAAAACTCTTGACAGGGCAATTATTGAATCTATCGTTTCTCTCTTCTGACAGAAGCAATTTTGTGTTTGCTCCTTTTTAATGGTGAAAGGCAGGAGGAAGAAGAGAAGCTGTATGCACTGGAGGCCGACAGAGGTGACGGATTGTTTCTGTGTCTGTGTGTTTTGAAAAATGGGTCCTGAGAAAGATTCACAGGAGAGTGGGGTTAGCATTCTCATGCTTTACCGTTTTCCGGGACTCAGAGGAATTGCCTTCAGAAATCCAAATGACAGAAGACACGTTTTATATTTGAAGGCCCGTGCAGGATGCGAAGCTTGACGACTGAACTCTCCCTGGGTCAAAGGAGACAACTTGCAAATTACTCAACCGCCTGAAATTCGTAACAAAATACACGCTCCATCATGGAAACATTTCTAAACATACAGTAAACACGTTTCTAATATGAGGGATGGTGTTTAGAAACAGAAGAAACAGGGGTGTTCAAGGTCCCCTGTCAATACTTAAGCCTGGTCCCCTATCTGTCTTAGCCCCCAAACAGCAGGGTCACATGGCATATTGTTTCAGGCACTTCTCTTTTTCAGTATTCTAGGAGTTTGGGTAATGCCCAGCTTCAAAATAATGTGAATAGATGGCAACTGTTTCCTCTCTTTAAAGCTCATATCTGTGCCAAATTTGGGGACTCATAGGATATCAAAACAGAGATAAAATAATAGTTATAAGGGCTAGCAAAGCAGAGGAAGAAACCCCTCCAGTCTTACACAGCTTCATTCTTTGGTCCCCTTTAGATGACACCTTTATTGCAATATTTCTTACTATTATCAACCTTCTATTGTTTATAATTCAATTCCAGTTTTGGCATTCTATCATTACTGTTTCTTTTTTTAAAAAAAGCTGATTTTACCTTTGTAAAGCTTTATATTTATGTTATTGTGATGTAACTCACATGCGACACAATCCACCCATTTGAAGTCCGCATGTCAATAGTTTTGAGTTCTGTCATTTTTGATACAATGTCTGGCAGAGAATGAGACCAGAGTAACTTTAATCATCTGGGAAGTCTGGGCCACGGAGCCGATATCTTTCATTTTGGTTGAGTTTTTTTTCCCAAAGGTCACAGAATAGGTACATTCTCAACTGAGTGCCAAAACCAAGCTGACCTATGTTGAGCAATATTGAGAGCAAGAAAAGTCATTTACCTGCCTGCTCCTGAAGATACCATGAACCAACTAAACTGCTTATTTGTCAAGACTGACACCTGGCCCGTAGGACTCTTGCCTCCTGGAGCTCAGATCCAACGTGATTAGGCCATAGACTCTGCTCAGTCCTACGGAGAGCTCCTCACAAAAGACCCATCCTAAAATCACTCAGCTCAGACCTTCCATAAACATCCTCCTCCAACTTCCCTTTTCAAGCCACTGCTCACAGGAGGCGATGGTCTCCATTACTACCATACATCTAATAAACTTAGCATTGCCTCATTGAGTCACACAACTGGTGACTTTGGGGACAATTTTATTCTCAAGTGAGAAAAAAAAAGCACAACGCTGGAACCAAAGAAAATCAGGTGACAATTCAATATGAAAAAAATAAATAAACAAACAAAAGAATTGCTCTTAGGCACAGAATTCTCACATTTACTTTGGATGTCTGTGAAACTGAAAGAATATCTTCATAATTTCATATACATATTCTTTATAAAAATTATGTTGTACATTACGAGTATCTACTGGAACTTTTACAGATGTATAAATCAGTCACCTCACAGTATAAAATTTAAATGACTAATCACAGTTGTTTTTTTAAGGAGTTGTACAAATCATTATTTTCTACTCATAAAGTTGTAATGTCACTTTCTTATCTCTTTTAAGTAATCACTAATAAATAAAAATTATATGTCAAAGGAAGAATTATTCTCTGTTTGTAGCTACAGCAGTTGGGGTCTGATCCCCCTTTCCTTTCCCATCCCCTCTAAATGAGGGTTTCTCAGATATCTGGATAGAAATCCAGCCTAAAAACAAAAAGAAAAAGTAAAAAAACAACAACAACAACAACAAAATCCAATAAATACTGTTCTATAAGACGCACAATTTAGCCATTTTCCTTTCTACCCTGCCAGCTCTCCCATACTGATAAATTCATACTTTTTTTTTTTCATGTTTCCACTGTAGCTTTGTGTCTCTGGGTAATCATGAATGAGTATTTAACCATTTTACCAGCATTTGCAAACTAGCAAAGGTTGAATTCCACTGAACTGGCAGATTGCTTTTTAATTTTCTGCTTGGACGGGTTGTTTTTTTTGTCCTGTAGATTCCAAAATATTTTATGAGTCTTGATGGAGAGGCTACAATACTTGCAAATTTTGCTGATGTCTGCCAAAAGCTGATTAACCTTCCCTCATTCTTTAGAAACCCATGTACTAGCCGGCTTAGGTGATGTAGGAAACATGATATAACGATGTTTAACAGTACTTTCACAAGGGCTGGAAATACTACTTCTACACAAGGGATAAGGACATATGTTGATAATTATTCTGGGCAGATTTTTACTAGTTTTTTGTTTCTGTAGTTGAGGGAAATATTTATGACTCTTACAGATGTGAAGTGCAAGACAGCTTGAATACCACCATTCCTTAAATGTAGCCCATGATCTGTGAATAATAATTATGTGACTTCGAAATGGGCTACGCGTATGAATACAGAAATTTTTATGACCCCAAGTTAATTGTTCTGAATTGTATAGTCATTTGACTTCAAATGATAATGACCTGGTACCTTGATTATCTTGTGTCATTTGTGCAATTGAGCAGACATCCAGAATAATTTATGGCTGCTCCATCTCATAATGGATTTTTAAAATAATTAAAATACCACATCACAATGGAATATTGTTATTATAAATATTTTTTGTATATTTTAAGTCTATTTCACCTATTGTCTTTCTCATCTCAGGGAACAGCAACTCTTTTTTCCAGTTGCTCAGGCGAACACCCCTGATTTCTCTCTGTCTGGGATGCGGTAGGTTTTACTGTGGCTTCCACTCATTTGCTCCCTATTCTGTCACATAAAGAGACCTGAGGGACCTCCCTAGAGGAGGAGTGTATGACCCCACCCCTCTGACCATGGACTTGGTGACACTGCTTTGGGCAACGGCATGTGAACAGAGGCTTTACAAGCAAGATGAATGTCTGCTTTTAAGAAGACAGAAGGATCCCTGATTGGAATTCCTGAATTCAGGAGTTCATGGAAAACATAAGAAAGAACAAAGCAGGGCCTAAGGAGGCACACAGGTGAGCTGAACCGCATGCAACACCCTGCAGGAAACCTGAACCAGAAACCAATATCTGTGGTTGTAACTACTGAGATTGGAGGGAAGATTTGAAAGTTTCCTGTAATTGCAACCTAAATTAAAGTTGATGAATACCACCCATATCCAAAACATTGGCCAATCCTGTTATCTCTTCCTTACAAATATTTCCAGTACCAGGCCACTTCTCTTCTGTGCTTAAGCCATTTCTGTGGCTTAAGCCACCAAACTGTCTCGTGATTATTGTAATAACCTCCCAATGGGCCTGGATGCTTCCTCCCTTATCATTTGACTCATCTTCTATTTTCAACATGGCATCAGAATAATCCTGTTAAAATACAAACCAGATTGTTTCACTCCTATGCACAAATCCCTTCAATAGCTTCCCACATCACTGAGATGACAGCCAAAATTTTTACAATGGCTCACATAGCCACTGGCAGCGCACACAAAATGCCAACCTCTCTGTCTGCCCTCTCCAGCATCTCCTACTAAACTCTCCCGTGCTAACCCTGCCCAGGCCATCCTGACGTCACCGTTGTACTTCAAACCCGGCTAGCATGTGATTCCCTCAGAATGTGCATTTCCTCTTCCCTCTGCCTGAACTGCTCTTGTCCCAGGGGACAATACGGCTTACTTTTTGGTATGTTTACGTTCTTTACTCAATATCATCTACTCAGTTACATCTTCCCATACCATCCAATTTAAATGGCAAAGCATCCCCACTCTCAGAACTTCCTCTCTCCCGTCTTTGTCTTGTCTCCTTGTCACTCACACCATCTGACATTATATAGTTTATTCATTCATTTATACATTATCTAATTTTACTAGATAGTAAGCTTTGTCATAGCAGGAATTTTTGTTTTGTTTTGTTTTGTTTTTTATTGCTGAAGTCTATAACCTTGACAGAAACTTAGTAAGTAAATTTGTTGGATAAGTGAAGGAAGAAATTATTTTTTTAGGAGACAGTTGCACCATTAAAAATGCAGAGTACAGTGTGCTCAACCAAAGGCCTCTTTGATTATTTCTCCTTTAGACCAAAATACTTAAATCTCAAACTTAAAACCCAAGTTGCAAAGGATACTCTTATTATTAACACCCGTATTAAATTATAATCGATTTCTATTAGCTTCCATCTTATACGCATATAAGCTGTCACAGCCATCACTTCTAATTAGTGAACAATTACAGAAAGGTAAGACATTGAGGTAGAAAGATACAGATTCCAATGACAATTGCATAATGTTGAGTTCACGGACCTTTGACAAAGATGGTTCAAAATCACAATCTTTCATCAGGTAGCAGGACTTCAAATAGGATTAGAAGTCATACCTTTCATTGTACAGAATGAAAGAGAAAGGGGAAAATAAATGTGGTCATCTGATGATTACATATGGCGGCAGCAACTTACTTGTCTCACTTATATTCCTGATGGAGCTACCTTTCATCTGTTTCCATTGTTTAACCTTAATTTTTATCCTAGTTCTTTATGGCTATAATGAAATTCCACCATAAATAAGCACCTCATCCATCTCTACTAAATAACCCCCAACTAGGGAACGCAATCCATGTGAGACAATTTTTTTTTCTAACGTGTACTTTTAAAGGACTTATGTGTCATACTTATCAGAGTAGCCTACCACGCCCACATATACAGAAATACTTTTGAGCAATGGCCATGGTACCATTTTTATTTTTTCATTAAAACAGCAGTTTTTACAAAGTAAGTGGATAGAAAAGATGGACATAGTGTGTGTGTGTGTGTGTGTGTGTGTGTGTGTGTGTGTCACTTACTTAGCATTTTAGAATTCAAACAAGGTGTTTCCCTTATATTACGTCTCAAAATCTCTATGCCTAATCATTGAATTAAGTGTTATTATTTTTTTATTTATGTAACACAGAAGAAAAAGTTGAAATTCCGATTGCCTAAAACCATCAAGGAAATGAATTGCTCAGTTTGGATTTGAACCTAAATCTTGAGTGTGAAACGTGCAATATAGACAGACAGGAAGCACTGCCTTTGTAGAATGGAATGTAATAGAATTCTATTGTTGATGTCTACATTTTCTTAAGTTCGGACGAGGCTTGACAGCAAGTTTATGATTATTGCAGATTGTTTACAAAAGCATTTTGTAACATATGAAGCCAGTTTTCCCACCACAACTACCTCTGTGGTCAGGAAATTTCTGACATGTGTTACTCTCATTTCCCTTTGATTACTGAGCCTACAGTTAAGATAAACAAAACTTTTCTATCTATAGGTTCTTTGATTTGGGGCACATTTCTACCACACTCCCTGACAAATTGCTGGCTGTGTGCATAGTACATTTGCAATTGATAAATGCAGACACTGTCATAAATAAAAGGCACTCATATTGCATCTCTGTTATTTTTGTGTCACCCACATCCACTTCCATGACAGGCTTCCTAAAGCCTCAGAGTACTAGGAAGTTTCTGTTGCTGTCTTTGTCAGTTTGAAAATTTTCCTTCCTTTAACTGCGTTACAAAAGAATTGTCTCCAGAATAGGAGAAAGGAGCTATGGGCAGGGAAAAAAAAAAAAAAAAGAAGTATAGTTTTTTTCCATAGGCTTGAATTCTTTTTTTTTTTTTCCTTTCTACCAGGAAGGCCTTCATTCCCTAAATTCTAAATTTTCTCCTTTTAAGTCTGGTTGAGAACAGAAGCCCTTCAAATGTAGCAAGTCGTACATTTAATTGGATCATCCTGTAAAAATACGCAAAGGTTCTTTGCAGACATCACACATGTACACAGTCTTAGTCATGGATAGAGCATGAATTAGTTTATGATCTGTCATCTAAAATGACAGATGACTTATGAGTAGAACCTTAGATTAAGCCTAACTTTCCCAATAAGATTAGAATCTCACACAGACTTTTAAAAAATTAAACCAACATTCCAAACTCCACTTTAATACTATGCCGCTCTTTATTTTATTGCCAGCAATGTCTGGTACATGATCTGCAATAGCTATTTCTTGAGAAAAACAGCTAGCAATTTTGGGTGAAGAAAGGTAGGACAAAAAAATGGGTGATGTAATAAATCACAAATTCCCAACTGAGAGGGTCCGGTGGGGAGTCAGGCCCCAGGCCTATCACCTCTTTCATGAGAGGTTTGAAGCCGGCCATGTCCATTGTTCTTGGGCATCTAGGATCACACACCTTTGAGATGACAGAAGTCATAACCACGAAGGCCTAACCACCCTCAAGAGAGCACAGGATAGTAAGTATCCTGTCATCTAAACCCGCCTTGCCTTCTCCCACCTCCATGTAATCTTCCTTACATTCCCTCCTTAATTTCAAATGCATAAAAGAAACTGCAAAACCGTCATTCTCTGGAGCATTTGAGATCTTGCTTCTGGCAACTGTTGTCAGTTTGGGCTCAAATAAAGTCTTATAAGCATTCTCTACAGGTTTGGACATTTCTTACATTGACAGATGATGAGAGAAATCTTTACAGTGTACAGAATTGTATTTGTTTGCATACACAGTGGAGTGGTAGGAAGAGCAAAGACTTCAGAAACAAAGAAACACAAATGGATATTGCACACAAACTTGCCCACCATAAAGCCAAGATGTGTTTCCTGTCCACTCCAGATCAGAACAGCAGTGGGAGTGTGAGGTGGGGCCAAGAAGAAAGAAAAGGACACACGGGTGAGATGAGAGGACTATTATTATCGACCGGATTATGCCGTGTTTTCAGGATTGGCTCTGGAGCAAGAGTGAAGATGATGAGTCATGGAACACAAAACTAATCTTATTTTCCAGCAAGTGGACATATTCACAAGACCATGTCCTTTGCAATAAATGATTGCCCTACCAGGAACAATTGCTTTTTTGTTAAGAACTGTAATTCCCCTTTCAGCAATGCACAAAATGGATATTTTCAATAATATTGGATATAAAGTTGTTTAACAACCCACCATGTTTACATTTCCGGTGTTTTTCCTTTGGTTTTGGGAAGGCTATCAATAGAAAGATGATAATAAAAAGACAACTTTTTCCTTTCTTATGTGTTCCCCTTTCATTATCAACGATAGCAGCAGATTAAAATAAGAGAAGCTGTAACATGTACTGTAGAGAGTTAAATTTGCTTAATGAGAATTTTTATTAAGAAAATCTATCCTGGGCACTGTTATCTTTAAATGATTCAATTTTACTCCTATGGAAATAAGACTTTAACATTTCAATTTCAAAGACTGAATCACATTTAGAATTATTGAATATGTAGTTCAAACATCCCATTAGCAACATTAACCACTTCCTTCATATTATGCTTTTTTTTTTTTTTTTTTTTTTTTTTTTTTTGCCACTGATTGCTTTTTATTAAAATACACGTGTATCAAAGGAGTAGAAATTCCAGACAGGTCATTATTAAACAGAAAGGTACATAAAAGCAGACTGCATTTGATCTAAGTTATCCAGCTGATCGATCAATTCAAATAACACTTTCTGTTATAAGAACATCAGCCAAACTGGCACTCTAATCACCGATTGATAGAAGAGAGTAGGATTAATTTTAAGTCATAAGAAAAGAGTGAAACAACCATTCCCATTTTGAGTTATAAATCTCTTAAAGTGATAAGTTCTTAGACAGTTAGATAAATAAGCAACATGTCTAGGACATTCTTTTAACAAATTCCAGACCACTCTTCGTGCTATTCATGTGTAACAAGATATCACATAATTCTCTTTTTTTTTTTTTTTTTGAATTTTTTTTTTTTTTTGACTTTTTATCTTTTTTTTTTTTTTTTATTAGTTTCAGGTGTACAAGACAAGGTAATACTTAGACGTTCATCATTTATATCCCTCACACTGTGAACCCCCCTCCCCCCATCCACTATCCCTCTGACCTCACACTGAACCATCACATTATATATATAAAATTATAGTTGGCATTCATTAATGTTTCATACTATGCTTTTATGATTGGATGTTAGCATGGAAAAACAGGAATGATAAAAGTTGTACTATTTTTATTTCATTGTTTCCTATGTGAGATTCTGATACGTAAACTTTCAAAAGATAATTCATTCTTAAAGTGTAATCCAGTCCTCAAATGTGACAATCGGAAAATTAATGTGAAATCATTCATTTCCAAAATCACCTTGTTTTTGTGGCCCAGAGATAGCACCTATGAATAGCATCTGTGTAGAGATGAATTCTTGACCTGTGACACAGTCTGATATCCACATAGTTCTCTTGCTTATTTTCTGCCTCCTGTGTGAGAACCAGAACCCAGTCTGTTTTGCTTTCTAGAAAAATGGTAAAGTGCCTAATATATAGTAGGTATTCAATAAACATGTATTGACCAATAGAATAAATCCTGCCTTCAGAGTTCATAGTCTAGTAGAAAGCAAGTAGGTGACTACAAAATGTTCATATGAATTTTAATCAGTCTTCCTGGAGGTGCTTGAATTATGTCAGGGCATGGAGTGCAGACTATCCACTATGTTTTTCCAGCTGGGGTGCTTTTGCAGTTCCATAGACCATATTAGGAATGGAAGGTGAAAAGAGGCAAAAAATTCCCTATTTTGTAAAGGAGCAGCAAAAGTATTTTTCCAACAAAGATGTCGTTAGAGGATTTTTTCATTATAAAAACTGTTGTCATTTATACTGGTCACAATGTAAATCGACATGACCTTTTTCCTCAAGCAGTTTGTCAGTGTGTGTAATAAGTCTTAAAATGTTTAAATTTTAATTAATCCCACTTCTGGAACTTTACCTTGAGGGAACGTCATACAATGTTTGGACAATTCGGTCCCCATTGTCCAATAGAGAATTATTTATCATATCAGACAATTGGAAATAACCTGAGAGTCAACATGAGGTAGAAGTTTACATCAACTATGGCACATTGTTAAGAATGCCATCCATTCCTTTTTTTTTTTTTCCCTCAGCTATAACAATAACCAGGATTTGCTGGCCCTGTACATTCTTGACTCTTGAAAATAGCAGAGATTTTCAGTTGTTCCTGAGTTGCTCTGCTTTTCACATGAAAGCTTCCCAATTATCACCTGTAGGGAATCCAATCAAGTAGTATTCAACACTAGATATCTAAGGATCTTTCGAACGCTTACTCAGAAGTGAGGAGAACCCTTGAAAAGAGTCTCCTCAATGGAAATGATTTTTGTAGAAGAAATGATAATACATTCCTTGAAGGCAATTTTATTTCTTGGGATTTTTCTCGAGTTGATTCTAAGGGGTCATCACTACATATGTTTTGCGCCCTGTGTTTTATCATACTCTTACATCTCCTGAAGCACCCTGTAGTTCAAGTAACACAAGATCCCTAGGGATACACTGAGCCTACTGTTCTATTTTGAGGCACTGGAATGGGAGAGAAGACTTTTAGCAAGAGAGCATTAGTATTTTATTTTGAGTAATGTAAATTGTTAGGGGAAAATAAATGGAAGAAAAGGTCAGATACAGTTGTGTTCTATTGGCACCAGTCAAAATCCAGTTCTACGATAATACACCAAATTGCAATGAGTTATGAAGACCCTTTAATATGCTACCATGCAAAGATGCTCCTATCACACAGGGTAGAGACCTGTAAAAGAATGAAATATGGTCATTATGATGTCTACCTTGAGACTCCTGTGAGTGAGGAAAGATGATCCCTGATATCTGTCATCCATTTATGAAGCCTCTAATCTGACTTAAGGGAAGATAGATAGCAGATATTTTACCAGAGATAAGGGAAAATGATGGGATTACAAATTCATAGCAACTTTTTAAGTACTCTGAATTTTCTTTATGGGCCTCGTATGAGCCATAAACTGAGTCAGTCTACGTTTCAATGAAGCAATTGACAGACTCCCACAATATTGTGAGCAGAATGTCAAAAAGTTTGGTAGAGTTTTAATGGGTTTAATACGAGTGTCCTGAGATACTGCTTAATTCTTGATACCCAGGTGGAATTTATCTTACTGGGAATGTGCCACAGAATTCCTCTGGGACTTTTCTGATTAGATTTTTAACCAACAACTTGAATACAGGCAGAGGTGAAAAAGCAAAATTAAATTTAATAGGAAAAACATGTAAAGTGCTATATTTAAATGAGAGAATCAACTATACAAATATGGAATCTGGCAGGCTGGTGGCTTGACAATACCTCAAATTTAAAATAAATAATCTTGGGGTTTTCACTGAAAAATACAAATTTGACAGGGTTGCTATTAAAGCTTTTACAGTCTGAGACTTCATCAAGAGGCATTTATTATTTTGGTCAAAGGCATACTAGTACCACTTGGCCATCCTCACATTCTATTTGTACTATCCTATTTGGTTTTGTATGTGATTTTTAAGAAATATATTTTTTAAGGTGTATGTCCAAAACTACAATGTCAATAGGAATTATAAACATCATAGTAAGAAGAATGGTTAAAAGAGTTTGGAAAGGCTATCTGGGGCGGATATAACTGGTCAATGGTGGTAGCGATTCATTTTATTTAAATAATGTAAAAGCTATTGGTGAGAAGGAACTAGAGACTCCATGATAAGACAATGGTTAATAAGATCCAGGGAGTACATAGTACAAGAAGTCACATTTGGTCCTAATATAAGATACATATGTGTTTAAAAAAAAAATGATACATGTGTGTTTGTGTGTGTGTGTGTGTGTGTGTGTATTTTTCACACACACAGAGGGTGCCAACAAAATATAGACACATTTTAAGAAAGGAAAACAAACTGTATTAAAATTGTAATACTCAATATGTACTGATAACAAAAGATGAATACAAGTCACGTTTAACTTCTGGAATTACAAGAGATGCTCAAAGTGGTTCCCATCAGCGCAATTTTAATACAGTTTTTTCCTTTCTTAAAATGTGTATACTTTTTTTGGCATCCTCTAGATATAGGAAAGAGGATTATCACCATTAAGAAATAGAATAAAAGTGTTTAAAACTTGAGAATTGGACTGAAATTCTACTAATGGTTTATACATATTTAGCCATCTAAATTTACATGCTAGCCATTATATTTAAAATAGTAAGTTATTGTGTAACAATCATTTCACTGGCACAAAAGTCAATTTGTAACATTGTGGGCTAATTTCCTTTCTTTATTTTCTCCTGGTCCTGTAATACCCAAAATGCTTTCTGGAATGATATTTCAAAATTTGATGGTGACGTGAAAATCAGCACTGTCTTGACCTCAGGATTGGAATATTTATTTGTAGTCTTAGTTCTGGGCTAGTCAAAAATGTTATTATCTGAAACACAGAATAGTTGCTTTCAGTGAAACCTTCTACTATTTTGTTGGAGGTTATATAATGTAGTTATTATATATACTACCGTGTTTCCCCGAAAATAAGACCCAGCTGGATCATCAGCTCTAATGCGTCTTTTGGAACAAAAATTAATATAAGACCCGGTATTATATTATATTTATTATATTATATTATGTTATGTTATGTTATAGTATACTATATTATAAAATCTGGTCTTATATTAAAGTAAAATAAGATCGTGTCTTACATTAATTTTTGCTCCAAAAGACGCATTAGAGCTGATTGTCCGGCTAGATCTTATTTTTGGGGAAACATCGTAGCTGTGTGTGTCAAGTAATGACACCTGCTTTGATAATGAAATTTAGAGCTCTGACATGTTGTAGCTCACTATGTCTATTTGGAAATTGAAAGCCTGAATTGAAATAACTGAATTTTAATAAAATGTGATAGGTTTGTCTGCAGTATGACAATATTTTGTGAACAACAGGTGCTTCAATAATCTCTCTGTATAAGAATTCATAATCTCAGACAACGTTGTTCCATATCCACATGCTCAGACATTGTTTTATGTCATTGCTCAAGAAAAATAAATATTAAGACATTAAATTCAGCAATTTTATCTACTGCAAACATCTCATTAAATAGCCCTTTGCTCTTGAAAAAGAATGACAACCTTTGAAGGATGAGAAGAGGATAGCTCTTAAAATTCATTAGAAAGATATTGGAAAAAAGAAAGAGTATAGTTGTTTTGTTTTACAATGTGCTCTATTAAAACAACGATGAGAATTGCATTGATTTACTATTTATTACTAAGAACAGGGAGAGTTGTCATCATTTGTGTTTTACAATTACTGAGAATTGCCTCTGTTACAGAATTCTTTGGTACTTATGAATAGAAAGAATTAAAGCTTCTGAATGGTTGTTAGAATTTTTTAATCTAATATTTTCTTAATCAGATCAAGATGAAAGGTAATCAAAGTTCAAATCTTAATTTCTATTTCCTATTTAATAGGTCTGCTTTATCGGAATTTCCTTAGTTGGGAAATGGTGAATGGTTATAAGGATTAGATTAAATATGTCTTGCCCCTAAATGTGACTAAAGCTCCATAAATGCCTGACAGTTGGGCTGTTGTCTATAGAAATATGGTCATTCCAGTTTTTAACATAGGGAGCAGGACATTTTTCTACTACCAGATAAGCTTATACTGTATTGGAAATTCCCTTTTGTGAGCTTCCTCTCTCTTTGAACCTTTTCTAGAGAGGTTACAATAGACTAAATGAAGTAGAAAAAAAAGTCAATTCATTCAAAATTGATTTTGGAAATTCCTGGTAGAAAAAATAGGCTGAGTGAAAGGCTGTATGCCAAACTCAAAGTTTATGCCATAAACCAGGAATCAGCCAACTCCATCCTGCAGACCAAATTCCGGCCACCACCTGTCTTGTAAATTAATGATTATGGGAACACAGCCACATGTACTCATTTCTGTATTGGGCATGGCTGCTTTCATGACACAGTGACAGAGTTGAGTAGCTGTGACAGAGGTGCTGTATCTGGAAAAACCTAAAATATTTACTACTTGGCTCTTTACGGAAAAAGTTCCCAACCTCTGTCACCAATCACAGGTAAGAAATAATAATTGGGTGAGAGCCAGGTTTGTTGTCCTTTCTCTTTCATCTTCCCTCCTCACTTGTTCCGAACGCAGAGAGAGATGAGGGACCATGAACATCAAGTGTTGTAGAAGATGGTTAAAACCCCAGATAAATGTGGAGGAAATATAAGGAAAGAGGGGATTTGTGCCCAGGTCCTAGGTGAAACATGAGAAGCCAGAGGCCTGGGAGAAGTCCCCATAGCAGCACAATAGCTTCCTGTGGCTTCAGTGGGGGGTAGAAATGGGTGTGTTGCCAGCAGTCGAGTCACCTGAAGGTCTCCTAGCCAGAGTGGCAAGGGAGAGGCTTCAGTGAGGAACCATGGTCATTTCAGGAGCTGGCAATGTGCAATCATTCCATCCTTCAAGGAAGATAGAACAGGGGTGTGGAATCTCGAAGAAGTTCCTGCCATTCTTCAAAGCTCGGTCGTACACATCTATGTCACGTCAGGTGACAGATTGGTTCCTCAAACAAAATTCTTTACCAGAGAACAATTATGACAGAGTGGCTGCCCTAGTACAGACGTACTATATTACTGCGTAGTGCACTGTATTTTTTGCACTAGTATATATGTAATACAAAAGTCTTTTTTCTTTATCATTATTGTGAAGCCACTGACATGTGAGGATTTGCTAGAGCAGCTAGGATTACTCTAAATACACACTGTTTTAGAATATGGCTTGCTAACAGTGCAAGATAGATAGAAAGATGTAGTGTAAGCCCTGAGAGTTGGGTTTTCTTTTGTTTTTGCAATCCAATGTCTCACTTAAGCTTTGATTGGAAGGCATCCACTTCACAGATACAACTATGTTTCCCTGAAAATAAGACCAGGTCTTATATTAATTTTTGCTCCAAAAGACACATTAGGGCTTATGTTCAGGGGATGTCATCCTGAAAAATCATGCTAGGGCTTATTTTCCGGTTAGGTCTCATTTTCAGGGAAACGCGGAATCTCTAATAAACACAAGACTAGACAGAGCCAGGATGACTTCCTCCACTGAGGTTCCTTCTTTAGAGATCTTGGTTGATTTCAATAGTGGACCCTTTGGGCCACTTGCTATACCCCTTCCTGCACTTTAAACTCCTTGCTTTTATGTTTTAAATTCACCAATAAAGAGTGAGCCTGCAAAACCCTAACCCCTACCTTTGGCCCCAATACAAATAGAACCCTAGACCCTGATGAGGTGTCTCTCTCTCTCTCTCTCTCTCTCTCTCTCTCTCTCTTCCTTCCTTCCTCCCTCCCTCCCTCCCTCCCTCCCTCCCTCTCCCCCTCTGTCCTCACTGTATGACCCCAGGTATGCTTTGGAATTTCCAAGTCCTGTAAGTAATAACCCTTTATTTGCTTCAAGTTTCCTGATGGTTATTGCTAAAGGGTGTCTTGCAATCATATGAGAGCCACAGGACAGGTCCAACCACAACAATGGTTTTCCATAGGCAAGAGCAGTGCAAAACATCACATAGGTCTCACCATCCATTTAGAGGAGGCTATGTTCATTCAATTTAATTCAGCACATGTTTGTTGAATACCTATTAATGTCATCTCTCCCCACAGTGACGGCTGCCATTTTTATCTCTTAATTTTAAAAGTTGCACTCATATTTTCTTAACATATACTTTAAAAGTTGCACTCATAGTTTCTTAAGATATATTTGTACACATAACAATGTTCAAATATTAAGTTATATTTGTAGGGAAGATGAAAATCAATAGATTTTTGCCAAAGTTAACAATACTACTGCCAACTTAATTATTTCATTATTCACCTTACACCTGTTTCCACACTCACCTCCCTCTTTGCAGATTCCAAGCTATTGTAGAAATTGGAAAAGTGAAAAATTGTGCAAATGTTTGCTTGTGTCTCCATGGCTAATTATAGGCTGAAGGGATTAACATTCATGTGATATGTTGAGAGCCTCTGAGAAAAAGATCCCGTGTATTAAATACATTTTTATTCACTAATTCTGTATCATTTTTATGTAAATTTTAGTAGTTTCAAGTTTTAAGATATTTTTCCCCACGGAATTCCCTGAATCCCTCAGAGAAGCTGCAAAGGTAACAATGGGAAATATTAATGAAGATATATCCTGTTATGTTGATACTTAATTCATGGGGTTTCATGATTACTGAATTTATAACCAAAGAACTGATTACATATGCACTATTCAAAGGCTAGCTTCAGATTTTCAAGTATCCTCAGTGAAATTGTTCAGTAAATATTCTCCCCTGTGTATTTATTGGCTGCTTGGGTTTGATCTACTGTATTTGTCTCTACT
Organism: Rhinolophus hipposideros; assembly: GCF_964194185.1. Taxonomy (NCBI): domain Eukaryota; kingdom Metazoa; phylum Chordata; class Mammalia; order Chiroptera; family Rhinolophidae; genus Rhinolophus; species Rhinolophus hipposideros. The sequence goes on along the minus strand of NC_138071.1, from coordinate 24,654,168 downwards.
ATATTTCTAGACTTTTCCTTCATTTCAATTCATGTTTTAAAGTCAACATCAAACAATCTGCAACCGTGAGCTCAGGATTTTCAAACAAGCAAAGAAGCTGTAACCTCTTTCGGTAGCATGTTCTGAAGAATTATCTGGATGGGCAGAATACCACAGTCCAGTATATTCTGTTATGTTAAGCAGACTTCACTGTTTTATTCCTAAATCACCAAGTAACAGTGCTAAACATGATAGACTTAGTTTAAAATTCACACTTTGAAATGTAGAACCTTAGATCAGTAGCTGAAAAGTTCTCTTGAAGTCTTCCCCCCTCCATCCTCCCTCTCCCACCGACCCCCTCTCCTCACCCTGATTTACTATTGAGCCAAGTGAAGCTTCAGATGGTTAATGATTTGCCCGTAAGATTGTATTTCTCCTACTTGGACTAGAGACTCCTGTGATCTCTTCCTCTTTAGAACTGCAAATTTCCAAAGCCCTTCTCATCGGCTCTAAAGATGGAGAACGCATCATGAGCTGCCTTGCATTATTATTAGTCAGTTATCAATAATCCATATTGATTATGCCCACTGGTGTTTCAGACACTATTCTGGGCCCTTGAGGTACAGCCATTTCTCTGAAGGACCTCAAGGTCTTATAGAGACACAGATCTGTGCATCCAAATGGATTCTAAATAAGAAAGATTAGAATCAATTCTCTCTGATGGAGAAAGAAAAGCTTCCCCGGTGTGACACTGGTAATTTGAAAAATAATCCGTCACCATGTGATCAAGGAGGTAAAGAGGGCATTCCACACAAAAGAAAGAGCATGGCCTAGGTCAGGGAAACACTAATGTGTGGTTTTGTATCCGCCACTAGATTGTAAATATAGTGCGAACAAGCACATGGTGTGTTTTTGAAAATTATCCCACCCTCATTCTTTTGTTTCTTAACTCAGCAAATAAGTGAGAATGGATTAAATCTTGACAAGCAAATAAGTTGCTGTTATCCATTCCTTTTGAGTTCCAAGGTGTTCTTCCAAGTATACGGGGCTTATTCTCCTTATGCCTCCATTCATGACCAAAATGTTTGCATTTTGAGGCACATGTTAATCAATAATTTTTCTAATATGTACGTCTCTCTGACAAAAACAAACAAACAAAAATAAATAAACGGTTTCATGCAAAAGTAAGCAATTTCCCCAACCTACACATCTGCCAAGTTATTTTCCACATGCAGAGCTCATGGAAGATTTAGATGATTCAGAATACATTTTTAACATTTAAATGATACAATGAAAGTTACTAATAAGCATAAAAACGAACGGCCTATTGAAAAAGTTACGGGATACATAACTTTTCATTTTAAGTGGAGCTCTGAATTTCATAGTCTATTTTTATTGGCTTATTTATTTGCATTCCCATGACTTTAATTTTTAATTAAAGATAAAGAATGGGTTAGTTATCAGCTAGCTTCTCATTCGTGCAAGCATTCCAACATTTCTTCAAGTCTGCCCTACCCAAATCTAAAAATGAAAATCTCCAAAATTATAATAAGTTCTATAGTAACGTTAGTATAGATTTGAATGATAAACACAATGCTCTTCATACACCATGTTAATTCTTATTTTAAAATTTAAAATTGTACTGTTAGAGTATAATGGTTTAAAAAATTAGGATGGCTAAAATGTCATTTGCTCATACCGTCATGGTTCTACCCTTTTCCTTCTTAATGGGTATTCACAGGGTATAAATGCTGTAAAAGAAGGCAATTTGGAGATTAGGGACTTAATAGTAGATCTCAAAATACGCATTGATTACGTGAATTGGACATTATTCCTCCCAGCGTTTAAGTAAGTTATGGAACTTCCACATAATGGGCTATGACACAGCTGCTAAATAGTATCCAAATCATTTTGGCTGTCCTCCAAAATACCCTAAATCAAGCCAGTTTTCTCCATTTCCACGACTGCTACCCTCCTCCCTGTTGCTGTATCCTCTTAATTGAACTAACTCTGTAATCTCAGGAGTTCTCAGCTTCCATTCCCGCCCATCAACTAATCCGTTCCCTAGAAAGCTTGCAAAAGTGAATTTTAAAAACACAGATCAAATGATGTCACTCAACTGCTTCTCTCTTTCCAGTGGCTTCCATTTCCTTTTAGAATTAAATCTAAATCTGGTCCTGAGGCTCTCCAAGGCCTGCCATGCTTACCCTCTGATCCCATTTCCTGGCCGTCCCACATCTGAGCCACATCAGACTTTTTTTTTCTTCTGACACTCAACATATTTCCACCTTCCCGCTTTGTGTATCATCTTTCTAGGTGACTCTTCTCCAAGATCAGTACCTCGCTACGTGTTAATTAAGTTTCAGCTGAAATATCTTCTTCAGAGGAGCCTCCAACCACTAAATCTCACGTTGTCCCCCCTCAAAATCTCTACCACACATTGTTACAATAAAATGCGTCACTCTCTGCAAAGGAGGATTAATAACATGGCATATGCAGTGGCTTTCAGTACAAGTGGGATTTTAAAGAGGAGTTTCACGAAGTGTTGTTGGATCCTTATTTACAGTTAACAAATACTGTCAGAGAAGCAAAGACAATTGGTGAGGGAAGAGGACTGTGGGGGAAAAAGAAAAAGGGAGGGAGATGAGTAAATCTAGTAGCCTTTTCCAGGCATATTTTCACAACCTGCCATAATGTAATCCATTCACCTTACATCCCCACTTCGCACCTCACCTGCTGGAAGGACAACAGCCATGCTCGGTTCCCCACAGGACCTGTGGTTTCCTTGCTCTGGCAGTAGGGGCTACACATTTCCATACAACCAAAGGTCTTTAGATATCGGGTATCTGGAAAACCCATGTTGTCAGGAATCGGGAATATCTTTGTTCATCAGTATTCTAGGTTGCTCTTAAGGTTTCCTTCATTAACAGGGAGAGCGACAAAAGGGGCTGGGTCTGTACTCCCAGCCTGCCTCTTTGTTGAAAGTCAGGATGTGCCTTCTCCTGCTGACCTATGCCTTGTATATTCTCCCAAGAGTCTATTCCTCATTTTATACTGTGTGACGTCACAGCATGTGTCTCAAGTCTTTAAAAAGTTGCCTAGGTATTGAGTTTCTGGTACTTTCAACATGATATCAACATTTCCTTGCTATGAAATTAAAAGGAAAGCATACCTATTTTCCATAAAATATGGTAAAATAGTAATTTTAAATAGTCATTATATATATATATTTTTTTTCTTTTTCCCCAGTATGGACTGCTTTTTTTGTCTTTGCCTTGTCTTTTGCCTTTTTCTTATCATCTTTATTTCCCGAAATATTAGTAATGATCTTTGGAACAGTTCTCAAGCAGGAAAGAATTTCAGATTGAATCATGACCAAATCCCTTCCTATGTTATCATTAATTAACCCAACTAATAGCTCATTTGAAGAAAATTCCTAAAATGCTTGAAACCTATAATGTCTATTTAGATGATTCCTTCTTCTTTCCCTTATGAGAACAGTTGCAAGGAGTACGACTCATTTTAGTTGGACTGCCCAGGGTGGGGAATAAGGAGGAAAAAAAGGAAACCGGTATTGATCATAAGTCCTTGAAAGCTACAGATGCTGTGTAGGAACAACTTAGCATCTTAAATTGCAGTGGTTTCAGCTCTGGAAAATATAATGAGGAAAAGGGTTGAGAATATATGGTGCTATCTTATTTTCCTGTAATGTGCAATAATGACATAATTTGGGCTGCACTAAGACAAGACTAATCAACTTGAATTTCCACCAGATTTAACAAAGTAGAATCTGACATCATTTCCAGTTCTGCAAAATTTCACTTATCTCTCATTTAATTACATATACAATACTTAGCTTTATTATTTGCCATATCCACATTCTGGCTTAATTAGCACTGAGAGGCTGCAGAATACATTGTTTTGTCATAACTCTTAACACGAAACACATTTTTAGCATCTATAAAAACTATAAGATAAATAAGAGATTGAGAAAATAGATATTAAAACAAATTCAGTTTTTGTTACAGCAAGTCTTACAATGACCATTCCAGGAATACATGGCCCTGAGTTTGATGACTGAAGTCATTGTTCCCTGTGTCTATAGAAACAGATAATTAACATCTATGCCTTTCTTTCCTGCTAGACTGAAAGTTTATTGAGGAAAAGGACCATATTCCATTTCATATTACATCCTCAGTGCCATATCCAGTGTTTGGCACAGGGTTGATGATCGAAAAGTGCTTGCTGACTGTACTTCTGTAAAATAATATCTATAAGTAGGTTTAAACAATAAGGGTAGTGAGAGCTGTACTTTGGGCTAAAATCTTGGTTGTGGGTAAATATGCATACATTTTGTGATTTTGATAATTTGGGGGTAAAACTCTAATTATTTAATAAATAATTGTTTCACCATTTTCTTTCTAAATAAATACAAGGTCTTGTTTATAATTAATCTAATAATGGAAATATAATGTAATTATACAAATCTTACCTTCGTAAAAAATATAGTACAACTTGATTCTGGTTCAATTCTGATTCAACTTCATTGTGATGCAATTATGCTTATTTGAATGTCTCAAAAACTAGACCAAAAACTACAAGAGCAGAGTTGCATTTGTCCCTAAGAATAAAAGTCTGCCCTCTCTCTCTCTCTAACATATATATATATATATATATATATATATATATACATATATATACACATATGTGTACATATGTACATATGCACATATGTACATATGTATGTATACATATACAGTATATAGTATATGTACACATATACTAATATATATGTATATATATATACACACATATATTTATATTTATTTAAACATTTTTTATGCTTAAAGAAAAGAATTTTCTCTCATCAAAAAAATAAATAAATAATATCAATAAAGACATTAAAAATTAAAAGGACCAAATAGCACCTACAGAGTAGAAAACTACAATTGAAATGAAAAATTCTCTAGGGAGGTTCAACAGAATACTTGAAATAGCAGAGAGAAAAAAAAAATCCATGAACTTTAATATCAATCTGGGATTACTAAAGCTGAGGAATAGGGTGACGGAGAAGGAAGAAAAATGAACAGAGGCCCAAGACCTGTGTGACACCATCAAGCATAACAAATTATGCATAAGAGGAGTTTCAGAAGCAGAGGAGACAGGGAAAGGTGCAGAAAGAATAGCTGAGGAAATAATGCTTGCATGTTTTTCAAAATTGATGAAAAACATTAACCTGGACATTAAAAATAAACACAAAAAACTGAAAAAAATCTAAATAGGAGCAATGGGATGTCAAAGGAATCCACGTCTAGACATCATAGTCAAACTATCTACAGAGATGAAGAGAGACTTGAAAGCACCAAGAGAGGAGTAAGATTAACAGTTAAGTTCTCTTCTAGAAACCACGGAGACCAAGGAGCAGTGGGATGACATATTCAATATGATGCAGAAAAAGACTGTCAACCAAGAATCTTATATGAAGCAAAACTATCATTGCTAGAAGACCTCCCCTGCAAGAAATTCAAAAAAATTCAAAAGAGAGTCCTTGATGCTGAATATGTTTCAGAATATGTATCTATATGTAGCATACTCAACAGTAAAATGATAAGCCAATTAAAAAAAAATAGGTCAAACATTTGAGTCGGTTTTTCTCCATAGAAGACAAATGGACAAAAAACATATGACATTAAATGCTCAATTTCATGAGTGTTTAGGGAAATGCAAATCAAAACCACGATGGTATACTACCGTGCACACTAAGATTGCTACAGTCAAAAAGATAAATAATCTGAAGTATTTGAGAGGATGTAGAAAAACTATAATACTCATGCATTGATGTTGGAAATGTAAAATATGTTGCCCTTTCCTAAAAACATTAAACATAGAGTTACCAAGTAATCCAACAATTACACTCGTAGGTATATACCTAAAAGAATTGAAATTGCATGTGCACCCAAACGTTTGCAATGGCTGTTCACATCTGACTATATATTATTCATTATAGTCAGAGTGGAAACTACTCAAATGTCTTTCAATTGACGAAAGGATAAACAAAATGGGTATATACATACCTAAAAAATGAATTACTGGTACATGTTACAACATTAATAAGTGAAGGAAGCCAGTCAGAAAAGACTACCTACATATTTCCTGATTTCACTTAAACATCCAGAATAATCAGAACTATAGAGACAGGAAGTAGATTGACAGTTACCAAGACTGGGATGAAAAAGAGAATGGGAAAGGATTGATAATAAGCATGGGGTTGGTGGGGAGATGATGAAAATATTCTAAAACTAGATAACGGCAATGGTTACACAACTCTGCACAAACACTAAAATACACTGAACTGCATAATTTAAAATGGTGAATTATATCTCAGTAAAGGTTTCATTTAATCAAACTAACACAAAGAAAATGCCTCCTGACTTCTAGTCTCGTGGTTTTTGCCCTTGGCAATAGACCTCTCTTCCAAAAGAAGAATTTTCAGAGGATGACTATATGTGACACATATGTTACCAATGTGAATATAATTTGCCAGTAATTATTTAAGATGACAGTGTAAAAAAAAAGTCTATTACTTTTTTAGATGTGATATAGTTTCACCATGCATAGAACTCTTATATGTACATTGTTTTGGCAAGGTGCTAGATTAAACAGATTCCAATTTGAAGCAGATTATATATGTGTGTGTGTATGTGTGTGTGTGTGGGTGTGTGTCAGAATGACACATTATAATTAATGTCAAAAGACAGATCAATGAAACTAATGAAGTACAGATAATTTATTTAAGATAGAATATGAAGGCATAAACAACAAAGATTTGTATGGAGAGATGAGTGTTGTGGATTTGAGATAAATAAGAATTCTTTTGAATGCAGTGTGTACTTTTAAAAATGTGATGTCACACATATTTCCTGATCCTGTACTTTAGCAGATCATGTTTGACTGGATTAGCACATTAGTACTCATGACAGAAAATTAATGTTCTAAGACTTTTCAGCAGCCAAACTTTCGGAAATGGGTTTCTGTGCTATTTTCCTTCATTAAATTGATATATGACCCATCCACTGGCATAAAATCAGTTTTCCCTTTCCAGAAAGCACACTATATGATTCAGAAGGTTCCTATCAAAATGAACTCTGAACTGACAGGTTGTTTTTGGCAGCATTCTTCCTATACATTTTTTTATGATTATTAGTTTGCTGTTCACATTGTATATAAATGAATGAAAGAAAAAAAACTATGTGAAAATGATTAATTTCATTACTGGAAGTGAATATACGTAATTAGAAATGAAAATTTCTGCCGCTAGAGTCCTATTTGATCCAAGTCCCAAACTTTAGAAAAAAAGCTTGTAGAATTTTAAGTGACGTGAATTAAATTGGCTTATCTTGCAACAAATATTTTTCACAAGCTATGGTAAATCCTGTTTCAAAACATGATTTCAAATAGTCATTGGTTATTTCCGCTAAAATAAAAGAATGCCAAGAACAACAAAAAAGTAAACCAGAGGAGTTTCCTGTAAAGGGAATTTTAATATTTCCCTCTATGAAGTGATTGGAAGCATGCCAGGAAGGTTTCCAAATTCTCCATCACTTTCCCCAAAGTCCCATTCTGTATGAATAAATGTGCATGTGGTCCAAGCAGACTCACACTGTATTTTCTTCTCAAATATTCTTTCCCACCTATAAGTTTTCAGATCCTTTTTCTTTCATAAACAGTCCAAACACCAGCTTCCCTAGAAGACCCTCTAAGATCTTCCTCAGATAATTTCTGCTTCTATTCACTCAATTCTTACCTATGCTGACCCTGCACATTTATTACTTTCTACCTTTAATTTCTCTTATTAACTTGTGAATTCCCTGTTTCCGTTTCTTCATTCCAACAGGAGTGCAGTACCTTGCTTTTAGTGAGTAATAAATAAATATGCATTTGCTTGAATAAATTTTCAAAAAAGGAAATATAACTGGGAACAAGAATTTGAGAAATTACAAGGCATGCAATTTTCAGTATAAATCAATTTAACAAGACATTTTTTATTTTTATTTTGAGGAAGAGATGGACTCTGGAAAGGTGAAAATTTTGATGGAGGGCAGGAAGTGTAGACTGGATATGATTTTCAGGGCATTTACTTAGGAGGGCAGGCTTGAGTGGCCCACTATGGAATGAGGTGCTAAGAGTCTACAGGTAACTGAAATCAATCACCTTTCAAGAAAGGAAAATGTTGTTTACTAGAAGGAATAAGAGTACTAAGGCATTATTTATTAGTAAGCAGCATACGGAAAACTGTACAACTTAAACTGGAGCATACATTATGGTGAACCCTTGATAGAAAGTATGTCTTATACAAATGATGGTTAAGGATAAACAATGTTTTAATCAGAAAAGCATAAAATCATTTAAGAAATTGGAGATTGACTTACATTAAGATTTTTTTTCAATATTCATTATGTTTCATCCACAGACACAACTTGAATCAGAATTTAGAAACAGAAGAGACAAAAGACTAACTTCTGAGCTGGGATTAAAGAGGTAGAAGTGGTAAGAAGCTGTTCACACAAGAAAATATGTCATTCCTCAAGAGCTCCACTTTTCCAAATTGTAAAATGAACAAAATAAAACCTGTTTCACAGGATCATTAAGAAGAGGAAAGGAGATGCACCTGATAGATAGTAGGTATTCACTAAAGGACAATGTCCTCTGTGTAATTCAAATGGGCCGTTTCTAAATTTCCCCCTTAGAAAGCAAAGTGCCATTAGGTTAATTATAACTAAAGGACTGAGGACGTATTACCAGGTATTAATTTAATGGTATCCCCATATAGGGTATGACAAAATTAAAAGTATACCATTTCCTTCCATTTTTTTGTTATACCTATGGTCATTTGGTTGTTATTCTCAAATTCTATCTTCTAACAGATGTTCGATCTCATCAGTTTCAGGATAGAGCCTGTGAGGTGCCTGCTGGTCAGAGGCTTAGTCTTTGATCTTGATATGAAAAAAAGAGGCTTTTAGGGATGAAGGAAATAAAAATGAAGATGGCCGTAGGCTGTGGTCAGCCTGTCAGACCCCTGGAGGACAGAACCCTTGTAGGAAGATCTCATTATGATATTGCATTTCTCACTGTGCAGAAGTAATTTGTGTTATTTTTCTTCCCCTAGTGGACTGTACTTTTTATTCATTTAATTTTTGTTTTATTTCAATTGTTCTCCCTTAAAACCTTCCCTAATCACAAAACAGAAATGGAGTCATCATTTTTCATTTTGTTTTGTTCTAATACCCATAAGCCAGGCAGGATTGGTATGAACGTATTTACCATCATTTGGTAAACTGATGAGTATCTCCTAAAAAGAAAATCTTTAAGGCTCAAGAAATTGACCGAGTACACGGAAGGCTTCTCATGTTTTCTAGCTTTCCCATTCTTCTGTGTGCTTGTACACGTACATGTATCTGTTTGTAGTGTGTACGAGTATGTACATGCTGGGCTTTTAAGGAAGTCATGATCCTATCACCCTCTCAACTGAGAGCCACAGCCGGAGACCACGTAGGTGTAGAAAACTCAACTGTCATCTGAAAAGGTTCTTTTCTTTTACACCTGATATGGGCAACAAACAATCATGGTGACATCAGGGCAGGGAAGAGTTATGGCAAGGTCCCATTCAACACAACACACACACTCTCTTGCCACCCTCTGTGGACTGCTGTTGTGAGCCAGCAAACGTGGGAGGCATCACAGCCTGTGCCCCAACGGGTCACCATTTGCCACTCCCTTCTAAACTAGCCCTCACAATTTCACTAACATCTTTGCTGCCATCTTTCTGATCGTTTGCAATTCTGGCAAGGTATATTTTGGGATCAACCTTTTAAGAAGTTGATTTAGACCTGTCGTCCACACCCATAGTGTATCTTGCTTAATTTCCTTTGCCTTCATTCTGCTACTTTACTCTTCTTCATGATTTTCTGCATTCCCTGATGACACTTCTGCACACAATGCACACATTCGTAGAATGCAAAGGCAAGTCACAAACCATTTGAAAAGCTGCCATTCAATCTCAGCTAACCTACTGCATTCTTATCCCTATGCCACCCTCACCCTTGGAAATACTCACACTACAAAAGTAAACATAATGCTTATATTTAACGTCCTCCCTGAAGGCAAAAGAAATGGCATGTTAGAGGTGGCAGGACTCTTCTGCATGGTTCAGTGTATCTTCCTTATTTTGCAATGAAGAGTGTGAGAGCAAGAGGGTGAAAATGATTCACCTAAGGCCTTCAGGTAACGAAGCATCCGAGGCAAAGATGGGGTATGGTTGTCCCCTTGAATTAATCTCGTTTATTTCCCCCCCTTCAGAACAAATACAAATTGTCCGGGCGAATTTGTATTGTTTTTCATCCATGGTCAGCTAGAATATACCTTACCTATAAAGAAACACACAACATGTAATGTACTCCTTACTTATTCAACATGGAAATGGGAAAGCACTAAGGGGTTGTATGAAGAAAGCCGTTGCCTCCTTTGAATCCAGACACAAGTCAAACCTAACAAAATGTCACTGTAACTGGGATCCCAGAAGAGCTGACCCTACTTGACTACATCACGGGCTTACCGCAGATTTGACAACTTCACTCATAATTTTATCAAGAGCTGCTCTATTTCTATATTGCCCAAAGCATCTCCTTCAATTTAATCACGTATAAAACTCCATGGCTTCTGCTAGGATGGATGATAAATGAATTTTATCCTCTGGTGGTTGGGAAACACTAAGCTTGTTTAGCTTTTGCTGTGAGCATTGCATGGAGTTGGTCAGTGCACACAGAAACACACACTAGATTTTGAGTATATTCTCCAATGCGCAGGTGAATTGCCTTCACAGAAAGTTCATCTAATTAATTTTAGTGGAAGTTGTTTTACAAAAAATTAATCAAATAACCACTCCATGAAACATATTTAAAAGCATTATATCTTTTAAAGTGTGTATGCTTAAATATATAGTGAAATGAATTGCAGTGCAATTGTTAAACACAAATCCTTGGAAATCCCATCTGGTTAAGCGATATATATTTGGGTCAGCATAAATAGATACTGTGTTTCCCCAATAATAAGACCTAGTTGGACAATTAGTTCTAATGCATCTTTTGGAGCAAAAATTAATATAAGACCCGGTCTTCTATTATATAAGACTCAGTTATGTTATGTTATGTTATATGTTATGTTATGTTTGGTATGTTATGATGTTATGTTATGTTATGTTGTTATGTTATGTTATGTTATGTTATGTTATGTTATGTTATGTTATGTTATATGTTATGTTATAAGACCCAGTCTTATATTATAGTAAAATAAGACCGGGTCTTATATTAATTTTTGCTCCAAAAGACGCATTAGAGCTGATTGTCCGGCTAGGTCTTATTTTCAGGAAAACACGATATGTAGCAATCATACATATATGACAAAGTTCTATATCTTCCTTACTATTGGTAATTTGCGTTTCATATTCAAATCTCATTCTGTTCCCTTGACAGGGTATCGACACTACTTCGTTTCATTAAAAAAAAATAATTTATTTACAACAAAGTACTTTGTAAGAGAGTTTCGAAGATGATGTTCTTTATGCCATCTGAAAAACCATTTTTTTATTATTTCTTAAAAATAGTTATTAGTTAACACTTTCATGTCTTCTAGTATTTTACTGAAAGCATTTTTTGGCTAATATTACCTAATTTAATATTGTCTGTTCTATATTGCACTGCACGGTGAATTTTGTAAAGATGGTCAGATTTTTCAAAAGACCATATATTTCCATCTTATTCTCTCTCTCTCTCTCTTTCTACAATAATGACCTTATCAATGTTTGCTTTTTTAGCAAGAAGTCACCCAGAGGTGATAGATGGCTTGGGTTGGTAGATGGGCAGATAAGAGGGGCATTCCAAGACTTTCTTAAATGCCTTTTATAACTCTTGGTCAGTACAGAATTTTTGAACCTGGGCTCTTTATTTCCGTATATGTCTTAGAAACTCCAATATGCCATTTTCTGTTCCCTGATTACCTTATGCCATCTTCTCTTAGGTTCCTTCTGGATCATTCCATACGACGCTGCCTAAACAACCACGACAGAAACACAAACAACCATTTTCTAACCCTATCAAACTTGATTGTCAAAATCCTTAAAGTGATTTAAGACAGGATACCAATATCCCTCCAAAACAATGGATTCATTTAGACTGTCACCACTCCAGAGCTTCTGCTCCACAGAACACTTCATTTTCTAGAATGTTTGAAATGATTCTAGCCGAGAACAGCAAAAATGGGCCATCTGCCAGGAATAGACTGGACATCATTAAACAAAACCTATAGAGCTTTATGGCTGTTGCCGAAATCAATTTTGACTTGATACATGTGTATAAACAGAAGTATATAAGTGAAAATAAAATATGTAACATTCAAAATGGATCCCAAACGTGGATCATGAAGAAAAAAAAAAAAAAAAAAGAAAAGAAAAAAAAAAGAAGTTAGAAAAGCTGTGCTTCCTTTTAGTCCTTTATTTACAAAGGTCATTACTTAAATGCATCTGCCTGGATTATAGATGAAAACAAAAAATGTGCTTAGATTGCTCGAGTATTCATTGTATCACAAATGCCATTTTGTTTTATCTACCCACTAGTGATAAAGACGTAGTCAATATCAGCAGACCAAACACTTCTAATCAAACCTCTACAAAATGAGGCAAATATGAGCTGTAACAACCACCCATAGCAAGTGATTAGATTTTAGTAAGTTTCCTTCCCCTCAGACGGCACATTGTGATACAACCACCATATACACACTAGTGGACAGAGATGGAGCCACGCATCTTGCATACGCTATCTGTTTTAGAGTTTCTTACAAAGAATTCAGTCAGCGAAGGTGGATTCCTGTTTAAGGAAGACATAAAAAGATTTACAAATTGGTGTTTAAAATAAACAACCCAAAGGAAAAAGCCCAGAACCATTGTGAAACTTCAAATTTTTTTGAAGAAAAAAAGGGGGGTGGTGGAATAATTCATGATGCCTAACCTAAATAAAAGTTTGCCAAAGACATTTGTATGAGCAAGACAAATGCAGGATGAGCTCAGCATTTACCAAGGGAAAGTAGGGTTGTCAAGAAATTCTGTTTTTACTTTGTGGGTATCACTGAGATTACCTGTTTTTTCCCTCAGTCCCCTCTCCCTCTCTCCCTCCCACTTCTCCTCCTCTTCCATCCTCTTCTCTTCTCTTCTCTTCTCTTCTCTTCTCTTCTCTTCTCTTCTCTTCTCTTCTCTTCTCTTCTCTTTTCTCTCTCTCCCACCCCCCCGCATATTTTCTATATGTATTTGTCTTAGCAAACATTTCCAGTTGGCAGTGGGCCACTGCGTTGTACAAAAATTAAACCTAGCAAGATACTTTTTTTGTTTGTTTTGATACTGGGTACTCATATTACAATCACCATGCTTCCAAGACAGCAAGTCTCTTAGGTACAGAAAACCATAGCAGTTTTACTCATCGGAGATACATCTGGAAGTCAAGAAAAAAAAAAAAAAAAAGACAATTTGCTTTTCTTCCTTTCATGTTTCCCCGAAAATAAGACCTAGCTGGACAATCAGCTCCAATACATCTTTTGGAGCAAAAATTAATATAAGACCCAGTCTTATTTTACTATATATAAGAACCGGAATATAATATAATAATATAATACAATACAATACAATATAACATAATACAGTATAGTATAGTATAATAAAGTATAATAAAATATAAATATAAATATAATACCGGGTATAATACAATATAATACCAGGTCTTATATTAACTTTTGCTCCAAAAGACGCATTAGAGCTGACTGTCCAGCTAGGTCTCATTTTCGGGGAAACAAGGTACTTTTCTAACAGTCTCTGCCAATTTTGCATCCTCACATCCTTAGATTACAGCTTCAGAGTTTCAGTGCAGTATCATTCGGGGCATGCTTCTATAGAATATTCTACCAGCAGACACATAATAAAAGAAGACAGCTACTTTTCTGGGAAAATTGTGAGAAATTTTGTTTCAGGGAGTAGGCTGAGTCTGACTGCACAGTTTCGAATTCACAGTACCAAAGCTGATATTGCCTTTATTTCCTTGGAACCCATTGGTAAGGATCATTACTTCCATTTCGGTTTCCGAATCCACAGAAGATTCACTTAGCAGCCTTGGGTTTCCAGTGGGAGCGAAGCCCGAGGGATAGGAAGGCTCTTCCGGGCACCTGACCTCCTCTCTGCAGCTTCAAATTACTGGCGTGCGTGAGCCTTTCATGTACAACCCTCGCACTAGTCACTATTACTTATCCCTTAGGGTGTTAATCCTTTAGCACTGCAGCTCAGATATGAATTGCAAAACATGCTAATCGGAGCTGAAAAAGCCCCCTTGAGAAAAAATTAAATATATTAAAAGAGAAGAAGCTCACTTTCTGATTTCTTCTTACTTTGGGATATTTTTTTTTCTTTTCAAAAAAAAATATACTCTTCCCATGAGCATTATTATTATGTAAGAGAAAGGAGCAGAACCCAACTCTGGAAACCTCACCTAGGTGTGGGTTAAAAGGAACTATCACACAATTCCATTCCATGATGAAATCCCATGTACTTTTATGGGTGGAATGCCTCTCATGAGTCTTCTTGCATATACGATCACTTTTGTTGTACATTAGGAATTTATTTTTATGTAAAGACCTTATAATTTCAGCTATTTGTTGTTGTTTTTTTGCTTTGCAGAAATCCACATGCTCATATTCGTATCATATATACCCTAGACACAATAAAATTTTAAGTGAGAGAAATAAAAAGTACACTTTTACATAAATGTGTACTAGTGGACATGCCATGTTTTTCCACTGGGAAAATGATGTAGTTGGCTTAAATTTTCAATAGATAAGCCACCATTACAGAATGAGAGACATTTCTCTGCTTCACCATTGGTAGACAAAGAATCTTAACTGCTGTAGTTGAAAACCCTTATTTTAAAGTGGATTCAGAAGTCCAGTAAAAATTCCAGAGTGAGTTTGGTAATTTAAAGAGAATTGTAAAGATACAAGCCTATTCTTACCTAAAGTGATCAATTCTTTATTAAAAGTATTTCTATGATATTCTAAGTGCCAACTGTCTTTCAATTTAGTATTTTCCTATTAGTCAGTAGAGCATGCCTTACCTATAGTAAGGGTTCCATAAATGTAATTTTAAATTGAATTCTGCACGTAAATGCCTTATGGTTTTATTTTTATACCTGCTTCATTCAATAAACGCTTATCAGTCTTTATTCAGAAGTTATTGCCCCACTAAGATTTACCCTGGCCACTCTATATAAACCCCAACCCTTAACACTCAGTATCACTTTTCTGTGGGTATTTTTTTTTTCCTGTAGCACTTACCACTACCTAGCACACTATGTATTTTTTCTTATTTATCTTGTTTATTGCCTGTTTAGAATACAAACTTCATGAGGACATAAATATTTGTTTTATGCACTACTGTATATCTTCCTTAGAGCTTAGGGCAGTTCTTGGCACATAGAAGATGTTCAATAAATGTTAGGTGAATGGAAAAAAATGTATTATTGAAACCTGTGAGATGTTACACAGAGTTCTGATACAAGGATAAAGTAGAATATTTTTGTTTATTCTACATTGTTTAACAATTACTGTAAACAATATTATTACAGTTGTAAAGCCAATAAAAAAAGGTTCAGTTTTCATTAGACAAGTTAAAAATGGAATTATTTCCCCCTTTGCAGTCCCTGTGTATCTTTCTACTCTAATTTTCTACTTCTTTGCAACACAACACTTTAATATGATCAAATGAGAAAGATCCAGAAAGTGAGTTGCCAAAGGGTTTGGGGCTAAGAGTTACTCAAGTAATGAACTGCTGTAGGGCAGAAGTAGTCAAAAGGCAGACCTGGGGAAATGGCCCTAAAGCTACTGAGAGATGGATGGTAATTCAAAATTTTCTACAGGTGTGTCTTCAGTCCCGTAGGCTGTGTGGTGAGCAGCTGCTCAAAGTTCAATTGTTAATATTTCTATGTCCCTGGTAAGACTTCACTGGGGAAAACGTTCCTGTTATTGTACTAAAACATGCAAAAAAAAAAAACGAAAGAAAGAAAGAAAGAAAGAAAGAAAGAAAGAAAGAAAGAAAGAAAGAAAGAAAGAAAGAAAGAAAGAAAGAAAGAAAGAGAGAAAGAGAGAAAGAGAGAAAGAGAGAAAGAAAGCAAGCAAGCCTATGTTTCAGGGAGTTTTCATTAGACAAGAGTATACATAGTTAATTGAAGAAAAATGGAGGAGGACCAAATGGGAAGTTTTCATGGTGGCGTAGTCCTGATAAAAGAGAGGATTTGATTTTAAAATAACTACACCTCCCAGATATCCCAGCAGAGTCTTGATGTAACATAATTTTACTCTTACAATAAAGGTCAATTATGCCCAATCTAAATAAATCTGATTAATGATAGTCTTTTACCACTTTTCAGTAATAAATGCATGTACTTAAGTGAAAGAAAGAAAAGAGAAAAAGAAAGCAAGAAAGCAAGAAAAGAAGAAAGGAAGAAAGAAATAACCTGAGGGAGGGAGGGAGGAAGAGAGGAAATGAGGGAAAGAGAGAGGAAAAAAAAAAAAGAACGAATGAAGAAAAGGAAGGAGGGAAGGAAGGAGAACACTTTGCTGTAAATTCCTGCCAGGAATTATGGCAGTGGAAATTCCGCATGTGGGAAAGACTTTGAAGAAGAAAAAAGGACAATTCCAAGTCCAACTAGATGTGGAGAGACAATATGATGGGAAGAAATCCAAGTGCATTCCAAGTTTTCAAAGCTAAGCAGTTAACAAATTTGAATGAAAAAAGCCATCTGGATAGTGGGCTAGACTTGGGAACATGATGATGTTTGGTTTTTAGCCATTGGTCTATTAACACTTCTCAAATTTGTTGAAAAAAATCTCTGAACATTGTGGTTCTGTGAATCTTTAATGTCCCTTCAGGTTTGTTTGAGTCTCTTTCTAGCTCATGTCTTCCCCCCTCCCTGTCCCCACAATCCACAGGGCTGGCTGTCAGAAGGCTGTGAATTCAGCGGGATATTTTGGGCTTCTTACAGACTTTCCCTTATTTGTGCTTCACCACAGTTTTTAGTGCCCGTTGAGCACACAGCATTCACTCATTCCTTGCTTGAGTATGTTTCTCTCCTTGAATTCACTGCCTAAGCCAAGCCTCCCCAGACAGTGTCCAGACTATACTGACCAACTACTCTGCATTTACTAGAACATTCCCAATGTCAACCACCTCGTCTTCTTGTCTGGGTTTGTCGCTAGCAAAATTATCACCAAGTCACCCCTCCTCTCTTCACTTTTCCCTCTCAAATGCAACTATGCTTAATGACTTGTTAAAGACATTAAAGACATTAGCACTACATTGTAAATCCCTGTAGTAAGAAATAACCATCATCACTTTAGGAGTTTCACTGTACGAATCCATTTTAAAATAGGAGTTCGTTAACAAGAAGACGTACTTGTAATGATTTCATTTCTTAGGAAAGATTTTTGTTTAGTAAATACTTCCAGGAATCCTTTAAATCTCCTCCTCACCTCCCCCTCGTACTTATTAATAAATCTAGACATGTCTTTCAGAATAAACTGAGCATTAGTATGTTTCTGATAAAATTAAGTACCAATCATTGTTTGGCAATGTAACAACTCAAGCTATAGTCTCATCTACTATAATCAGCTTTTGTTACATTGTATTATGGGAGACATGACTCGATGACTTATTTCAATGAGAACATGGCTTATGTGTTTTGATATTTAAACGAAGAGGATGTGAGCAGCGGTCAATCTCCTTCTCTACAGTGAAACATTATTCTAAGTTTAAAAATATCATTTTTGCAATGCATACATGAGAGAGACATCTGAAAGCTTCTCCAGTTTTCTATGTAAGACAATGGTATGAAATGCAAGTCACAGTGTGAAGCTGACTGAAAAAGCTGAAAAAGATGCCGTGTTTTCTTAGAGAAAACACTTGGCATCTAGGTGAGGGGAACACATAGAAGAGTGATACGTAGGCAGCCAAGAACAGATGTGAAGAGAGGAACCTTTTGATTCTCTGATGCTTGAGGCAAAGTCCCATCTGTCCAGCACCTCTCCTGATGCTGGACAGATTGGTGCTGGACAGATTGGAGAATCATGCCTCCTGCTCCCCAGATTGTCCTGCCAATTAAATATGTTCCAAAACTAGTTGCACTGTGGCAGCCAGAGTCTACCCCACCCCCCAACACACTTCCCTTCTTCCAGACTCTAGAACCTGCAGGCCGAGTTAGAAGGAGCCTGGGTTCCAGATACCCTCTGTAGCACTCTCAACCCTAGAATGATTATCTCTAAACTTCTTACAGATTAGAAAGAGGAAGATTTTTATCTTGTTGTATAGAGGCTGCTTTTTTTTTTCCTTTTCTTTTTCTTTTTTTTTTTTTTTTACTTGTAGTGAACTTGGTATTAACTGACACAATGAAAAATCACAATCTTAAATTTGAAAGCCACATTTTTCGGGAAGAATAAAACCTATTTAATTTTATATGTATATAGTCTATATTAACTATTGAAAGGCATATAAGCTTCATGGGATTATTTATTCATTGTCAAGTATCTGGGAATTGCTATCTCTTAAAGAACTAAGCATTCTATTATAACAGGAAAAATGAAGGAAACAGCATATGTTTAAAACTAATAAAAAAATTAATTTAAAAAATCAGATCAATAGAGATAAAATCCCAACGGTGCCACTTATTATTAAGTATACAACAGGAGAAGGGTGTGATTCCTCTAATCTTACTTTCCTCATCTGTAAATTGGCATAATTATCCAAATTTCTTAGGCTTATTGACAACATGCAATGAGATAGCATACAAGACACACAGGACACATCATACAGGATTAATATGTTTCCCGTCCTCCCTTCCAGGTGGCCTCTCTGCCACGGTATCCTCCAGTGAGCAAGTGGTTAATGAAAGTTGCTTGATGATGGTGATGATGACTTTTCCTTGCTCTGTTAATTTTTTTAAGCACTGCCATACTGTGCTTTGCAACATTGCAAAAAGATTAGCAATGAGTTATTTTCCCATTTTTCCATGTCTCTAAAGATCATAAAAGGCTAAAGTCAACAAAAGAGAATAATTCTACCATTTGTAAGGTCGCCTGACGAAATCAGAAAAACATTTAGAAAACTAATTCTCTCTCTCTCTCTCTCTCTCTCTCTCTCTCTCACACACACACACACACACACACACACACAATCACAATGCTATTAATAAGACCTTTTTCTCTTTTGCCATTATCTACAGGGCCAATTTCTAAATTAGTTTATGGCTTTTGGGCCAAGAGTAAAGAAAATAGGAAATGACTGGATGTTGAATAACTGCTCCTGAAAAATAAGAAATGAAAGCCTTGGCAGGGGGTGGGGGAATGTAATGCTCTAACTTGCAGAGTGAAGAATCATTAACAAGGGGATTAAGGTAATATGTGTGACCATTAATTTCTATCCATGAGGTGAAGAAATAAGCACATCTCAGCTTTTAACATTATATTTGCCTTTTAAAAGTCAAAACAAGTTAGATTCCAAAGCAAGCAAGCAAGCGTGTACATATATATATATATATATATATATATATATATATATATACACATATATATATATGTATATATATATATGGTTATGTGTGTGTGTGACACACACAGAGGGTGCCAAAAAATGTATACACATTTTAAGAAAGGAAAAAACTTAAAATAGTAATACTCAATATATACCGATAACAAAAGATGGATACAAGTCACATTTGACTTCTGTAATTAAAAGAGGTGCTCAGAGTGGTTACCATCAGTATCCAGACACTTCTGATTATGGCAAACTACTGCTTGAGCATAGATAACATCTCCTAAACTGTGTATACATTTTTTGGCAACACACACACACACACGCATATATTTTTTTTACCGACAGTTTTAGAGAAATATTTTTTGAGTACAATATCTTCTCTGTTCACTCACATTGCCATTCTATTGAAAAGGATTTAACAACTCTTGAGAATATACAAAATCTCACATAGCATACAAAGAAACCACTGTCTACTAGGATAAACAAAGTGAATATTTATGTTATCCTGCATATCTGACGAACATAAACTGAGAAATTCAACACAAGCAGCCACTCACATAAAGGATGTAGCTCACAAATGCTATTTCTTTTATAATACTCAGAGTTTCTGAAAAAAATTCAGGCTTTTCCAGTATGATATTTCCTAATTACCGATAACATTTTCATGCCCCAAAGTTCAGTCAGCGTAACTTTATTGTGTGAAAAAGTGACTCCATTTGAATGGTTTCAGAGTGAACTCTGGCCAAAGGATTGATTCACTGAGACTTTCATACCCATTGAGATGCCATCTCTGTGCCATGACACCAGCACTTTATTATTATCTGTGGCCTGGCAGCATTGCTGCCTGTGTGCCAACCAACACCATGCAATAGACTGAGAGATGCTCAAGACCTGGACGTCCACCCCGTGGGGCCTAAGGCGGAGAGATTTGTTAGGCACCCGAATCCCACGGTCCATCCAGCCCACAGAAATTCGTTTAGAGGAGAAGAGTCACATGGTGAATATATTCTTCACCATTCTTGGAAAACTCTATATAAACTAAATGAGCCAAAAAAAAAAAAGGTCATACTGCCATCACAATTTTCGAAAATTCAAAATTACTAGGAAACAAAAAACGCAGGCTTTAAAGATAAGACCTGAGCTAGAAACCAGTTATTTTTAGCTCTCCCCTTGGCCGTATGCATGACCTTATTTCTTCATCTGTAAAACATGTAATAACACATGTGTCCGTGTGCAGTAATGTATGTTATTCACAATTCTGTGCTCCGATTTATTGTTTTTAAATTGTCAAGTGGCAACTGGAATTTATTGTATTAAAAACACAATGAATGGAAAACATGTTCATAGATATTTATGTCTACTACATATATCTGTTACTAAAATATGATTAGTTCTTAGTAAACCTGAATATATACTATATCCTATTTATGTCAATTTTTAAAATTAAGATCTTTCCCGTGTATCTGGTGTTAAGAAAATACTTGGTTAGACTAAGACAAATGATGGTATTTATGGCTCATATCTGTTCACTTGACATCTCACTTGGGCTACCTTTCAATTTAGAGTGCCTTTAGGTTATTCTGCGTTTCTTAACTTAAAATGCACAAATTTCATCGAAAACTGAATTTTTCGTCTTTCTGAGACTTCTACATTTCAAATCTGCTGTCAATCTGTGACATCATTAGCTCACACTCCTTGGCCTGAAATATATGTGATGTTTTTGGATCCTGGGAGGAGTCAAAGTAGGATCAAACGTTGTCAGTTACTCATTTGCCATCTAGCTCAGCTACACCCCTGCCTTTCCATTTTTCTTGTCACCATTGTGATATAGACTCCTGTCACTTCCTATTTAGATTACTCCAACTGCTTTCCGTTGATATACTGCCAATCAATCTTAGTCTGCCAAAGGTAGACTGCATACCATTCACTGCCAGGATAATCATTCCCAAACTTCAATTTAATTTTTATATCATCTTGTCCAAAACCATCCAATGACTGGCCCTGCCTCCTGCAAACTATTTAACAACGCCTGGTCTAAATTTATCTCCCCCTATTCCCCAAAAAGAACACCTTCATTCACGTAACCAGTCTCCTCTCGTCCTCAAAAGGTGCTGTAATAAATTTTAATGCTGAAGTTTCTTCTTTAGGTTTAAACTGCTTTCTTCCCTCTGTCCCACCAACTTATAGCCTTGTATCTTCCTCTTGTAAGATACAAACTCCTTCTCGGCCATGAAGCCTCTTCTGACATTTTAGTGCCAGGTGAGCCAATGGATGGCTGAACCCAGCAAGCTGAGAAGAGCCAGAAAGTGTATCCAGTAGGGTGACATCATCATGTAAATTTATGATCCACAAGTTAAACAATATTTCAAACATATGCTTTTTTCACATTTACTGCGCAGGAAAATAGTGTGTGCATAGTATGTGTACAAGTATGTATTGATATGTGTATTGTGTGTCTTTCAGGCCAATGACAGAACCACACAATGTTAGGGTTAGAAAGACACCCATATATTCTCACTTCCATAATTTTACAGGGTAGGAATCTGAACCCCAGAGAGCAGAAGTGACTTGTTCTAGCCCACACTATGGCAGCTCTCTGATAAGATAAAAAGCTTCATAAGATTAAGTAATCTACTTCTATCAAAAAATGTCAGCATCTTTCTTGCCTCAATCCAGATGCATTCAGGTCGAATTTTTTTTTGTTTTTTGGCTTTTGCTTTTGCTTCAGGAATAATCCACTACTATTCTCATGAAAAATACAATGAACATAAAATAATTTAGATGCTCTTAGTTTAAAAAAAAAGGTGTGTTATTTTCATTATTGAAACTAAGGCTGTGCTATTTTCAGCCTGATGGATGATTTACAGTTCATATAAAATCAATGAATCTTTGAGCCGTACCAAAGCTTTGTTGATGACACAGGAAAGATAACACCAGAGAAGTCATCTTCCTCCAGTGCTGAAGTCACAATCAGGCAGAAAAATACAGCATCTTCCCTTCCCCTTGGAAGGTAGATGATGATAGAAATAATTAAAAATTGAGACATAGATACATATATAGATACCTATAAAACAATACCTGCACAGAAGCCCCCAAATATCTTGAAATATGTTATACAAACACCTTGACTTAATACTCATAATCTGCAAACATTCCATTTCAATCTTTATCTGAATCATGGAGTCCATCCCAACACAGGCCTCTGGGCTGAGCAGAGAGTTAAATCTAACACCCAGGTTAAAGAGTCTATGCAGTCCACCCAATTACCTAGGTCAGATTCTGACTGACAGAGGGCTCTTAAACTAAATGCTGGTATTTTTATGATGAATATAATCTGAAATCCTTTCTCTACAAGTCAGAAGAAACCTCACTGTAAATATGAGTTGTACGGATGTTAATACTGGAAGATCAAAGCAAAGGTGGGACAAACCTGTTAGACAGCATCTCATTTGAGTGAATGAACACAGTAGAACAATGAAAAATAACAAGGAAAAATACACAGTTAAAATAAACATTTAGTATATCAGAAAAAAACACTATAAAATGCTTCAAACTTACATAGTTTTAGTTGCAGGTTGAAAGAACATCAACTGGACAGAGGTAAATCATGATAAAAACAGCTTGGAATCAAGGGGAATTTATTGAGAAGAATTTCCTTAAGAAAACCACAGTACCCATGAGAGAAAGATTACAAGAGTATTGTCCCCTAGGCAATCAAAACATTGTTTAGCCCAAAATTCAACCAAAAACGTCCAATGAAGCATTTGGTTTCGTGAGAGACTACGAAAGATAGAAGAGAAGAAGTGTACTTTTGAAGTCTTTATATAAAAGGATAAAAACACAAAAGGAAGAAAGGGAGAAAAAAAAAGAGAGAAGAAAAAGCCACATAACGCAATGAGATGAATGATAAAAGGACGTTTTTGTGTTTTGTTTTGTTTTATTTTCATACATTCTCCCTGGAAATTGGTTAATAAGACATGCCCCTTGGATCTTTATACTTATTGCCTACCCCGTGACCTCTTTCCACTCCTAGACTTCCAGAGTTGTCAGCAGGTACCTCGGGAATAACAGAAAGAACCTGAAGCTTTTTCCCCTGACCTAGCCAGAGTGCTCTGTCCCCTCAGAGCCTGTAGACTTTCCTTCAAAGATGCTGAATCCTGGATAACTCCCCCGGGATGCTCAAGATATGCTCTCAGCATATACCTCACGATCATTATACTGTCCTCTCTAACCTCTGTTCGCTCTGCCTTATCTCCCGAGAATGGCATCCAGCTATGGTGAGTGTTCCCCTCCTGGAATTATGAAAATGTTTTGTGACACCCTGGTGGGACCCATATTTATGTCTAAGCAGAAATCTAAAGACCAGAAAGGGAGATGGGTAAGAATACTCTAGGCAAATAATATGCCTGGTGTCACAACAGAGCATTTCATTTTGAAAAACTGATAGAAATTCAGTTCAACTACAGATAGCATGAGGGCAAGGAAAAGAAAGAGGCTGGAGATGAACGGCACGTGCTATGAGGGCCATCAGGACCCCGTGTTTGTCAAGGAGCCAGTGAGAGTTTCCCCCAGGGATCTGAGTACTATGATTTGGTACGCATTTCTGAACTCAAACTTTGAACTTGCACATGGAGAACTGATCGGAAGGGCACAGGAACGTGTGGCTTGAGTCCAAGGTCTCTACATCTCCACGACCACTCCAGATGATGGCCTGAGTCTACTTCTGCTCAAAATGTCTTTAAATATCAAATGCTGAAAATTCATACCAAAATATATATCCATTTCTCTCCATTTGAGTATGAATCTCCTCTATCCTCTCTAAACACACAATCACACAAACAATGTTGACTTTACTTATCTATTACCCCCACTGCTAATATGGGGCCATTTTTCATTTAAAATCAACGGGTGTAAAAATGATAATATTTAAAGAACGATAACATTAAACAGGGCTCTAAGATCAAGGAGTGGAATTACAATTGCTTTTGGTGGCTAAAGTAGAATCAACTCAAATTAATCAGACTCTCAGCTAGGCTGATTGATTTTTGAAAATATCCAAATATGTGATCAAGACAAGAGAATACCTTTACCTCTTTTGTTAAAAATATTTTTTAATCCAAGAATGATGAAACAGAAAATATTTAAATTTGCTTGTAAAGAATCTATATTGTTATAATGTTGGGGGATATACATATATGTATATGTACATATATCTATGTATATATATATACACATATATACACACATATATACATATATACATATATATACATATATACATATATATACGTATATACATATATCCCAGCTATTGTTACATACCTATTATACTTTTTAATATTAATATTAATTTATATTATGGTATATATGAGTATTGGGTCATAATACATTTTTAGATTAATGGTGAACAAATAGTCTGAAACAAAATCGATCAGAATGACTTTGCTCTGAGGTCCCAATGATTATCCAACTGCAAAGTGTGTTGCTTTAACTCCGTGCCTGCATATTATGTTTGGTTCAGGAATCCATTATCTGCTTAGAAAGCAATTTTCTACAGCAGAAAAGATGTGATTTTTCTTTAAAACATGGAACATAATAGGTGCAATTATTTGGATGCAGGATATACAAAACTTCACTGTAAATGGTGCATAAATGTGGCCTTATTCTGTATTGATTTATGAGCTGTATATAGTACAGCCCTCCATATCCTCTGCATCTGGTATAAATATATTGATATGGAACTGAATAGTTACATCTACCCGTTGTGAAATAGCATTACCTAAAACAGTACTGAACAGTGGCCTAGGTAACAGTGAGTGCATTTATACAAAGAAGATAATGTATGAATGTTAAATTGAGCTACATTAAATGTTTATAATATAAAATGTTTATAATATTCCTCTAAACCCAGATACCCATAAGAGCTTTTATTTTCACTACTTTGTGGTCCTTTTTATCCAAAATAGGAAGCCAATTTTAGATTCTTAAGAAATCTTGGCAACTGGTAGACTCTTGGAATTTTATTTGTACAACAAGAAAAGTTGGCCCCCATATCCCAAAATAAATGATTGATGGACCTTAATTTCAGATCACTTGATATCCACAGAATCCCTGTAATTCTCAATTATAGATAATAGTCAACACTCATTCATAGGCATTAAAAGTCAATTCTCTGTGTAATTAGAAATATGCCTAAGCTATCTGAACGGCTTTTATAAAACAAATTTTATGTTAAATATATTTGCCTTAAATGACAAATTGAAACACAAAATTTATCTTCTAGAGATTTCCTTTGCACACTGACTGTTTATCGAATATACAAATATAAGTTGAGAGACTGCTTTGTGCAGCGCTTATGCTAGTGCAAGCCCATGTGGAAACGGAACCGAAAGGTGTGCTCCATCAGTGCATGACAGCCAATGTCATGAAAGTCATTACATTTGCCTTTGGAAAACATTTCCAGGTTTGACTACACCCAGCAGGTGTTCCCTCCACTGCTAATTCAAAGCTTGGGGTGCTTCATAGCAGAGAAACAGAAAAGCAACAATGTCCCAAGACTTATAAAAACACAGCACAGACAGGCCAGTAAAGGGGATTTTACTATATCAGATGAGAAAAACAAGACGTGTCTCAAACTCTGATGCAAGGGAGTGACCTCCACATTGTAAACCCCGTGGGTCATACAGGGAAAGGTCAACAGACAACTCAGAGGAAGACCTCGTTCAGTCACTAGTTTCACCCAATTCTCTACAAAACAGATATTAAAAGACATATCCAATACACTCAATATTGAATGTGCAGTTTATTTTCAATATAACTAAGATTTATCTGACTCTGTGCAAAATTATATGCAATTCTTATTCCATTCCCCATCAGTCTGTAAATGCCGTAACTTGTTAATTCACAAAGATAAGTTTAGTTGCAAATAAAATAAAATAAAAATGGTCATTGGATATAAGAACGCCAAGGTGGAGAGGCCTTTTACAGAATCCTGCCTCAGCAAGGCTTCTTCCTACCTGGCTGTACTGTGTAGTAAAATAGATACTTAGGAATGGAGTAATAAAATAAAATATGGCAATTAGGAAGATAGCACACTCAACCGAGGATAATTAGGAAAAACAATCAGGGAAGAAGAGGAGATATTTGGGGAAAGTCTCTCCTGGTAGAGAAAGGGGAAAAAGATAGATCAGGTACTGGGAATGGTATGTGCTAAGCCTTTTTCAAGTATAAGTTGTTTCTCTCTCTGCCCTTCATTCATAATGTTTAACTTTTTAGTTGTCTCCTTATTTTTCCTTGTGAGCTCATATTTTCCCCCCTTGACATTCCAGATGCCCCAATAACAAGAACAACATGAAGAATACTATCACGACAGACTAATTCCATGCATATCAAGTTCAAAACTATGTACAAGAAAACATCATGTTTACAAAGATGTGAACTAAATCCACAAAGGAAAACAAGAGGATGGTACATGTAGACACCAATGAAGAGAGTGGTTACCTCTGGGATGAACAGAAATGATTTGGAATGAGAAAGAACGTGCATGGGGCTTCAAAGGAAATGGTTCTATTCAAATTCTTAAATTTTGAGTGGCATCATTTTTCAAACTTTCAGCATTGTCTTATGGTGGGTTCTTCGGAAAGTAGACTCTGAGATGGAGTTAGCATGTGGGACTTCCATTGGAGTTTCTTTTGGGATCAACACCTGTGAAAGGGAGAGGGGAAAAGCCAGAGTGGGCAGAGGGAGGTCAGCCGCGAGGCAAGCCTGCCACCTTCAGCCAAATCCATGGGGCTTTCCAAAGATGAACCCTCAGGCTTGTCCCCTGGTAGCCAGAATTGGATAGGCCTTGCTATTCTGCCTCATCAGTCATTGGATGTGAGCAATCCCCAGAAAGGCATGTCCCTTGTAGCTGAGGGGTTGCCAGGCAAAGCCCGGGCTTTAGCATTTCAGCACCTGGGACAGCAGCCTCTCCCTTCCTTGAAGGGCGATCTGGGTGGTGCAGACGACTTTGTAAGGACAGCATAGTTTAGAAAATGTATTTAAAAAATAACTTCCACTCATCAGTGCATAGATTTTAGAATCTGATCATGTCTTTCACTTGAAATAAAAAAAAAGCATGTTCTATAGACTACACTGGGCCTCGTTTTCATTCACAGTTTTTCAATGAAAACACATTTTCAAATTCTTTCTCTACCCTGGGACAGACTGTCAGGTTCTAGAGATGGATCTCATTGAGTTTGGCTTATATTTGGCTTCACCTATTTCAGTCTATAATTTCCATCTTGCCGTGTTGTTTACACTCTTTCCATTTCCCAACCATTTTTTTGTTTTCTCTCACTGAAGAAGCTGGAAGCAAAAGATGAATCAGATTTTGCCTTTCCTTTTCTCAGTTGTAATTTAGCATCTCATAAACTTTCCTAGGGCGAGGGCTTATTTCTTCCTTGCTGTTTTGTTTTTGTTTTGTTTTGTTTTGTTTTTTAAAAAGTATGCATTTAGCATTTTTTTCATGAGCTTCAGAACAGCATGACTGATGCCTACTGATATTTATCAGATGCAGTTCAATCTTAGAGTCTCCTGACACCTCCTAGATACTCATTAGAGTGCGTTACACACCGTCCTGTAGATCCTAAACACTGGCTGTATGGTTCCTATCATGGTCTTTATCGCACTAGGCTATTACCATCAGCTCTCTTCTTTGTCTACATGCCAGACTGAGATAATTTTACCCAAATGTCTAGATCTACTCTTCCCCTTGACCCTGAAATCTCCTTTCCTCTAGTTATCTTTTAAAATAATCGTATTAGAGATTCAATCAGAGACTACAAATGCCCATTATTTACAAATTATTTATTTTACCTCTTAAATATGTCCCCCAACCTAAAAGGTGTCTGTTAATTCTATCACTATATAGTTTTAATCAATTATTCTTACATTGAACGGCTTTTCCCCCACACTGCTCCAAAGTTATTATTCAATGCTTCAGTAATATGAGACTTTCATAAATTCATACTAAATAACTAATAATTTGATCTAGCAGATGGGAATGTAGAGTTATGGAAACACCAGATTCTCACGGATCACAGTTATTTGAATTAATTGTATCTTGTTTGAGATTCAGCAAACTTGTATGATGTTTATTTGGGATTTATTTAAATACTGATTTCCCAAGGAAACTCAATAATTATATAACAGGAAATTAACATTCTTTGAAATATATTCTTATGCATCTTGGCAGGGCATAAAAACACTTCAAAGCCATTTAATCTGAAGATGCACTTTCTTTAAAATGGCCCAAAGTATTTCCCATGTAGCTTATTGAGCAGGCTGTTCCAAGAGATGGATGGACAGTCTGGAGAAGATGCAGAATGATCAACTGAAATGACAACCACATTTAACTTTATCTGAAATGACCTGAAAACCCATTTACCACAGTCATCTTTTGCATCAGCCTGTGTAAGAGTGCTTTTACTGAAAGAGACAGGCATAACGTAACTAATTACTTAGAGACATTGAAATAAGTCATGTCAGGGACTCCATCTCACATACCCACTTGCCTTTGTTTTACTAGTTTTTCTTGAAAATATTACCAAAATATTCTACACATTACAAAATAGCAGACAAAGGGGTGATAATATATTAAACAGGGATTTATATCTTAAATTTAAATTAATACAGCGATTTTCAAATATGATAGAGTTTGGAAGTTATTTAGGAATAGTTACTTGAATCCTTGAAGTTTTTCATGTATTTGTCACTCATTAGCATTGACTTGTTAAATATCTATTATTCCTTCAGTGAAGGTTATAGAGGAACAAAATAAAAGTGGATTGAAATAAATTTGAATATATTAAACTGTATTCCTGCGTGGTTATATGTAAGTCATATTAACTTTAATAAATATCAGCATAATCATCAAAACCATAGCCATCTTCAAAGATATAATAAAACGTTAAATAGTGTTGTTTTAGATTTGACACTCCATTTTCAAGATTAGTTGTCTGTCAATGATTTAACAATTGATTTTATCAAAAAATCTAGCCTAATCAGACTTCTCAATGCCTAAAATAATCAAACTATGATGAGTAATTTCAGGCATATACTATGCTTGAAATTATCACCTTTTTATTGTGCTTAAAATCACTGATTTCTTGAAAATCAGTATTTCCTACTGGGATCCAGAAAGAAGAAGAAAAAAAGACACTGGTGAGGAAAGCCACCAAAGGAGAGGAAGGACAAGGGAACCTGACCAAGACTGAGAAGATAGATTAAATTTACTCATTTAACTGAAATGCCAATCTTTTCCACTAACTAGTTTCTATTAAGTAACACGTAACAGCATTGACCACTGTTGAAGACAATTGGCTGTTCACAAACATTTGTCCAGCATTGTCGCCGCCCAAGTTCAAGGCTGCTGCCCTGAAGCTGAGTAGACAAAACGACACATGAAGAAACAGAGCACAGAATTATTCAGTGTGACACAGCATGGACCTTTAAAGATAGATGGGATCTTGCTCCCAGACACTTGCATGAAAGTCTGTAGACTCACCCTTCCCAGACCTTCTGACTTGCTGGGTGTCTCTTTGTGGGCATACCTGAGATAACTGAGCATCTCCACATGAATGGCTTCCCCTGGGAAGAAAGGGAGGCTTAGGTGTGCTAATCCATCCCCGTAGTAGGTCGTTTCTTTGCTGGACTGATGGAAGTAAAAGAAACTTTAAGCAGGCTGGAATCATCATTCCAGCCAGTCTTTGAATAAACATGAACTTTTGTGGTCTAGCCTAGTTTAAACATTCAAAACCAGACTGCTGGTCCAATCAGAGACCTCTCACTCAAATGTCCACTTGTCAGGTAAATAGCAGGTAAGCAGCAAACATCCCCACTTAAGATATATGTGACCATGTGCCAGGTGGGTACTAGACTCTTCAGGGCATCACTTTGTGAGTTATGTAAGTGTCTAACCACTATGCTGTACAGCTGAAACTAACATAATATTGTCAAGTGTAACTGAAAAGTTTAAAAAAAAATTAAAAAGACAATATGTGACCCAATAAAAGAGCAAACAAAACAATTCCTGATTCCCAATTACTAAAGATTTACATAGACTTATATATCATAATTCCAGATAAAATTCATTTTAATCACTGGATTTGAATTTTAGTATCTTGGCCAAAGAATCATATGAAAAGAACAACAGAATAAACCACAATTTCCCACTTTCTGAATTATGGAAATATTTTCAAATACTAAGCTATGCTAGAGAAAAGTTTCTAGTCTTTTGATGTAAAAGAGGTCTGAAGACAGCACGAAAACGCTGAGAACATCCCATTTTTAAACAATTCTCCAGAAGCTGTTGGAACAGGATAAGGTCTACAATTTGATGACCTTAGGTAGGGAACAACCTACCTAATACTTCTCTATAAACCAGTCCTAGAACTTCAGTTTATCTTACACACCACAATACAACTCATATTGAGTAATTAGGACTAGAAATGCTAATAGTTCTGGGGCTTGGATGGAGGGAGACAATGACCTGTGGCCAGGTAGGCTTCCAAAGGTTCTAAGCTGCAGGCTTGTATCCTAATGCATAGGCCCACTCCAAGATATGAACCCTTTTTGCTCTGCCCCATCTTTAATCCCTTTAGAAAATTAGCAAACTCTGCAATCTTTGCATCACAGTGGAAAGGAAAATTCGGCAAGTAACCATTCATTCATTGCCTTTTCTAGTTTCTGAGTATTTGGGCTCAAGATTGCAAACATAGCAAGCTAAACCACGAAACTCACATGAAGATCTGTGGTTTCGTTTAGACAAGTGAGAGCTGCTTTAAAGGGAGATTCTGTAGTGGGAAAGGCTTTGGACTATCTAAACAGTTCAGAGATAATCGCATGAATCACTAAAGAAGGCCAATTAAAGCAGTAGCCAGACTAGATCCAGGAATTGAGTGATCATACACTGGAAGAAAAAAAAAAAAAAGGCAGGCCCAGAACTGCAGTAAGGTTGATGAGGTATGGGCACTGAGAAAGGCTACATCATTAAAATTCAGGAAAGCACTTGGGAACAGAAAGACACAATAACACAACTCAAAAATTCATCTCCACGTGCCCAGCCAATCGGAAACTAACCAACAGCCCCATAACACTTTCTGAACAAAGTTGTCCATGAGATTTTTCAACATATTGCACCAAGTGTGCTAGTTGGCCTCTCATTTATCTGTTAGACCAATAAAAATAGTCTAGAAAGATGAGGCATTCAGTCTTAGAACGCATGATGGATCACTTCAGAACATTTTCAATATTAAAAATGATGATAAATTAGCAAATGCAGGAGGTATTATTGAAATTGAAGGATGTGAGGAGGGGAGGGGAAAAAGAGGAGATGCAAGTATGTGTCTACATACTTATTTCTTCAAAACGGATCTCTTTCATCTACCTAATGGGTTTTATGGATTATTTTTAATTAGCTAAGGTTTCCAATTTCCACAAGGGTGATTAGTTAACAAACAGGAATTTTTTTTCTTCTGTTCTCCAATATAATTCATTTTAGGAAAATATATTCCATCTGCTTTATTATGCAGATTTTATCTGCCATCACGGTAATTATTTCCTCCCCCAAACTAACACCCCTTTTCAACATTTTGATAGGGAAGGAGAATGACTATAAATCCGCCTTAAGAATTTTACCTGGAAAGACAAGGTTTTTACAGTTGTTTATTTGCTTGTTTGCTTTGGAGAAGAAAGGGAAGGAGGGCAAAAGATAAAAAGCTTCAGAAACATAAAAAAGGTACAGTGGTGAGTAAAAAGGTAATCTGCTGAGATAGTTTACTAATGAACATTTTTTTAGTGATCAAAAAATGAGTGGGATACTATTTAAAGGAAATGAGTGGGACACTATTTAAAATCATGGCAGGATTATGCTCATGACTCCTGATCTGCTCTCAAATTCACATGTTCTGAAGCACTGCTTCCCAAATTATCCTTCCTAGGGACCACCGAAAATAGTGTCCCACTCCAAATGAATGATGTCAATGTCTTTTCTATTTCGGTGCGAAATAGATAAGTGAATGGATTGGATTTTATTAATTTTTACATTTCTTAAATTGTAGCAATGCTAACACATGCTGCTATTAGAATCTAGTACTGATGGCCAGTGAGTTTCCTCAAAATATATATTTAAGTTACTTTATTATCTCCGATTTTATGTGACATCATCACTGTGACATGTCATTACCTCATCACAATCACATTCGAGGACAATGTCCTTATCTAATGTGGCAAAATAATATAACTCTCTGATTCTATGGTACTTTTACGGAGAGAATAATTCCTTTATATGGAAGAGGAGATTATCTTTTTTTTGAATTTAGAGCTCATGGGGGCGGGAGGGGAAAAGAAGGAGGTAAAGAGAAGGACAAAAATTAAAAGGAGGTAAATAGATGGAAACCATATAGCAAAATCATAATGCTGGCAAAACTTATTTAACATGATAAAGTAGTTGGGGAAGCTGGGAATAAATTCATCAGAGATGGGAAGAATGGAGGCAGACCATCTTTCTCATCTTATTCCTTCTTCCCTTTCTGTTTTTTTTTCTTTCCTTTCCCAATTTTTATCTCCCATTTTGTTGCTCCCGCTCTTTCTTTCCATGTATCCTCTAATATTGTTTACTCTATCCTGTGTTTTTCTTTTCTTCTTTTATCCCTCCCTTTATTCCCTCTCCCTGTCTGTGGAAAACTGGGGAGTCTAGGTCTGTCCCAACTGCAAAGTAGGAAGGACAGTGTCTGATTGTACCATTCTTTCCTCTTCCCATATTTCTGGTTATTTTTCTCTAAAGAAGACTCCAGGAAATAGCTGACTTGACAGTAAGTAATTTAAAGAATTTTTAGAAATATTACTCATTTTTGAACTATTCAGAAAGAGATGACAAGAGAGATACCCCAACGGCTTTTGGGGATCAATGATGTGATCCAAAATGCTATTAAGTCAACAAATTGTTCCCTACCCAGTGAACAAAATAAGTTTTTCCCAATGTCAACCGTGTCATGTGTGCCCCGTAGATATTTTTTCCAGTATTAATGATAAACTTTGACTATAACATCCTCTTTTCCGATACTCTGGAACATATCCTCTATTGTGTGCTATATTATAGCAGGCTCTGATAAGAAACAGTCCGAAAACAAAGTAGAGCATGAAGCATATCTCAACATCAGGAAAGGTGTTACTTTAAGAAGAATATTAACTAGTGATGAGCACGCTGAGATGTTCTGGAAGGAAAACTCCAAGGTCAGAAGTGAAGAAATGTGTCTGGATTATAATAGAAGGCAGGATGTGTCTGTGTAGAGAAAGAAAGGATCATCTGTTTTCCTTATCGGGACTCTGCATATGAGTCAGAGCTGATAAATTATACTTCTTCTCATTCAGATCTCTTCTTGAAGAAAGAAGAGACAAACATCAACAAAGAAGAAAAGAGAACTGATAAATGACTCAACAAAGCAAGGCTATGTTTTGCAGTTTAACAAGAAATGAAATGGTTTGTTATACACCTAGAAGTATTAGGTTGGTGCAAAAGCAATTGCGGTTTTTGCAAATTTTTTTTTAACCTTTTAAACTGCAATTACATTTGCACTAACCTAATATTAATGAACCCAGGTAGGGACGTCTGCTGTTATTCTTTTTGGGCCCTAAACTATTATCTGGATATATTAATACATCAATTACTTTTGGAAACTCTTCTAATGCATTTGGGTCTCAGGTAATATAGCCTTTCCATGTGTTAAATTAGAAGCATCTTACTTTAAAACTGAATAGAAAAAAATCATTAGAATTTTTTAAATGATATTTGTGCTGTGTTTTAGAAATAAAAATTGTGTGGAGGACTGACGGGACTCCTTAGGGAACAACAGAAGAATTTGATCTTTTTCCTTTCTGGTTCATTTTTAGCAATGACTGATCACATTGGCAGAAAGCATCAGCTGACACTGATTTTCCTTTTTTCCGGAACAATAGCCTACAAATGATTATATACAAGGATCATGTATATTTTTAATGCTCTCTACCTGTGCAGGGTTGTCCTCTATCCCCAATACACCTACATTTGGACAGGCACTGAATCTTTCTTTCTGTGTATTCTTCACCCCAAATAATGTACACAGTCAAAAGACAGGAGACTGAATTCTGACTCTACCACTTACTGAATTTGAATTTAGACAGTTTACCTAGGTATGTTTATCTGCTTGTAAATACCATCGGTCACGGTAGTTTTTCACTCCATTAGAGACTTTTTTTTTATGAGAATCACATTTAAAAAACAAAGGTTCTTGCCAAGCCAATGAACAAATGATGCTACAAGTGATTACTGTGCCTTCTTACTAATTTCTTGTTGAAACAGGTAATTTACTGAACTACTTTCACCGAGACTCTAGACTTGATTCTTCACACGATTCCAAAATATTGTATATAGACCATCACAGATCCTGTCAAAGTCCTGCTGAGATTTGGCCAGTTTAGTAATCTGATTTGTTTCCAATATTTTAGGTCCCATGTTTAGTCTCCACTGCGATGTTGAACTTCCTCTTTCTCCCACGGCTCATAAGCATCTAGTGGCTCCCGTGTTAAAACCTCCCCCTGGCCTTTCGAATCTCTTCCCTTTCCTATTCTCCTAACAACCAGACAAGCAAAAGTTTATGTAAATGTCATTTTCAGGAAATATTGTACTTTCTGATGCTCTAACACTCTACTGGATTGAGTAAAGTTGCAAGGAGAAGCCGGTACCTTTGCAACCGGGACTGGAACAGAGAGGGTGGCAAGAGCTAGATGTAGTTTAAGCTGTGACATTGATGTTATAACTGGTCCAGTCCTGAGCCCTGGCTACATAGCTGTCAAAGTCTGAACTACCGGAGTCTGCAGAGCCAGTATCCCAGGGAGGTGCTAGGGCATGTGAAAGTTCATGTTCATAATTGCACACACATATGCCTACATTAATTATTCATATATTTTCTCTCTAAGCCGAGTGGAAGAAGCCAGCACCCATGAGGGAAAAATTCAATCCTGAGACTTATTCTGAGAAAATCAATTTCATTGGTAATGTAGAGGCCAAGTACAGCTGACTTAAATGAACTAGGTTTGAATTCTCCATTACATTTTAAGAATTAAAAAGGGAATTCCGCTAGCGACATTTGAATAAAATTCAATCTCGTTGCTTTTTGAAAGTTAATTAACATTTGGTACGGAGAGATTTCTTGATATCCAAGGGTATATTTACAACCACCAAGAAGTAACATATTTTATATGAGCATTGTATTAGTCTGGGTTCTTCTGATAAACAGAACCAATAGGATGTGTATGTATATCGAAAGAGATTTATTATTAGGAATTGGGTCCTGTGATCATGGAAGTTGGCAAGTCCAAAATCTTCACTGTGTGCTGGTGCGCTGGGGACCCACGAGAGACAATAATGCAATCCCAGTCCCAAACATGGCAGGCTGGAGACCCGGCCGAATCAGTATTCCATTTCAAGTCTGCAGACAATCTGCTATGGAACCAGGAAAAGCCAATGTGGCAGATCAATCTGAAGGCAGTCTGCTGGAGAATGCTTTCTTGCTAGGGAGAGGCTGGTCTTGTACTAGCCAGGCTTTCAACTGATTGGATAGGCCCACCCACATTAGGAAGGGCAATCTACTTATTCATAGTCCATCAGTTTAAATGTTAATCTCACCCAATATCATCCAGAATAATGTTTAACTCTCTGAGCACCTCATGACCCAGCCCAGCTGACACATAAAATTAACTATCACAGGTAGTTTTTTTTTTTATATATTAGGTATATGTAATACATAGTATTATACACACACATATATGTATATATGAAGTGGTGTTTCACGAAATCAAAGGTACTATCCAACATTCTCATATGCACTGCAACCCAAAATCTCAAGAAAAATGTGCATGTGAGGGTGACTGGGACTTTGATTTTGTTATTGGATATTCCTGGATGGATTTTTTTTAAATAAAATGGAAGCATTTTTTAAGTAGCCATCAAACAAACACATGACATTGAGTCATTACTGAATAGTGATCACATTTTAAATTAGTGTTTCTTAAAAATAATTTTTCACATGTTAAAAATAAAAATACATTACATTGATTCATTTACACATAAAAAGTAGGTATTAGCATACATCTTTAGAACATCCTTTCCAACTAATTTTCTAGTCATTAGTTTTATTCATCACGTGAAGTCCCTTGATGATAGTACACTTTGCTTCAGCTTCTAAAACAATCATAACTCTCTATACTTTATCTACCTCAAATGTTCATTACTTTCTGCAAAGACTGCAGAAGTGTTGAGAATATGAAATCTAATTCCACACTTCTAAAAATACATCTGTGATTGCAGAGTTGTCTTTAAGGCATTTATCTTAAATTACGGCTTGACATCGCATTTAGCAAATGACAAATGATGATTCTAATCCTCTCGGGCCTGACTCCATAGCGCTTTCCCTCCACATTGAAATTGGCAAAAGTCTAATCTAAATGAGGTCAGCAAAATAAAGACCACACTGCCACAAAAGTTTCTGAAAGAATAAATTTAAATAATAAAGTCAGGCAAAATGTCTCATATGAACAAAGAAAGCACAGACGGTTGTTTTTGATTCCCTGAGGATCAGACGATTTCTAAGAATGTCTTCCCTGCCAATTTCTTTATACCGGTTATGATCTGTTCTTTGTCCCACTAGAGCAAAATTGGAAACAGGCTACTGATATATAGAAAGCATAAGTCATCTCTATTAGGCTGAATATTATGGAGATATTTCTTTTTTGAGTGAAACCCTAAGATACAGATTCAAATGACCCTCTCTGACCTCTTTTTGGCCTGATGCTGAAAAGACAGCACTTAGCAATATTACACCCAGAAAAGAAAAAAATGTTGTGAGGCTCTAAGGAGAATGTGGTAGGTTTGGGGAAAGATTATATAAAGATTAAAACAGAAAAAGGATAAGCAATCCAGGCCGAAATGCTCAGGTTTAGGGGAATCGGGAGATTTTAATTCTATTTTCAGTACTGGCAAGCCCTTTGGGCGGATTTAAGACATGGAAAGGTTTAACTGAAAGATCAAGTCCCAAGCAGAATACGTTTTCCATATCTAGGCTTTCAGATTTGGATGAATCTGGAGCTTTCCATTTTATTTCCAGTCCCCACAAACAAGTAGCCTTCATGGGAGACTTGAAACCACCGGTAGACAGGGGCTTTCGTTGAAACACCAGGTCTGCCTACAAATTGTATCACGACTTGAGGGTCTGCCACTTTGAGTTTTTGTTTTGTTTTGTTTCGTTTGTTTGTTTGTTTTAGGTTTCCAGACAACTTTGCTCAAACATTAAAATTGTAAACAATAATAAATAAATAAATGAAATATCTATGTTTTAAAGACATCTTACTTCTGATTCTGGCTATTGGTCAACTTTTTTTATGGCATTTGCAAGCTTCCAAAACATCACATGGAATCGGACACTGCTCACAATTCTTATGATGGAGATCAGTAAGGGATTCCATGTTTTGGGAAACTGAACAAGTAGATTGCAAAATACAACTTTTTTCCATTTTTTTAAAGAAAAAAAGTATTCACTTATGCAAAGAGGAGGGAGATGTATACACATGCTCAAAGCTCGCACTGTTTCAAAGTTATAACTGTTTCATGTTATAACTTTATAAACATACACCTTGGAATGGTTCATGTGTTCTCTCAATATATTTTAAGGTTACTATTATCTGATGGTTTTATTATTAATTTCCATCCCATTGGCAGTTTTCTTGAATGAAAATACAAAGAACACCTAAACGCTATTTTTTTCTGTAAGAGAGTTCACGTTAAACGCTATGAAAATATGCAGTCATCTAATCATTCCATATTTTTCATGCCTGAGATAAATAACAAGCAGTATGTGTCAATTTTCTTTTTCCACTCTACAATGAGTTTCCATTTCGTATTTCACACAATGGTGTCTTCCTTTAACATGAGACTCTAAGAGGGAGGAAATCAATGCCAATTCTGTGTGGAACGAGAGAAGGTCTTAGAATAACTATTAAGCCACAAGAGAGAGATACGCCCTTGTCTTTAACCAGATTGCCCGTAAAGGGTGTAAATGTTGGTTCCAAACTGATACTTTGCCCTGACATCTGTCCCATATTTGTTTACTGACTTGATCTGCTCCAGAAGAGGTTGTGAATGGATATTTTGAAATTGAAAATAAACACGGAGATATTTTTAGTACTGGTTCAAGTAGACTGATGTGGGCTGAAAAGAGAAAACAGGCATAAGGAGGCATTAGTGAGAAAAAGGCAGGGTTAAGATGACTTTTGGAGGTCAATCAAATCATCCCTTAGAAATACATTCTTTTTTAAACAGAATCCAGTTGTCTTCTGTACACCCATATAAAGCGATTATTCTCTGAAAAAGGATTTTTAACATGATAGATTTACCCTTAAAGTTGTTTTGTATAATTACTACCTGCAATGCCTTAGTGCTCAGAAGGATGTACAGATAAAGACATTAAAGAAT
Organism: Rhinolophus hipposideros; assembly: GCF_964194185.1. Classification (NCBI taxonomy): domain Eukaryota; kingdom Metazoa; phylum Chordata; class Mammalia; order Chiroptera; family Rhinolophidae; genus Rhinolophus; species Rhinolophus hipposideros. Next base: position 24,614,974 of record NC_138071.1, on the reverse strand, counting down.
AAAAGGACTTAACCCGACATTTCAGACTGACAGAGGAGTCCCAGAAGTCTCCAGATAGCCGTAATAGAAGTGGCTCTAAGAGCCCACGACTGGGGAAAAAGAGAGGTGACTAACGAAATGAGCATGGCCTGGAGAGCTACATGGTTAAGAATACCTAGTGTTTTATGCAGGATGGTTTCAGAAAAGAAAGGAATGTTGAGGGAAAGATATAATATAGTTCTCCCATTAATGGATATCATTTATAAGTTACTATGTATTTCTTATACTCACATTATTCCCCAAATTTCTTAAATCTAAGCATGTATGCCTCTACCTACCTACCTACCTACCTACTGATCAACTATCTACTTTGGTCTGGCATTATTGTGAGAATTCAGCAATTCACTTATGTTAGCTGCTCTGAGAAAATATTACCTCACTTTACCTGACCTAAACATGTATCGATTAACCAATTAGTGTCCCCTTCTTAATTTGTCCCAGCATTAAGTACATGGATCCACACTACCTTTCTAGGTTTCTTAATACACAGTGAAATTTATAAAAGCTCCCTTACTGCTATCTAGCTGAAAATCAAGTAGGCCATTTTCCTATGGAAAACAAGACTACCTTTTGCAAAATCTCTTATTTTTGCATAAACTAATTCAATTGAAAGTAAACCTTCCATTGAAAAATTCTTTGCCTATGTCACCTGCCATCCTATAAATATGTACAGGAAAAAGACCTACTTCCAACTAAGAAATACTTAGAAATGGCAGAAAGACCTTAGATTTTAAATATACCAAGACATGATTTGATTTTATACAATTAATCTATGATTATAGAGTAAGTAGCAATTATGTTTATAATACTATGTTGAACTATATTCAAAATAATACCCCCAAAAATGTATAGCGTGACCTCAAAGTTTTCTTCATTTTATTATACTTGGGGTTTGCTGAGTTTCTTATATTTTTAAATTTATACTTTTCATCAAATTTGGACATATTTAGTCAATATTTCTTTATATATTTTTTCTGCTTCTCCACCCTTTCAGAACCCCAAGTTGTCCCACGGCTCACTGATGCTCTTTGTGTGTCCGCTTTTTTGAATAATTTCTGTCTTTAAGTTCACTCATCTTCTATAATGTCTGAGGTGGCATTAATTGCATCTTAGGTAATTTTCAGTCTCTAGAAGTGCAATCTTTCTGTTAGTTTCTTGAACATATATGTTGCAAGAGTGACGACTGGTTTAATGCCCTCGTCTACTAATCCTCATCTGTATTATTTCTTGACCCGTGATGATTATTTTTCTCCTCCTCATTACTGGTTACATTTTCCTGTTAGTTTCAAAGTCTATCAATATTTGATTAGATAGCAGATATGGTCAGTTTTACCTTGCTGCCTCTGGATATTTGCTTATTCCTATAAGTCTGTCTAGTTTTGTGTTACGATTCAGTTAAGTTACTTGAAGACAAGTTGATCACTTTGGGTCTCGCCTTAAGACATTGTTAGGTGGGACAGAGCGCCCTTTAGTCTAGGGTTAATTTTGCTCCATGACTAAGGCAAATGTTTGTGAGGGCTCACTCCCAGGCCCCACGAAGTATGAGCTTCCTCTATCTGGTGCAAACAGGCACTACTTATAGCCCTATTATTGTTCTTATACCTTATAACAGGCAATACTTATAGCCCAAGTATTGTTCTGTTTACTCATTCACAGTTCTCTCTCCAGCCTCAGAGAGTTTCCTCACACAAATGCCCGAATCACTAACCCACTGAAAATTCTAGAGGGGTCCTTTTGAGAAGCCCGGAGTTCCCTTTCTATGCAGCTCTCTGCTCTCCAACACTCATCCCTGGGAACTCCAGCCATCTTGGGCTCTTATGACTTTCAGCTCTGTCTCTGAATGCAAGGAAACAGCTGAGTTCCTCCCACATCTACAATGAAGACTGGAAACATCTCCAAGCAGGAAGCTTAGGGATCGTTGGCTTCTCCTCATTTGTTTCTAATTTCTCAAGGACCGCTGTACTTTATTGGTTCTTGCCCAATGTCTTGAAAATCACTTTTGCCGATGTTTTCTCTGATTTTGTGTTTTTTTTTTTCAAGTGGGGGGGTAAATTTGGTCTCTGCTCCCTCATCTTGGCCAGAAGTAGAAGTCTCTCCAAAAACTGAGCGAGCATCTAATTATGGATGAGTTTGCAAAAATGAACTAATGAAAACAGACAGAATAGCACATCAGTAAGTGTTAAACTGTGTGCATGACTCTTTTTGCCTCTGGGAAATTAAGTGTAAAGGAAGAATTTAAGGTCAAGTACTAACTACATGAAGATGATTGAATACCTGATAACAGAATATGTTTTATGCTTCTAATAAAGAAGATAGAATTGGACAGTAATAATATAGATAGAACTAATAATAATAATATAGATAGAACTAATAATAGTAATAAGATAGAACTAATAGAACTGGATAGTAATTGCGATGGAGTGCTATTGGTAGAGATGGGAGGTGAATAATATTAGCAAACACATTTATCTCGTGTTGAAATCTATAGTATATGTTCTTAATATTTTAAAGAAAAATATACATAACTACATTCTATTCTTCTATTCATTTGTCTTTGATTCAATGAAAGATTTATTAAATATTTATCATACATGCCATAGACTATACACTGGAAAACTCGTAAGTGTGTAATAATAAATAAGACGTTAGTTGGGCTTTTTAAGCCCAACGAATGGGGGAGAAAATTGTACCCACAAATATTCATAAGAAAAATTACTATAATAGAAGTGTATGCCAAGTGGCACGGAACCAAGATAAACATAGAAAAAAGCTACTTGCTCCTTCTGGAGGTAGGGGTGGGAAATCAGGATAAATTTCAAAGGCAAGGTGATATTTAAGCTGTATCTTGAAAAATGTTTTAAGTTTTTCCAGGTAGAATATTGTGAGGAATAGAAAGCTCATTCTAAACATAGTCACAAGGTTGGCTCACAATTTGTGGGAACCAGTGCAAAAATGAACATACAGGCCCCTTGGTCAAAAATTATTAAAAATTTCAAGGTAGTGCTATGGCAGAAGAAAATTAAAGTGTGAGACCCTTTTGAGTGCAGGATTGAGTGCCCCAAGCTGGCCCTGTAGTGGTAGAAATGTCAGAGACGAGCCTGAAAAAAATATGTGTGTGTGTGTGTGTGTGTGTGTGAATGTATATAACACATGAAGGGATGGGATGGTTTGACTGAGTCCACACTAGAGAAAAGAAAAATTGACTGAAAACTCTTAAAATCTCTTTTCAAAAGAACTGCTTGTTGTTTCATTGATCTTTTCTTATTGTTGTTCTCATCTCTATTTCATTTATTTCTGCTCTAATCTTTATTATCTCCTTTCTCCTGTTAAAGGCAGGCTAAGTTTGTGCTTTTTCTAGTTCCTTGAGGTGTAAAGTTAGGTTACTTTAGGTTGTTCATTTCTAATTTGCCTTTTATAAACTTACAATTAATTAGAAATAAACTATTTTGGTACTAAAGTAAAAGCATCTCTCACTGCAAATTACAAAAGAAGCAATTTCACTCAGTGAGTTCACTTGGCCATGTTCTTTCAAAAGATGGGCACAAAACCATATCTGTCATTCTACATACTTTTTGCAATAAAATTTGATCTGTCCTCTCCTTAAGAAGTGTAGTCTTTCGCCTTTCTCTTGAACAAGGCTGGCTCTCTGATTAGTTTTGACCAATAAAATGTGGCTGAATTGACAATAATTTAGTGGTTACCAGAGGGTAAGGGGGTGGGGGGTGGTAGATGAGGGTAAGGGGCATCAAATATATGGTGATGGAAGGAGAACTGACTCTGGGTGGTGAACACACAATGGGATTTATAGACGATGTAATACAGAATTGTACACCTGAAATCTATGTAAATTTACTAACAATTGTCACCCCAATAAATTTAATTTAAAAAAAAATTGTGGCTGAATTGATAATATGTGGCTTCACTGAAGAGGACTTGTAGATTTCATTTTTGTGCTCTTGAAACTTTTTTTTTCTTGGAACTCTGCCTACAACATTAAGACCGAGCTAATCATGTGGAGAGGCCATGTGGAAAAGAAATGAAGCGACAGGTATGTAAATGAAGTCTTCTTGGACCTCCCATCCCAGCAAGCAGCTGAAGGCAGACAAATGTGTACACCCAGCCCACTCCAGGTGGAACAGAAAAATCACCCACCTGATCCCTGGTAGAACTCCAGACTCACTAACTTATGAGAAATAACAAATTAGTGTTGTTTTAAGACAGTCAGCTTTGGAGTGATTATACAGCCATAGATAACTGACACAGAAATTAAATCTGCCATGAAATAAAAACCATAAACTATCATTATATTTAAACTTCATGTGTTTTCTGTAAAATGCAATAGATTGTTAAACATGTTAATTATGTTTTTAAATATTACTAATTATTTAAGGAATAATTACTATCATCTGTTTTTGGTGTTGTTTTTATATCAGCTTGACTAACTTTTTAGAAAACACAAAACAAGTAGTTTTAGTAAACAACTCAAATAATATCAGATTCAGTAGTGTGAATATAAAATACACTGGGGAATAATAGGAATAAAATTAGAATTGGGTGCTATATATGGGACCATCGACTGTTAATGACAGCCAGGCAGACTGCACGTGGGTGTTCTACAGATGTCAGTTGGTATGTAATCACCAACAAACGTCACCTTTGTTCACCTAAAGACAACAAACATGTCTCAGAGCTGATAGGATAGCGCATCCTCTCAATCTTCACTGATTCCAATCTGTAATCTGACAGATTTTACGCCACTGCCAACTGAAAAGTCATCATTTTAAAAAGCAGATCAGCCACTTTATTATTAGGGACATTTGTGAAATTTATCCATAGGATACGAAAACACTAATCGGAAAAGATATCTGCACCCCTATGTACACTGCAGCATTATTTACAATAGGCAAGATATGGAAACGACCTAAGTGTCCATCTATAGATGACTAGATAAAGAAGACGTGATATATACATACAATGAAATACTACTCAGCCATAAAAATGATGTATTGCCATTTGCAACCACAAGGATGGATCTTGAGGGCATTATGCTAAGTGAAATAAGTCAGATGGAAAAAGACAAAAACCATATGGTTCCACTCATATATGGCATATAAAAGAAACAAAAAAAAATAACAAATGAACAAATATAACAACAAAAACAAACTCTTGGATACAAACAAAAGAATAGTGGTTACCACAGGGGAAAGGGAATCGGGGGAGGGAGGAATGGGAAAAGGGGGTGAAATATACGTGGTAATGGATGGAAACTAGATTTCTGGTGGTGAGCATACTATAGATATCAATTATAATGTTGTACACCTGAAATGTTTATGTTATTAACCAAAATAACCTCAATAAAAATAAATTTTAAAAAATCTATCTATGACACTACCTTAAATGTCTTTCACTGCCATTCCCTTTCTTTCTTTGATACCTTCTATCACATGCATATCTGTAGGATCAAAGAACTCTTAGGTCTTCCAGTTCCAGACCAACATGGAGTAGACATACATTCCACTCTTCCTGCTAAGTATAGCCCAGACCTTTGATATTCTCTATAAAACAAGTATAAGAAAACTTTGAAAATTGGAGAGAGGGTGTAGACTGGCTAGGGACATTGGGATCTCAGGAACACCATGGGAACATGGCAGTGAATTCCCTGGATTCTCTTGTTGCCTCACACATCACAGACTGGGTGCTGGAGAAGCCATCACCATAGAAACACCAAAGGACAGAGGCTAAAAAATAAATAAATAAAATAAAATAAAATAAAAAGCTAGATTTCTTTAACCAAGGACTAGGAAAGGGGCATGCTGGAAAGACAGAAGACTTTTACACAATCAGCACCTACTCTAAGAAAACACCATGGAAAAGAATCTATCTCTACTCCCATTGGCAAAGACCAAATGGGAAGCTTACACTCCCACCTTCCCCAGGCATTTGTCAGGCCAATCTCCTGCTTCTCCCCACCTCCTGGTAGAATGGTGTCAGAAAAGAACAGGAATCCCAGATTTCCACCACACCAAAGGTAATGAAGCACCTCTCTCCTCTCTCAGCTAGGATGGTGTCAGCTGAAATTTAGTGGGGACCCTTCCCTGAGCAGTAACAAAGTATTTTACCCACCATACGGTGTCAAAGGCAGCTGCAGGACAAACCCGGACTTTCACCCCAACCAGGCAGTCACAGGCTTTGCGATGTCAGAGAAGAAAAATTAAAACAGAAAATTTACTTCATGTTCAGGTCTCATCACATAATACCCCCAAATGTCCAGGATAATATCAAACTCACTCACCATGCCAACGACCAGGGAAATCTCAACTTAAATAATATAATTGACCCATGCCAACACTGAGATGATACAGAAGTCGGAATTACGTGATGAGGATTTTAAAGTAGCTATCACAAAAAAAAAAAAAAAATGCTTGCACAAGAAATTATGAACACTGAAACAAAAGAAAGAATAGAAAGTCTCAGCAAACACATAGGAAGTATAACGAACCAAATGCAAGTTTCAGAACGAAAAAATACAATAAGCAAAAATGAAAAACTCAGAGGATGGACTCCATAACAAAAACTAAAGGACAGAGGAAGGAATCAGTGAATTAAAAGACAGAACGATATAAATGATCCAATGAGAACAACAGAGAAAACAGACTGGAATAAAACCAAATGAACAGGGTCTCAGTGTCCTGTGCAACCATAACAAAAGATCTACCATTTACATCATCAGAATCCTAGAAAAGAGGATGAAAGAGGGTGAAGCTGAAAGCTTATTCATAGGAGTAATGTAAGGGTTCAAAAGGACTAAAGGGCATTAAGGTCGACTTTCAGTAGAGGGCACTAAGTCACGATGTATAGAGCTATGGGTGGGGGGAGGTTTGACTATAAAAGGGGACCCTGAGGGAACTGTCAGTGGTGACAGAATAGTTCTGTGTCATGACTGCAGTGGTGGTTTCCTGCATCTGCACATCTGACAATATTGTAGACACACTGTGCCAATGCCATCTAGTGTGCTGTAGTTTTGTAAGATACAACCAAGTGGGAAAGTAGTTGAAAGGTACAAAAGACCACTTTGTACTATCTTTGCAACTTTCTGTGGATCTGTAATTATTTAAAAATAAACACCTACTACAAGGTTCCTATAGTCTTTGACCCTCCCCTGAGACTGTAGGCGAGGATGGGGGAAGGAATTTGAAGCTGTTACTTTGTGGAATGTCCTCTTAGAAAAGTGTCATGACTTTTCTGGGCTTTATTTCCTTAACTGTGACTAAAGGGGATAAGACTAGATTTCTGACACCTCGAATGTGATGTGTTTGTCAAAGTTAACAGTCATACTGTATGATCTCACTAGGATTACTACATATGTGTAGGTAGCATTACGAATCTGTCTTTACTTAGTATTTACTATTTTTAGGTACTTCACAGGACACTTGTGGATAAAGTTAACGGTATATAAGCAGCTTCCTGCCCAGAAAGTTATTTAGACTCTGAGAGACTCTCTAATTATCATTCAGTTTTGGAAGACAATGCTGTTAAAGAAAAACGCCATACATTTATAGCGTCCTACCCTTCTTTTCGTAGCTATCTATATCGTGTGAATTCAAGACTCTGAGAGTTAGGAAAAGAAAACATGTGGAATTTGAAAGATTAAAACTGGTTCTGTGATATGATTCAATTTAAATCCCCAGGATAACAAGCAAATGACATTGATACTCTTTTATCATAAAGAATCCATTTGGGGATGTTTATTAACTCTAACAGTCTTCCGCGTGGCATTTAAAACCATTAACATAAACACTCCTGCGATTATTACAATGTGAAATATTACTTTGTCAAACTGTTAAACCTGAATTGATAGCACAGGTGTTACTGAGGCATGAAAACTTTTCTGATCTGATTTGCAGTTGCAAGATTTTCATACTTTGTAGCAGTGCAATTGTTTTTTAAGTTTACATAATGCCAAAGAAAAGAATACTATCTTTCTCAGTATATATTCTGTATCAGATCATCAGATCAATAACAATTCAGGGAATGATTTGAAAATAATAAATTGGTTGTAAAATATATAGAACACAATAGGGGAAATGAAAGTCTTGTGGTTTTTAAGTCTCTAAGAATTTGGCAAAAAAAAAAAAATGCTATTGCTAATTTTCAACCTCAGAAAGGTATAGCCTTTCCTCTGATATAAAATAAGAATGGAATTAGCCCTTGAAACAATAAAATATATTTTCTCCCTCACTGAACCTATATTCTTGGCATAATTGTGCTGTGGCATATACTCTGAATTAAGCAATAAAAATTAACCCCACAGCAGCATTTAAAATCATGTTAATACATTTGTCAAATTTTAGATTCAGCATAAATCTAACAGAAGCATGTTATTTACAATGTGACTTGAATAACGTAACAAGACCTATTTCCTTAGGTACATTGACAAGAACATTTACAAAAATGCTGTTTTTAACTCCTCTCTTTAAAACAGCTTTTAAAGCTAAATTTAAAATAAAAAATTGATCTTTACATACATTGAAACTATAGTTAATGTAACTTCCTACTTTATAAAAAATTGAAGAAGTTCTGAAATTAATATGCTGTAGACAGAGCTGGACTTTGGATAAAATTTCGTAAGCTATCCACTTCCATAATCAGAATCTCTGGGTTTTTATAATGTGTAAAACAATAAAAGTGGTAAGTTTTGAGCTAGGGCAAGATTCACAGGTGAATGTACTGTATATTTCAACTAGATTTCTCTGCAGGTATGTACACAAGAGCCTTTCAAAGTTTCTCAAGTGCTCTGTATAATATTAAATATGCACCGTTGAAGATAAATCTGCATGTCATAAATCCCACCTCAGAGCTGCCTTCACCAAATTCTCACTCACCATTTCAACATCTCACATTTTGCTTCATTTTTCCCCCCTAAAACCAATTGGACACTTAGATCAGTGTCCACTGAGGCAAAGAATAATAGAGATTTTTTTTTTTTTAAGAGTAAATGTTCACCGACTGAACTCTGACACCGTTGTGTTACCAAGAAAGCACCAGTGTGCTTGCACATATAATTTCCTTTTCCTTCTGTCTTGCCACACTCTCAGCCATGGGCATTGAAGAAAAGGGTGTCTACACTATTTATACAGGGGATTTCTCTAGATAATTTGGAAATGAGTGAAATATCAAAATGTCCATCCTCTGGTTTTATCCTTGACAATAATGTAGCAACTGCTACCAAGCTTGCTGTAGAGTATTCAATATGCTTACTTCATATTCTATCACAATTACCATGATTAGTATTAAGCCATCATATTTATTTATTTATTTAAATAGAGGCCCTTTACATGCACATAACCTCATAATTTCAAGTGGAATTCTTTGGGGGCACTCTTGTTTGGCAGTTTTTCTCAATCTACACACCAAGCCAATTAATTTCATAAGAAGATCGATGATTCATTTCTGCTCCGGGGTTACCATTCTTATTTTTCACAAGGTACCAATCAGCAAGAAGCAATGTAGTCACTTTAGTGAGCTTGATCCCAATACCTGAAGGATATTTTAGAGAATACACTCCAGTTTCCCGGAAATAAATTTCCGACACAAGTCATTAGAATTCTATTTAAAAAGACAGGCAAGAACAGATGGTTGTTATAACTTCAAGTCAACTTAGCATTTATAAAAACTCCTATTATCATTCCTGCTATTCCGTGGGCTTTTAGTAAATATTATTTCCACTAATAATTCAGTCCTCCTTCTTTCCTCCCCTCTCCTTTTTCCTCCATTACATGCTATCTTTATTGCACACAGATTTCCTAAATCACTTTGTGTTTTTCACCCGTGTCTCTGCATTGCTTGTATGATTTAAAGTATGAGTAAATCTTCATACTACATACGTTTCTGATTTGTGTTACTGTTATTTAGTTTTACTGTGAGAAAAAATAATGTGATAAATGCCAACGAGTGAGCACTGGGGATAGTGTTTTGAGAGAACGGGATATGGATAATTCCCAACAAATTCAAAGTCAGCAAACATTTACTCCACACTGACAGTAACGCTACCAGGTACAGTCACCTACGTTGTTGGTGTAATTCAGCTTAGTGCTCAAAACTACTGTGAAATAGCTTTTACAGTCTCAATTAACACAGGAGAAGACAGAAGCACAGAGAAGTTTGGTGGTTGATGGATGGTCCCACCATGACAGAGCGAGGATGCCAAGTACATCTTTCGCTCCAAGTGCCTTGGTCTTTAAAAAAGGAATTGGGAGTCAGACAAACCTGAATGTAAAATATGGCTCTGCTCCTTACTAAATTTGGGGTTTGGGAAATTTTCCAGACAACACTGCTTTCATTTGTAAAGTGGCCATATTATTCATCTCATGAATGTTATATGTGAGTTTTTTTTTTTTTTGATTAAACGAGTTAATATAAAAAAGGTCAAATACTAGGGCTTGCCATAGTCATTACACCTTTGTTCTTATTTTCTTTACTTTTCATGCTGAGTGTCAGTAGCAGCCCCCAAATTTCTAAACAGGGGGCCTAAAGACAGTAAGCTGAGTGGAAAGGTGGGGGTGGGGAGACGAGCAGGGGGGAAAATTGAAATGGCTTTTGTTTTTCTAAGCAAGTTTATGAAATTTCCATTTAACTCTACCAGGCAAAGATGATAGACTATATTCATTTTGGGTCATCAGCACTCTCGAAACCTGACCATGTTTTTCTTTTTAATGAAAACAATCTATTGAAAAGACAAACCATGGAACGGGAGTGCAGATTAGAAAATGCTGTGAAATCTGGATCCAGGAGGGGAAGACTGCGGAGAGCTGACCCTCACCTCCTCAGCCCACAAGCCCAAGTGTCACTGTTAGAATCCTAAAGGCTCTGTCCAGTCAGCATGTCAAGGTCAAAGGGGAGACGCATGCTGTGCAGGGGTAGTGTAGCCCCAGGAAGTGCTGGGTAAGGGAGGCAGGGACTAGAGGAAAAAGCATGCCCACAGGCTATTTTTATTGTGATGAGGTTCCTCCCACTCCCATCAAGAACCACCACCCACCCAAAGGTCACACACAAACACACACACACACACACACACTCTCTCACACAAATGGCTTCTGAAGATTTCCCCTAGTTCCCTCTACCAATTCACACCATTTCATCACTAACACACATAATAGGTCCAATTAAAAACCTCATTTTAGATTCATCATCGTAAATTCTAAGAAAAGAAAGTAGAAACATTCCAAAGTCATTCAGAAACATGGGGCAAAAGAACAAACATCAGATGGACATCAGATATCCTGGGTACAAGAAGAGAAAGGATTAACCCTTCTAAAATGTAAAGGGGAAAGAAATGGTGGCCCACCCTTTTGTATACAGCTATTTCATCACTTACAAGTGAGGATAAAATAAATATACTCATATTCTTAGGCATCTAAGACTTCAAAAGTTTTGCCACACACAGAAATACTGCAAGCACTATTTAAAAATACTCTCTGAGAAAATATTCTAGCAAGAGGAGAAAATATTTCGGAAGGATGACTAAGACATGAGGAATGTTTAAATATATTACGATACTTGTCATGTTTTAATAGAGTATGATGTACCATCAAGTGTATAAAAAATGTAGGCTAAATTAGTATTGTTATGTGATTTACCTTTTCCTTTGTTTCTTCCACACCGCCTCCTGGGAAGGTGATAGGATGAAAACCAGTAAGTAGCTGATAATATCTGGCTTTTCTCTTTCCTTGTCTCCAGGTTGGAGACCAGGAAGTGAGGGAAGGAGAGACAAGGCACAGTGATGAGAGAGGAGATACTGATAGAAGAACTGGCCTTGTTCTCAGGCAGAGTCTTTGAGAAGTGTCAAGAACTCAGACAGGCGTGGGACATTACAGAGCCAAGAGGATCTTTTTTACTGGATCCCAGGGAGCCAGCAAGATCTCACAGAAAATGTTTGCTGGGTTTAGGCAGAGGAGCTCATCCTGTAGATACCAACATCCAGTAGTCTGGAGACCAGACGGTGATATCCACACCCACACATGTAATCAGCAGCAGAGAGAATCACTATAAATGATAGAGTCTGCGGACAGAAAGAAAGGTCTATGCTGTCTGTCACTGAGGACCAAACAGGGTAATGGACCTCTCAGGAAACACCTGCTTAAACAGATGACATGATGATATTGATATGAACTGTCTAGCACTGTGTAAATCCCGTAAAACTTAGTCACTACCTCAAGCTCAAGACTTCTTCTGCCAACCCAGAAGAACAGGGCTTAAGATTGTTCTTCTGTTGACTTCCAGACAAAAGTTCTTGCACAGCTATATTTTTGAACTGAAGGACGTCCCACTACGTATGGTTAGAGTTTTAATCCGAAGTTTTCATGCAAACATGGTTTAAAGGTCCAAAACGTTATTGGATGTATCCTACGAAAACCTCTTTGCTCTCTACTCATTTTTCAGTGTGTGAATAAGTAAAACACACCTAAATTTCCGACTCTCATTTTAGAAGTCTAGGACAACTTGTCAATGTCACCTTTCAATTTACATCCAAGGGGAACTAGAATGAATCATGTGACATTCCAGGTGCACAATGAACTGTCGGCTTAAGTGTTTGATCATGAATATGATGGATGCCTCATGAACTGGGATCGCCCTGTCTTAAATGCCAACACTGAGTTTTTTCAGTTAACTGACAAGCAATTGACATAAAACAATGATGAAAACAGAATCAGAAATATGAATCATATTACTGCAAATGAGGCATTGTCTCTTCGGGATTGTGAACATTTTGAAAGAGTTGAGCAAAATACTAAACAGTACTAAATAGCTTTAGCTCTTACATTATCAGTAAACTTTAAATAATAAGAAACCGTGGCATATCTACAGAGATATTTCAGGAGAACTAAGTCATGTTCCCTAGAGATTCTGATAAAAGACGAAGATTAACACACAGACCGTATCACCAGTGTGACTTCCAACCCTCACATCTCTTCAGGTGAGAGATATACATGTCTACTTCATTAAATGTCAGCTTATATTGCTATTTCACAGTCATTATCTTAAGGGCTTTCATTATGTCCTTTGGATTTTAAATTGAATGTCAAATAGAATTTGGGTTAACAGAAAAAATAGAAGATCAAGAGTTTCTTGTGAGAAAAGTTAATGGACAATTTCATCGCTTCTCATAAATTTTATTGCACGTTTAATAAGTTTTTACTGACCAGCCCTTAAAATGAAAAAAAATATTCATCTTTATGTACTTTTACTCCACACCAAGCTTCTTACGACTAAGGTACGTATTTTCAAACACCATTCCAAGCAGCTGTTTGGGCAAATTCTAATATGTTTATAAGAGGACAGAGTATTTGACTGTGAGATTATTCCTTAAATCCAGAACATACGATTAGCACGCATGCAATATAAGGAAAGATGATTTTTTAAATAATCTCTACCTCCAAAGCAGGTAACCAAGTTAGAACCTATGTGACTTGAACAATAGTCATTCTGACCCTAGATAAAAGGAAGTAAAGAGGAAATTCTATTTTGTGGTGAGTTGAGAGAAAATTTAAGCTTTGAATATGAAGTGGATGTGCTGGTGGATGTAGATGGAATTGTGTTTGGAAACATCTGGACATTTGGGGTGAGTTAGTAAAAAGAGGTGTGGACTGAATATGTGATTTCCAGATCATTTACATGGAAGTAATTGTTGAAGGTAAGAAAGGAGATGTGACAAAAAAACAAAAAGTCAAAGAAGTTCTTTGATAAATAGCTATAGGTTACATAGGGAAGGAGGAAAGCCTGATATTGGCTCTAAAAGTTATACAAGACCTAGAGAAGAGCAACTCTCATTTATGTCAAGGAAGTTGGAGACACCTACATCAATGGGTAATCCATTCAACACTACAGAAAAAGTAACATGGTTTGGGTAAATGGCTTTGACATTGAAGAGAAAGTTTTGAAAAAATTAATTATCTTAAGCAGAGGAAATATAAGGAAGGGAGAAATATTATCTTCTCTGAGCAGAAATGTGCTCCCTAATTTAAATAATAGTAATAATAATGATGATGATAATAATAATAATAAGGGACATCCCAGCCATCAGTGTCGGTACTGTTATTACTTTTAATAAATTGTCCCAAAAGTTATGTAATAAAATATTAATAACAAAAATTATATAGATTATCTAACCCTGTTTTGGAAAAGGCAACGTTAAGTTAACATGAATAAACTAGAGGAACAGCTTATCAGGATATGTGAATAGACTGAAGAATGTAAATGAATTTCATGGAATAAAATAATTATGCTTCAGATGTACGGTCAACGCATTTCTACCCGGCAGAGAGAACCAGAAAGCAAAATGAATTCTTATTTTTCTATTGTTCTCTAGTGCCCACAATGAATTTTTAGGGATATCAACAAAAGCTCAATAGAAAAACATCTTACTTCTTTACAAAACATATTGTAAAACATTTGTGTAAAAGGTTATTGTACTTCAATTGTGAATAAGAAAAGTCTGGATAATCCAGAAATGAACAACTAAATCAATGACAGACTTGGAAAACTACAAAAGAGACTACTGCTATTCTTTCAAGGAGAATAACCTATATTTGTCTGAGAAGGTGAAGGATGAGCTAAGATCTGATTAAAATGCATAGTAGTAGAGGAAATATAAACATGATCACAAGGTTTCAGTTTATTATAAATATGTATCCCAGAACTCTGAAGGTAATATTGGGCAAGTGAAAGAAAGTGCTTCCCTCTTTCATCCAGTGGAGAGTTCACCTTCAAAGTGCTTGGTCCCATACAGTTAAAGAGAACAATAACATAAGCTGAAGAAGCACTTAAATGCAGTATTTCATAAACTGTGCCCCACAGCACACTGGATCAAGGAAATATGAATAGATTCCGGAGGGGTGGGGTGTGGGGAAAGGTTTCTATAGTCAAATGAGTTTGAGTTATAAAAATAAAAACAGGTCCCTATACTATAGGGCTTCCGAGAGATTTTATTACCTGAGATGCAGTACACATAATTGTCTGGTCATTACAGACTAGATTATATCTTGATAATGAATCCTAATCTCCTAGTGGCTTAACACAATGAATGTTTATTTATCATTCACACTACATGCCCATCACAAGAGAGCAATGATTCTCTGTTCCACAAAAACCCTTGGCTGATGGATGTCGCACCATTTTGTAGCTGCACCATCTGTAAGATGGGGCTGTCTCTGTTACTGTGGTAAGGAAAGAGAAACTCAATAGCAAAACAAACCTAGAAAGCGAAGGCTTGCTCACAAGTTTTCCAATGTCTTATCCTGGAATTCACCTCACTTGGCTCCCACTTTATCGGTCATAACTGGGAACATAGTCCAGTACCCAATGGGAGTGGAAAATATAAAGAGCCAAAATTATGTTTGCTGAGCATTATCTTTTCCCTAGTATCCAAGAAGGAATTTAAAATGCAGCATTTAAAATTCCCAAACTTTTTGGCTGTAGAATTATCTGTTATTGTGGTCTTTTATAGGATTAGGCATTAGTGAAACACACTTTTGCCAATAGCAATTTAAATAAGCTTCTGTTTGATAAGAAATAATTTAAGTAATATGCTTATAATTAAGCGATGATATTTTGATATAAATACATCAAAGAATGGTAAACAGATACCAAAATTATGTCCAGGCACCTTAAAGGTGAAATACTGGGCACCATGAAATATAGTTTTGATTCAATATGGCATTTATTATTTTATTCTGCGTTAGTATACAGTCCACATATACACACATAAGCTGTTCCTTTGTCTTTGAAGGAGTAGTTTTATTGTTTGCAACTATGCTTTACAGAGATTCTTTCCCTTCCAATATTTCTTCAATGTTACTGTTAACAATGTCAGTCTTTGATATCACTTGTCAACGGGGAAGTAAGCTTAACCTTTATCTATACTGTATTCTCCATTCTTTAATATCACTGAATAACATTTATATATTTTATGTTTCAGAGAGCTCATATACCAGACACTTTATATTGCACTGTTTAAGAAATTCCATAAACTACTTAGAGTTCATACTTCAAGTCTGAAAATATCTATTAAGCTTTTAGAAATTTTCATTTTCAGTAGACAAATAATTGTCTCTGTGTTTTATGTTTCCTCTAAAGTGGGTGGTTGTTATTTTAGAGTCCCTGTAAATATTTATCGTTTTGCTTCTTGTCACCTGTTGGAGTTAATGTGTGAACAGTTATTAATATTAACCATATTGGAATAATTTTCTTTTAATCTCTTTATCCTTATGATTTAGGTATTTAAAAAAAACAAAACAACAACAGACATTTATTTCTCAAAGTTGTGGAGCCTGGAAGTTTGAGATCAAGGCGCAAGCATGGTTGGGTTCTGTGGAGAGCTCTCTTCCTGGCTGGTAGCTCTCTTCCTGCCTTGTTGCTGTGTCCTCACATGGTGAGAAAGAGCCCTTTTTAAAAAAATAAAATCTTTTTTCTTGTTTTATATTAAATATGGAATATATGTCAAAATAAAACTTTTCATAATGGATGTGGCTTTCCAAATATACCATGATAAGAATTATGAATTCACATTTTTATAATCGCCAGTGTCATATATATGTAATATATATATATATATATATATATATATATATATATATATACACTCATCTTCCCATTGTTAGTAATTAACTGTATTTATACTCTAATTCTTTACATTGACATGCTTAATAATATTAACAGCATAAGATCATATCTACTGATATTTGGCAGAGACTACTTGATAATTAAACTAAATCAAGAATTGCCAATTTTGAAAAGTAAATAATTTTTACTCACTTTCCTACCACAAACATGAAACCTCCAAAGTGTTATTCTGATTTAGACCTATCGTTCATTCTATCTAAGAGTCTATTTCTGAGAGGGATACACGACCCTAGTTATAGGAGGTTATCAATATCTTCCACACTATAAATTTAGAATGTCGTAGACATTCCCTAAGCTCTCATAGTTGTTTTTTTTTTTTTTTTAATAACTCATGCGGAGTATAGGGAAACGTGTTCAATGACTGGATTGTTCGCAGAGATAGCATATAGTTGTAATTTTACAAATTTAGATTTTTTTTGATTCCGCCAAATCTTGGTATAGCATTTACCAAATATATTTACCAGCTGCTTACCTCGGGTTTGCCCAAAACAACTTAACTTCAGATATGCTTCTATTGCTACCAGTTCCCATTTCCTAAACCGACCCTTTTAAAATGCATACACTATGTCCACATCTTTTTGTGTGGAGAGGAAATAATTATGCTGCAACATATCTCCAAATAAAAATATTGAAGAAAGAGCCTTGATATATTTATTAAATGTTTAACACATATGATATATATTCCTATACATATTTATTAGTTTCTCAGAAGCCCTAAATTCTTATGTAATATATTCTCTGAAATGCAGGTATTAGCAATCTCCCTTTGTGTACTAGAACCTGAGGTTAAAGAGTTGAACTAGGTATTTTCACAGTCAATAAATAACTAAAGAAGGTGGCATTAAATGCCAAGTTTAACTGTTATCACATCATGTGCTCTTAAACAATTTTCTCACAAAACACAGGAATATTTTAACCAAAAGTCACAAGAAGTAGAACTAAAATGAAAACTAAGAGAATGTTGAACATAGGTTTTTCAGTAGGATCTGCAAACTGCTGGTACTACCACTGAATACTTCCTCACGATGAGGAAAGGGAGGGTAAAACGATAATTCATGAAAAGCATTACTAAAACACGTTATATTCTTGGTACAAAGATTCGGGTTCAAAAAAACCAGTGTAATATGATGCTAATAACACTAAATTTCAAGTCAGAACATCGAAATTCAGTTTTATATATGCTTCTCATTTGCTATGTTGACTAAACACAAAATCATTAACCCTTTGCCCATAAGGTGCTGTATTCTATAAAATAATGTCTACCTCCCTTGTTCTGTTATAGAAACCCCTCAATCTTATACACCTTTGGATTGTGTGCTTCAAACACGGAGCCTTCCAGGCTCCTGAGTCACATGACACCAGGACAATCATCACGTCATAATCTCTTGGAACCGCACCCCCTGGACATGTGCAGTACTGAGCAGCGCCAGTCAACCCTGAGCATGGGACACCTTTAGGGATTCAATAAATCCTGCTGCCATCCACTGTGCATCGCCACCAGTTTTTTCCAAGAATTGAGTAGAAAACAATAAATATTGACTTGCCACCTTACTGCAATATGACCCGTGGATTATCTTTTGTGATTTCTAGTGCTCCTCTCCCTAATATTGTTTCAATTCATTGCTCAAATAGTTAAGCAGACACCACATTGTTGTGGCATCATTATCAACAATGTATTCTTCAATTATTGTTATTATTATTATTTCTTTACCTAAATAGAATTTGCTTAATGGTTTTAAAGGCTCTTTGCCACCTTCTCAGAAAACTGTGCTCACGCCTTTTCTGAAACATACCCTGCATTCAAACCCTGTTGTCCACCATGTCTCATACGGAAATTTAGACAACTGACAGAAATTTTGAGAGTTATGGAATTCTAATACGCTAAAGGGTAAAATGAACTTTAACCCATTCGTGCACATTTCAAATGGTTATCAAAAATGAGTCCGTGAGTCCAGAGCAGATTTTGACATATACATTCATGATGGTGTCAAATGGATGAAAGCACCGTTAAAGCTTTAGTCGCATTAATGAATAAGAACGTAAAAAGGATCGCCTCTTATAAGTTCTGTGGAATACTTTGGCTCCTGTTTTTATGTCACTTTATTGGGTAGAACCAATCCAAATGTAACCTCACAGGGTAATTTTCTTGTAAATAACTCCTGTAGATTAAAATGGTATCTAGCCATTTAAAAAAAAAGTAGTCTAATGCTACTTTTATATACCATTCACATAAGCCTCATGTACCATTTGGGAAATTCAGAGTCTGTTTGGCAAAAGTACATGCCTTTTGCCCTTAAATACTTTCTGAAGATGGACTCTAAAAACCACACCTACGACCTGACGGCTTCTGGGGGAAAGAAAACTAAAATGGTCCAGGCCATCATGTTCATCCCAGCAAGCAAAGGCAAAATCAGCTTCTTCAGGAATGAAAGGAAGATTTTTTAAAGTCTGAAGCTTTGATTAAGTGTGCTGCTCACCCCTGTAAGACTGCACAGCTTCTTAAATAATCACATTTATGCATACATTCATCATATCAAACTGAGTCCTCTTGTGCCAGGCACCAAGGGGCAAGAGATGAATGACTGCCCTCACGGTTCTCCCATTCGTCTTTATCACACTCTGTACACAGGGGGCAGAGGGGCCATCGGTACAGGGAAGCATTGCACAATCTTTCTTTTAACTCATACCTTCTTACTTGCTTTTAAACTCTATCTTCTGCATTCCTCCACTAGGCAAAAAACATGAATATTTTTGAGGTTAGATTAGGAAAGAAGGAACTACAGAGAATGCCTTTTTCAGGCTACATCCCCAATCACACCCTCACCCCAGAATTTCTCCCCCTGAAGATCTGATTGTGTGTAAGGAGGTCTGTCTTCGCACACCGTCCCAGTCTCCACTGAGCATCGCAGTTCAAGCGTCAGTGAATTGTAAGGTGTGGGCCTGACCCTAAATAAGTTCAAAGCCAACACTAGATAGCTATTCTGTTTTTCATTATTAATTTGCTTTCTTTCTGTGTGTACAAAGGCCCCAGTGATCACTGGCAGCAAATATGCTCGATTCGATTTGGCAGAGATCATATGGATATTGAAAGCATTACTCATCCTATGTTCTGGACCCACCAAACACTTCGTAATGAAAACAAAACCAATTGCAATACAGTACTGATGGGCTGGTGACGCAAGAGGCTTCTTAATATTGAGGGAGGACGATTCAGCCACTCCAAACACTGCTGTTTGGGGTTTGAATTGACTTTTGTTGTCCTGAACTCCCCTCTCTGTGGAGACATGCCTTGGGCCACGGAACGATATTGTTTTAATTGATGCACTTACATGTCATCATGGAGGGTACGTTTGTCTTCTTTCTAAAAATAAAATGATCTTTTCGGATATTTCATGCATGGAGGCATTTAACTGGAATATTAGTTTTTGGTTTTTTTTTGTTTTGTTTCTATTTTAGAAATGAAATCGGAAACTTTCAGGCCAAGGGAGTATGAATTGTATAAAACAATTCAGCCATTATTAAGTTATTGCAATACATTTTGATTTAAAATGGATTTAACTGACTGATCATACCTTTTTGAAAATAATATAAAATCATCTTTAAACATACATCTTTCTGTGTGAATAGACATATATGCATACACGCATGGCTTCTCCCTCTGCCGACACACAGAAACACACACATAAAACAGTGGGGTGAAAAATCAAGGTAAAATGCCCACACCCCTTCTCTGGGATCACCACGTAGGGTCTGAGTCCCTGCTCTGTTCCTCCAGGGCTTGCCTGGGAATTGACGATGCCCTTGCCTCAGTTTCTTCATCCTTGAAATGTGGAAAATAGTAACTATGATAATAAACACCTGCCTCATATTGTGGATTTCGAGAATTAAATGAGGTACATATGTAGAGCTCCCAGAGTAGAGAGTGGCACATATTAAGCCCTCAACAATGTTAGTCAACAATTATTCTTGTGGTTATTGCTGCTATTGCATTTCCTTTTCCCCACCATTCAGAAGATATATGAAAACATCATCAGGGACATATCATCTTTCTTGTCAGCCTAGGGAAGAAAGGTACCCATTAACCTGAATACCTCACGCCATAAAAATAATCATGTCTGTCATGAGAAGTATGGATGGAGTGGAAGAGACCACAGCTGCAAAGATGCTTTCCTTTCTATCATCTTTAGCAATGCTGATTGTATTCAGAATGCCTGCGAATTCATTATTTGTTGTTATTGGAAGGGAGCTTTTGTAAGAAGAAAGGAGAAAAGAACTTTGGGCATTTTCCACTTTCTTTTAGGGATTATGGCAGTAGGGAAGGAAGGCTTAGCTTTTCTTGAAGCGGGATTTATTTTTCTCATCATCTAAAAACACAGATGCCATAATAGTAGATAACAAAAAATAGCATCAGGAAAGATTTAGGGAAGTATGAGAACGTTCTAAAAACCAAATCCCAAGGAAATACAAAAATAACTTGAAAATTCATAAATTTTGCTTCTGGACATTTAAGAAAGAGGAAAAAAAAAACAAGGTAATTGGGGGAAAAGATGCATTTGCATTGTTTCATTTCATTTGTTTTGTTTAATCTTTTATCTAGTACTTTTCTTCATGCACGTAACGTTGGATGGATCACATTTCCTCTGCTGGATTAGATATTTTGCCAGAGATGAATAATAATATGTAAGCGAGTTGTAAATGTGTTAGACTGTGAACCACACTGATAATGATAGGGCTTGATTCGTAAAACTTTTCTTCAATATACGTCTGAAACATTTGCAGCCACCGTTTATAGACAATATTGCAATGACTGGTGTTTGAAAAGATCATCAAGAAGCCATGTCTGCCTGTTTGCCCCACGAGCTGGACCCTGGCACTTGGAGGTTCCCTAACCCCTCTGCTGTGCTTGGAGTGTCCACTTGCCTTCCCTGACAGAACATACCTAGGTCACAGGCTTGAGATAATAATGTGGTGATGAGACCAACTGGACCGGGTACGTGACGTCCCTGTTAAGGCTTCAATATGAATTTAGAAGATGTGGTGGGTAGGTGAAGAAATCTACTTGTCTTGTGGCCACCCAAGCCAACCCCTGTAAGTTCCCTTGCTTGTTAAATCTGTCACCCACCAATCTGAAGTGGCTACCTTTTTCTTCAGTCTCTCCCTGCCCTTCACCTATGGTGGCTGGTTTCAGATTACACCTGGGAAGCTCTCCAAGAGGTTGTGGCCCAATAACTGGATAAGAGAGAACTAGTCTTTGAAAGATGGATTTACTCTTCTGGTCTTGTTGGTTCTACACGACTTGAATCTTTTCCCAAAATGCCTTGCTGCTGCTATAGCGACACAACTTATGCAGAAACAAGATCACATAGTGGGCCTGAGACCTTTATCCTTGCAAAGGATGCTTGGAAGGTCGGCACTTGATAAGTGTCCAGGAACTTGAATGGCAAATAGTGCCATGCACTAATGTAAAGCTTTCCCTACATGATAAGACTCGTCCCTTGAGCCTAAACTGTCTGTGCAAGCTCTGTGGTTTCTACTAAATCCCTGTTTTCCTTCTGGGAGGTTGAAATTTGGTATGCGCTAGGTAGAAGGTGTCTACTGAGCCACCATAAAAATCCCTAGACTTCTAGTCTCAGGCGAGCTTCCCCAGCAGACAACATGTCTCATGCTTTGTCACAACTCATTGCTGGAGGAACTAAGACTCTTTTGTGTGACTCCCGTAGAAGATTCTTGGAAGCTTACCTCTAGTTTTCTCTGTTTTTTTATCCCACCTGTCTTTTCTCTGTGCTGATTCTGCTTTGTACCCTTTGTCTGTAACAAATCATAGTCATGGGTATGACTATATGTTTGGTCCTATGAGTCCTGGTGAATCATGGGAAGTGAGGAGGAGGGAGGAGGAAAGGAGTCTTGGCGATCCTAAAGATACTACCCAACTTAAACGTTGTTGAGAATCTGATGCAAAGGAATTCCATGGAGTACAGTGTCATTTTAGATTAACTTTGAAATTGGGTTTCTTAAATCTATCACCGCAGATTGAGAGCACTTGATGAAATTTTCCCCAAATTCACCTTGAAGGATGTATGAAAAGTACTGAATATTCACTGAATAATCTGAGTGATTCAGGCATATGATGGTGAAATACTTAATAGCTGTATCATAGAAGTTTAATCTAAGGTTTGTCTGACGTTAAAGCCTGTGCTCTTACCATTATGCTATACAAATTCTCCTGAAATACAGAGAGAAGAGTTTTATTCTAAAAATGTGTGTTATAACAGTTTATGGATTCAAGTGCTGCTGAGCATAATGGATATTTGATGTGCAAAAATGTTATGCCTGGAAGAACTGTGCAGAAACATAAGGAGGCCAGTCAGTGTGGCATAAAGCATTTGGATAACAGTTTTGGTCACTCTTCATATGTGTCACTGTCACTCATCTTCTCCTTTGAAGGGTTGTGATTGCTAAAAGACTAGGACACTCATGACCTGGATTTGTAAGTGACGTGCTAGAAAACGGAAGAGTGGTGGTCACACACGTGTCTCTCCAGCCCTCCTCCCTTTACAGGCTCATTTCTAAAACGGGCATTTTCCTCCATGACTTCTAACCCCACTACTTTCCCCACAGAGTCAACTAATGCTAATGATATAGCCATTAATCAATCATAAAATGCTTCTTGGCAAGGATGGTACTATTCATTTTTCAGATAAAATAAATATAAGCAAAGCAGCTAAAAACACAAAAGGAATCCACATGCAACGTTTCACATCAACTGTAATTATAACATGTACTAAATATTTAAAGGATGCAGGATTCAAAAATATTATTTCATATAATACCATTCTGCCTTCCCAAGAGAGGATAAAGAAATGGAAATGTAAATTGTAATAAGAAAAGTGGCCCTAGAGATGAGAGACTCCAAAGGATATAAAATAATATGAGAAAGGGAAGTACATATTAAAAGGTTTTTAACTACAAGCATTAAATAACCATCATTAGATGGTTTTTGAAGAAAGCTAAAAATAAGTCAGAAATGCTTTAACAGCATTTTCTTCATAGAACATATAGAGGGCTCAAGACAAAAAATATCTTAAGTGACTTTGATGCATATTTCATCCCTTTTATCTTATGATAAACTATGCATAATTCAGAAAAAGGTTTATTTTAAGGAGCTGTTAAGGTATGCATAAACCAACTTCTTTTTTGAATGGGCATAGTATGGCTAACTTGAACAAAAGAAACATACTAATGGACATTTTGTGTCATATGCTACAAGGCAATTTACTCTTACAAAGTATCTTGCCAAAAGCACTTGGTAGAGAGTCTCTAAAAGGAAGATAAGCATCAAATGGAAAAACAAAGCATTGTCTTTCAGGTAACACCAGGAAGAATTTGTGGGGTAGAGAAAGCCCAACATATCATAACAAACACCTCTGTGAACATAGAGAATAAAGCCCCAACACAAAGCTGTGACTTCAGTGTCTCACTGTTTTACATGTTTTTACACAAGAAGGAAAAGATAGATGTGTGAGACTGCTCACTGCGATGCTGTTTGTAACAAATATCATGAACAAATTCCTTCATAAGGAAATGATACCTTGAAACGCCTTTGTTAAAAAGAATGAGGCAGATCTCTGTGTGCTAACATGAAAAGATCTTACAGTTCTATTCCTCAGGGAAAAAGCACCTAGGTGGAAAGGTCCATTTGTGTAAAAATAAAAATAAAAATCTATCCGTGTATCTATTGATCAACTGATATATATGTGTGTGTGTGTGTGTGTGTGTGTGTATACACACATACATATATACATATATATACTTATATATGCATATACGTACATATATATATATATATATATATATATATTCATGCATGTGAGTATATAATTAGGAAATTTCAGAAATGAAAGAAATTGGGGACGCATAGAAGTAACGGCAAGACACAGGAGATGCTGAGTAGGAAGACTCACTATAATTTGTCTTGTACATATGTCCGAAGTCTACGGTTCTAGATATACCTTATATCTATATTTGAATAAATGGTAGTTTGACTTTTGACACCTTTACTTGATTTTTGACAATATTTTGAAAAATTCTGAAAATTGCCCATTATTTAAAAATTATATCTAGATCATTTTAACTATTAACTATTTAAATGACTCACAACATTTAGATGAGTAATATTTAAATGACTATTTAAAATAATTAGATGATTATTTTCTGAATACTATACCTTATCTCCATTTTTTTACCTGTTGCAAATTTCAATTTTAATATGAAATTGTTTGCCATGAAACCTTTTATATATGTACACATTAATATTATTCTAACTGACCATTGATCAGTTAGATCACATTAATATTACATTAATATTCATACATTAATACATTATGTCATACATTAATATCGCATTAATCACATTAATATCACATTACACATTAATATTATTCTAACTGACCAGCAGATCAATGAATTAGAAGCTAGTTAAGCAAGAGCCATGGGACTTTTGTTTAAATTTTTCATGTCCAGTAGTATGATTCATCATTTTTCTATACCTATTTAATAATATAATTGATAGCTCACTTTTGCTATTGGGATAACTCATTCTAATTCTATGTCAATAACACCCTGTACATACTTCAGAAAGGAGAAATATAGTCAATATCAAGATAGATTCCATTATAGGGTTTCATCATTTTAGGAGTAGACATAACAAATGGCCAATCTTATAGTATTTCTATAAAATCAAAACTCCTTTTCTCATTTTTACTCCTCTTGACATGATGGCTTTTTCTACTCTACCACTCTAAATTGCCCTTTCATTTTTGAAGTCCATATTTCCCCAAAAAAATCCTCCACATAAATACAGAAATTCTGTGCATGATAGATGTTGACACGCGTGCTGTCCTAAGTAGTGAGAAAATGACGATCAGAGTACTCTGAACATACCTACGTACAAATTTGCACAACTTTTCTTCATTCATTAATTCCAAAAGATATCTGAACCTACAAAGTTCTAGTAATGTCATTTGACCAACAATAAAACAAAAAACAGTGCCTGTTCCTACATTCATGTTGTGTCTTATGTAAATCAATTCAATTATTCTGATATTATGAATACATTTCATAGTTTTTGAGCGACTGTCAAATGAACCACACAGTTTGATGAGCTCCCTATCAACGGGAGTATTGAGTAGGAAAATGGACAACCACCATAGGACTGATGGAGAAGAGAGTTTTGTTTGTG
Source organism: Rhinolophus hipposideros (assembly GCF_964194185.1). Classification (NCBI taxonomy): domain Eukaryota; kingdom Metazoa; phylum Chordata; class Mammalia; order Chiroptera; family Rhinolophidae; genus Rhinolophus; species Rhinolophus hipposideros. The sequence goes on along the minus strand of NC_138071.1, from coordinate 24,589,020 downwards.
ATAGGAGAGTGGACAACTAGGGCTACCTACAACTGTGACAGTTTTCTGCCATTTTTAGGTTTCCGCCTAAAAGTCAATATTGCTAGAGAGCTCTGCCTAAAACATATCTTTTGCTTCAATAATAGAATATCACACACGAGACTGAGAAAAAATTATCTTGCCTTTTTTTTAAGACAAATTCATGATTGTATCTTTCTGCAGTAATCTAGTGATGATGAGTAAGACGATGATGACAACGACGATGACATTTCAGAATAGACAGGGAGAGGGTGAGACCTGGACCTTGTTCCGTAGTCCCTCGGAAAGGCAAATGAAGTCTTTGACATTAATTCCTTCTGAAGTTAAAAGGTAAGTTCATTCAGGACCCTCAAGGTTGAAGGGGAGGTTCCTATAACTGGGCTCTACACAAGTGGCCTGGAATTTTTCACCAACTTAAAAGTTAGCTGTGATGTTGAGAAGGAGAAATATTTTAAGTTTCTGCAGGCCCTTTAAAATTACAAAATCACATATCAGCAGGATCTTAGAGTTTATGTAATGCAATATTCTCATAAGTACCGACTGGGTAAAGGAAGCTCAGAAAACTTAAGTGCCTAGCTCGATAGCCTTTCCAATTGTACCACATTTCTTTGTTTATTTAGTAGCTTCTTGCCTTAAAAACATTACCATCGGTGCTATTTATCTCCAGATAATAATGTATCATATTACCTAACTCTACATTTAAAAAAAATTGGCCTTGTCTCAAAAGAGGTGTGGGCTTTGCCCTTGGGAGGTGATCTATGTATTTCTGACATGATTATATATGTTTGGAATAAGGATTGGCCATATGAAACAGTTTTAGGCTGGTGGCCATGCCCAAGTCAGAAAGACCAAACCTGTGATTCAGGTGGGGGACTCTGGGTCATGAGCTCTCAGTTGATGTGAAGGCTAAATTCAACCATGTGGGCAGTCGCCCAATCAGTCTGGTTTCTGTAATGACGGCCCATAAACACGCTAAACACCAAGCTCAGGTGAGTATCCATGGTTAGAAATACTCTGCGCGTATTGTCACACAGCTTAGCCAGGAGAAGGTCTGACTTAATGGGGAGAGGATGAGCAGAAGTGCTGCGAGAGGACCCCTCCCCGACTCTGCCTTCTTTGTCTGTCAACTTGGCTGATTGTATTCTACAGCTCTTTGCCTGCAATATGCTATGATCATGGGCATATAGTTCCTTGAGACAACCTAATGAATGATCAAAATTGGTGGTGGTTTTGGGCCTTTCCCCTCACCCAACACTTGCAGTCGGTGTCAGAAGTCAAGGCAGTTTTGCAGGGACTACTTCCTCAAATGTTTGAGCTTGGCTAACATTGTATATTAACTTAAACAGTCACACCTAAAGTTTTCTTTAAAGTTATATTACCTCATTTTGGCATTGATAAAATGAAGTTACAAGAACAAACATTCCCTAGAGAAAAGGTCTGTGATGGTTACTTTTGGGTTAACTTGGGGAGACCATGGTACCCAGACATTTGGTCAACTATTATTCTACATTTTTCTGTGAAGAGGTTTTTTTGTTTTGTTTTGTTTTTTTATATATTAACATTTACATCAGTAGATTTTGAGTAAAGCTGATGACCCTCTGTTGTGTGGGTAGGTACCATCCAATCAGCTGAGTTGAAGGCTTATTAGAACAAAGACTGACCTCTTTCAAGGAAGAGAGAATTCTGCCAGCAGACTACATTTGGACTGGAACTACAACATCCACTCTCCCTGGGTCTCCAGGCTTCTAGCCTGTCCTGCAGATTTTGGACTCACCAGCCTTAACAATCACACGAGCCAATTCCTTAAAATCAATCAGTCTAAGCAATTCCTTAAAATCAATCAGTCTAAGCTAAGTCTCTCTCTCTCTCTCTCTCTCTCTCTCTCTCTCTCTCTCTCTCTCTCTCTCTCTTTCTCTCTTCCTCCCGTTCTTTTTCTCTCCTTCCCACTCTCTCTCCTCTCTCTCTGTCTTTCTCTATATACACTTCCTATTGGTTCTGTTTCTCTAGAGAGCCCTGACTAATACAGGGGCACCCGTTTTTATGTATAGACAGCACTAGCAGGCACTCTAAAGCTTGGAAATCTGAAAGCTGGAAAATCACAACGGGGAAGATGAAATGCATTGTAATGGAATGTCTACGTGTTTTCTTACCCTGTCACATCAACAGCTTCCAGTGCTCATAAACACTAAAGCAATATATAACAGAATAAAATATTTACAGTTTATTGGAAGTCCTCTCACGCTGACATCACTTACTCAGTTTGGCACTAGTCTACATGAACACTAATATAATCAACAAGAAATAAAAAGTGAAAATGAGCACAAGGGAAGAAGTGCTGACAACTGCCTCATTTTCCTTTTCCTTATTGTCACAAGTATTTGTCAAAATAATTCTGTGCTATGGGAAGCTATGAAATAGTTATGTGACAAAGCTCCATTCCTCTTTTCCTGTAACCATTCTTAGAGTGTGGCCCTGGGGAAAACAGCTCTGTCAATAAAAAATTATTATTTTATGAAGAACCTTTTTTTGGACCTTATTTGTCTGTATATGTTACCATAGGCAGAAAGAAGAGGGCCGCGGGGAGAGAGGGGGGAGGAAAGGAAGGAGGAAATGAGGGAGACAAAATGAAGGAGGAGATGAGGTCATTCTTAAGAAAAGGTGCAGCTAACAGACCTGCCAGAACTAGTGTCAGCGGCCAAGAGCAGATCCAGGAAGCCATCTAGTCCCTCAAGGTGGCCTTTAGTTAACTATAATGGATTGTAACATTATTAGCATTATGAGCAGGGAAAATCTCCACTTCCTGTGCAGCCATGACAGTTGCAACAAGAGCCAAATAAGGACAAAAATCCCTCCTTCCAACAGGAAGGAGGGGTCAGGGAGAACCTGCTGGGGACACCTGTAAAGCCACCCCTATATCTTGATGATTTCCCGCCCTCATTCTAGTGAATTCCTAAGCCTCTTTGTTCTTTGGGGCAGTTGCTCTTCTCCTGGACTGCCCGCTCCCACTATTTTGGGAATGTACTATCTTATTTCTTTTAATAAATTCACTGCTTGCTTGGCTTATTCAGTACCTCCTCGAATCCTTTCCTGTGGCTTCAACCAAGAACCCATTTCTCAGCAATGCGTATAGTATGTAAGAGGTTCTTACGCACTGATTTCATTCAAGAGCTTTTCTGGGAATATGACTCAAGCAATAACAATACCTTAACAACAACAATTCAGCAATAACAGTATCTCGGAGAAGGCAGTATATTATTTCATATAACATTGGTTTTCTGGGAGTTGTATTAAATATACGAATTTTTACCTGTTTAAGAAAATCAATAAGGAAAAAGAAAAGTTGCAGGTTAATGTATTTTCTGACCTTATTTCAATTTCTGAAAAGAAAAAGGAGGTTGTTTATACAAGTATTTAGAATATATATATATGTATATAGTGTGTGTGTGTATATATATGTATACGTATGTATATATACATATATACACACACATATATATTCTAAAAACATCATATATATGCATATATATGTGTGTGTATATATATATATATATGTATATATATATATATGTATATAGTCAGCACCAACAGTTGGTAGTAATTACACCTGAGGAGGAAATCTTAGGTTTTAAAGAAAGTGTACAGGGATTTCATCTTTTATTTATTTTTCTTCTCCCTCTACGTAAAAAGTTGTATGGTTTAATTTTACAATTTTGAAGTTCTTTGAATGACCTCCCTTTGGGATTCTTTAAAAGAGTTTAAGTCAGTTGCTGGAATATGACCTGCAACTTCACAGTCTCCTGCAGAGAAATGGAGGTATGATGTAAGCCCCCAAGAGCTCCTGAGGTCCACCCAGTCCTGCACACAGAGCTCTGGGCATGTTTGAGCTCCAACTGAAAGTCCCTTAAAAGAGGCAAGTCACGTGTTCTAAATCCTTTTCACAGATGAGCAAGAATGTCTGAGAAGTTAAACAACTATGAAAAGTAGGACGACAATCTCCCGGGCCACGTGTTTCCATGAGTACTCCACTGCCCAGTCTCTAGCTCATTTTCTTGTTTATGTCTTTTCTCTCTCCCCATTAGAAGCTAAGCACTTCCAGAATAGTGCCCTGAGCGTCTTCTGTACCATGCCCCTGACAGCCGAGAGCAGGACTTGCTGCCTGGTACCACACAACACATCTATGTTATGTGAATGAAGGACTGAAAACTTGTAGCAAAGGTGCTTATCATTTATCTCACCAGAATGGCCTTGTATCTAATACATTGCGTCATGACATAGATAAGTATACATAACTTCATATACTAAATTGCCTCTTGAGGCTCCTTTTAAACTCCAGATCTTATTTTCACTAATCATGAATTTTAAATGAGTACTTCGCATAACAATGCTAACACACATAAAACTTTAAAACTATGGCGTTAGTATAAAAAAAGAGATGGTTAAAAACAATCCCAGACTGTGTTGCTAATAGCTGCCAACAAAGAAAAACAAAACTAAATATCAAAAAAAAACCACACCAAAAACTTCCAAGGTAAGTAAACAATCCATATTTGATTTCAGACAAAGATCTAATGTTGTCTTCATGTTTAACTTGGGTCTGCTTTAGAATTCCGATTTAAACGCAAATGCTGGCATAAACACACTGTTTTGGAGAGCTCCTCTTACCAGAGAGGCACTTAGCATGCAAATCTGTACCATAAATTTAGATTACAAATGCCAGTGCAGAAACATTTCTGCTACATCTCATTCTCTAGTCCCAAGAGATGTGAAAAGATAACTAGTTAATGAAATAACTATAATTCAAGTAGAAAACTGACATAAAAGTCCCATAAGCTTCTCCAAGTAGCTTTGCTTTCTGACAGTGCAGAGTTCCTAACCCAGACAGATCTTTGGGCTCAGTGACAGTTTTCCTATTAATAGAAAAAAGGATGAGCAAGAATTAAAGTGCCTTAGAGTTGTTAAATAGGAGCAGGCGTAGTGAAGTTCTTTCTCTTCTACTGGCTTCTAATTCTCAGCAAATGTCAAACCTATTGTACACATGTGGAAGTGAGTCCATTGCAAAATATTTTAGGATAAAACTCATATTATCCTCGTTCAGCTTTGACTAAAATCAGGAAAGAGAATGCCACAGTATATTTAAGAAATAATCTATCTTTTCAATTGGTGGATTCTGTGAGTTGTGTATCATATTGTATCATATTCTTAGCGCATAGATGCCATGTATTTTTAAAGAGAGGAAGACATTGAGCAATTCAGTCATCCTTGCCTTCACACCAAAAGTAAAAGTGGACAGTAGATTGGGGGAGGGGGTTATCACTTAGTGAGGAATGTAAATCGTTAACTATTACATTGTTTTGAACACTTAAAGCTAATTAAAAAAAAAGAATCCCTTCTACATCGTTAAAAAAAAAGTGTAAGTGGTGAACCTAATGTGATCAGAACTTAACAGGGGTGGTATCTGAAGTACGGTAGAAAGTTAAGTCAATTCTGAACAAAAACTAATAAACAGATACACAATTAACGACAAGAGGGTACACCCAAAGTAAATGCAAGATGTCTTACCACCTTATAAAATGTTATGAGTATATGCTGAATGGGTACAGAGATATTTTGTTGGTTTTAGTTTCAGATAAACTACATAGAAACCCCTACTATTAAATTAGAAAATATGTATACAAAATCATCCTTATATTTTTATGTTCAAAATGCAATATTATAGAATTTTGAACTTGGAAAATGCTGTGAGATCAAATTACCTAAATTCTAATTGTACAAATAATGAAACAAATGCCAGTTGGAATACTGCGTATAAGAGAAGAAATTATCAATTTTTCAAATAGCAAAAATTATAATAGCCTTTCAGTGTTACTTTGTAACTAACTCAAATATTTTATGGGATTTTGAATAGAAGCCCTTTAATTTTATAGATTATCACAAAATGTCTATTCACTAAAATAGAATTTGATATTTAAAAACCTTGAAATTGTGAAATCTATTGAGATGAATGAATGGATAGGCATTGTCACCAACTGAAAGACAGTTTATATTAACTTCTTAACAAAAACAATTTAATTTTCTAGTTTTAGACAATTTTTCCACATTGCAAATATGTGAATATCATTTGTAGTTTTCCTTTGATTGGAAATGTGGAAAAAAAAAAAAAAGAGTACCAAATTGAGAACTAACAAAAGCTTTCCACTGGTGGCAAAAATATTTAAACATAGTTTTCTAAACTTATAAGGGAAGTAATATGTAGAGATTTTCCTGTGATTATAAAGGGAAAAGTCTCAATTACTGGGACATTAAACCACATGAGTCAAATACAACAGGTGCATTTAGTGGAAATCGGAATTAGTTGCATTAAGGTAACAGTTACAACTTTCACAGAGTTCATTAAACATGACATTTCATTTTTCTTTTGGCAATAAAGACCACTAGAGTTTCATTCTATTAGCGGTAATATTTTTATAAGTGCAAATAAAATAATTTTATTTAAAGCGTACCTATCCAATTGTTTTGACGTTAAAAACACAATGTGAGTGGAATTGATTCCTGTTATTGTAAGAGAACAGAGGATAAGAAATGAGTACATTTAGAGTTGGAAATCCCAAAGAAACACAACTGAGAATTGAAAACCCACCACTGTTCCCTCAGTGAAGCACTCAGTTTGTCCCTGAAGCTGAGTGCTCACCAGACCAGGATTCCTTGTGGATTCTGGTGCTTTGTTCCTTATGAACAGAGGCTGTCAATTGTGCTTTTTCCACTTAAAGCACTGTTACAAAAACATGCTTTATGGACACACAGAGCTTGCAATACCAACCAGGCTATGGGCTCCTAAAATAACTCTTGCAAGTATTAGTTCAGAATACTCTCCAATGTTGCCACATAATGCTCTATTTCTTCCAATTACTCCCTCACAAGTGATTTTATTTACTTTCTTTTGTTGCAAATTGCATTTATGTTGAAAGGTGGGATGGGAAGCCTACATTAATCTCTTCTAGAAAAGCAGGAAAGGATATTTCCTTCAGCACCCTCCCGATATTCAGTACAGTAAAGGCCTTTAAAAACATCCATCTCGATAACAGGGCATCCTCCCCAGGTCAGGAAGGGGTGACTCCAAGGGGCTGCAAAGTGCTTTCCTGTTCTCCTTGTGGCAGGGTCCCAGAACCCACCTACTTCCAACCCAGCCCTTGGGCACATTCCCTGGAAATCCTCCCCCCATTGCACTTTCTTTCCAATGTCCTTGGAGTCACCCCTTACTGACCTAGGGAGGCGGCAATTCAAATGACAACAGGGTGAGACCAGGACACAAGAGTGAAGCTGGGGGTAAGACAACAGGTAGTCACCAGGATGGTGGAGACATGGAGTCTCCCCTGACACAAACCGGGGGCAGCACCTACCACCTTCCAGGTAAGGCACTGTGGGGGACAGAGCTTCACATTTCTCAAGAGAAGCCACAGTCTCTCAATATTCACGAGAAGTTTCTCAACTTCCAGAAGCCCACATGCCGCTAACTCAAAAACAATATGCTGTAAATTGGACAAAACATACCTGCAATCCAGACTTGAGCAGAAAGACAGCTAAGTCGACAGCTCCTTCTTCTGATTTGTTAGGCTCTGAGAACACGCTTTGTGCCTGGTTGGTAACCCCGAAGAATGTACATCGTTGTGTACATGTGTGTTGACAAAGTTAATTCAACTGTCAGGACCCACAACCTGAAGGCTGCCCTGCAAGCCGGGCCCACATCACAAATTAAACCTAAGCCAGCTTGCATTCATAGGAAACACCTGCCAAGGAAACCTACCTTCCACCAATCACAATCCTCCAACTCAACGTGGCTCTTTGACCTCACCCTAAACACAGGCACTGCTGCCGGGTGAGGAAATCCCTTCCTCCCAGCCAATCCCGTCCTGTTGCCACACGGCCTCCTCTAACTCTGGATAAAACTCACTCTCACATAGTGATTACAATATTATGCACCGTGTTCCCTATGCTGTACTTTACATCCCGTGACTATTTCGTAACTGCCAACTTGGACTTCTTCATCCTTTCACGGGGTGATCACTTTGTCAGTTATATAAATGTCGAACCACTGTGCTGTACACCTGGAACTAATACAGTATTCCATGTCAACTTAATTGAAAAACTAAAAAAAAAAAAAAAAAAAAAAAAAACAAACAAACAAAAAAAGTAAAAGAAAAGAAAGAAACCTCATTCTTGCCCAAAACCCCTTGGAAAGAGTGTTCCACTGCCTATGAGGCACGACCCTCGCTTAATCCATGGATTGTCCTCCCTTGGATAAAGGACATCAAACTCCTTACTCAATTGTAGAATTTTGTCATTTAACAACGTAACAACACAAAGATAAATACACTCTGTATCTTGTACTGCAAACACTGCATTTGCAGAAGCATAAAGGTAGGCAAGTTTGGCAGTTAATATAGTTAATATGCCTGGCTTCTGTCTGAAGAAACAAGTAAGTTTTGGGTATCCACTTGAAAAACTGGACAAACTCTCGAGGTTGCAGAATCCCTGGCCCTTGAGGTCACCGGTATGTCACTGATGCTGGCAGGAGCGGGCACAGCCTCACCAGGAATGATCTGACAAACTCCGAAAACAAGGAAGGAAAGATCATTACGCCTTGCTTTCCTTTTACAAGGTTTCTGTTGCAAGTTTTTCCCCCTTCCAGGAACAGTATGAGTGTAATTAATTCATCTGGGTAGTTGAAATCTCTTATGCAGTGGATATGCACAGAGGAAGAGAAGAACGACAACCAAAAGCATCCAGGTGTGACGAGATGAGATCACCCAGAGAAGATGCTGTAAAATTCTTGCAAGACTGAGGACATTTTCAACCTGCACGGCTGACCTAGAGCTTTCTTTATGGCGTTCTTTCCCCATAAATAGAAAATGACCTGCTTCCAACAATGGGTGATGAGTCCTGACTCAGCGTCTTATTTTAGTTTGCTCAGAAGTATGGAAACTTCTTTGTTTCTCTTTCCTGGTTTTGAGAAATGCACCACAGTACATCTACACCAAATTCCAAGTGGAAACTACAACCTGAAGAAGGGGGATATGATTACAAACAGCGTTAGGGAATGGTCCCCTTATGAGCTCAGCGCTCTCTATTCCTAATGTCACACGGTGACTTGGATCCTTTTTTTCACACATCTTTCTCATGTATTAAGCGCAGACTACCAGTCTGAGGCCCTTTTTCATTCTCTATACTAAATAAAGTCCCATTCCTTGACCATTTTACGGTTTTATTTTGCTGCTTTTCTGATTACTTATAATAAAAATTGTGTGTTTTTTTTTTTTTGCTTGTTTGTTTGGTTTTTGTCTAAAACCCAGGCTGCAATTGCCTGATTTGTCAACAACGAGCTTTGTGGTGTGGCCTATTCAAACAGAGGGGTTTCCCTTTTCATATGGTCAGGATCTAAAGGCTAATCTGATGAAGGACAGAAACTGTATCCACTTCTGTGAGACACAGAAAAAAGTAAGGCCATCATCCCCAGATTTTAGGTTTACTCTCTGACGACACTAAAAGCCTTCACCTTCAGCTCTAAGATTTCACAGTTTTGTTTGAGGAATGACAGAAAATCCACCAGTTCTATAAACTGGCAAACTCTTATGTCCATGTCAGCTGGCTCTAACTAGGGAATTAATTCTAAGCTAGAGATCACAGGGACTTACAGCCCCAACTCATACATAAGGCACCATTGCTTTAATATGCAACTAAAAGAAATAGCTGCAGTAACGTTGAAGTTCTCCACCATGCGTCTCCAGCACTTTGGAGGGAAGAGTGTGACATAAATCTCACAAATGGCAGAATGAACACATGGCCAGAGTAGGCATCCTTCACAGTGGAAAGGCAGGCACATATGTGCCTGGGAGAAATCTCATCTAAGTCTTGTCTGAATTCTCTGACCTCATTTGACTGAATTAAACCAAACAAGGGATTTCTCTTTCTGACACTCTTCCCCAGTCTTTAGCCCCAAATTGACAGAATAATAACAAAGCACTTTCACAAACCTATACTTTATTTCATTGGACCATATTTCCAGGCATATAGTGCACAACGGTTTTTCTGCGATTCGCAGATGAGAAACCTGCAGCTGTGAAATGTGCAGTGACTGTAAAACCCCCGGTGGATGGTCCCTGGCTCCTGGTCCACGTATTATAGAAGCAGACGCTTTGTGCTCCTCGCATCTAAACACTTCAATAAGAATTTTTAGGGCATTCAAAGTACTTTACAAAAGTACTTTACAGGTCCAACTACTTGAAGCTGACTTTATATCTTTCCATCCTCTATATGTGGTCAGCTATAACTTTTATTAATGTGAAAAGTGAATCTAGCCACAGCATGATTAAAACTATTATAACCATTCTTACAAGAAATTAATATCTTACAGATAATGTAAAGGACTCATTGGAGTTCCAATAATATCCACTTATGGATTAAATGGGGTTTGCATGTTTCCTCTAGGGCACAAGTCAGCAAATTCTTTCTGTAAATAGCCAGATAGTAAATATTTACCTTTTAGAAATCTATTCAAGCCAGCCTAAATCTCTGCTTCAAACACATAAAGATCAGATTTTTTTTGCAAATTTCAAAAAATCCACTAACTAGTTTGTCTTATTTGTTACCTGTTTTTTTTGTAATCATTGTCTCTCTGCATGCATAATTTTAGAGATTTACATAGAAAATTACATATATAATTTTTTTACTCTAAATTCAGCAACTGTGAAATATCTCAAAAAATGTATCCCATTCAGCCCCCACTAAAACAAAGAGTAAGCATAGGCTGTGTCTCCTAGAAATTTAAAAAGGAATTGATCATCGCAATGAGTGTATTCATTTAACACATATTTTTTGTTGAGAACTAACTTTGCTGAGCAAAGCAGACAAGACCCCAGCCCTCCTGGAGTTTACAGTTTCATAACATACAATGTTTGTTGTTGATGTCATTATTTTTATTATCCAGGATCTCTCCGAAAAACCCAAGTAAGCAGATTAGAAATCAAAGTAGAATTTGTATTGACTTACACAACTACAGGTGGCGTCAGGGAAAACGGTGATGGCCACTAGACCATCTCCACATTCCAAAAACCTTGAGGGAAGTCTCTGATTTGCCCAGATGGGGTCATCTTCTCATACTGTGCTCAGCGGGGCCAGGTTGGATTTCCAGTGATCCCTACTAGGAATTTTTGTTCTTATTTTGGAATAAAAATGAGCTCTATCCTCTTAACAAACTTTTAAGTGAACAGTGCACTATTGTTAACTGTACGTACAATGCCGTATAGCAGATAGCTAGAAATCTTTCATTTTGCATAACTGAAACTTTATACTCATTGAACAGCAATTCTGCATCTCCTCTTGTCCGCAACAGTAGACAACCAACCTTCTAGGTAATGCAGTATTTCTGTGACTGGCTTATTTTATTTAGCGTCATGTCCTCCAGGTTCACCCATGTTGTCACATGGGATAGGATTTCTCTCTTTGTAAGGCTGAATAATATCCAATGGCATAGACATACAACGTCACAGTATTTCCTTTAGCCGGCCATCTACCAACAGACATTTAGGTGGCATGCACATTTTTTTTTTTGATAAGGAGGGGACTACATTTTCAGTGTGATAAAGAAAGGGGGAATACATTTCTTCCTTTCAAAAAGATGCTGGTTAGACAGGCCAATCACTCTCTACTCAGAAAGCCATTATTACTTAATCATTAATATGCACCTAATTACAAGTTATGGTAACATGCAAGGCGCACCGAGAACTCCAAGAGAAGATCTGGAACCCATTGGGACCATCAGGGAAGACTTTCTGAGGGAACTATTGTGAGGGAAGAGATGTAGACAGTGGATATCAGGTGACTGGGTAGAGCAAACAGGAAGCCTTGGAAGCACAGGATAAATTCCTGGTAAGGGACAAGTAAGGAAAGAACACGGCGCGTTTCAGGATCTGAACCAAGTCGTTGCCCTGGAGGGATGGGATCCACATGTGAATGGCTGAACAGCAAACTGAGGCTGGGGAGATATGCAAGGGCCAGATCCTGCAGGGCCAGTAGCTATTCCAGGGAGTCTGGTGCTTTCCTAAGAGCGACTGGGGAACTATTGAGGAAAATAGTCAGCAAGCGGGGTTAACATTTCAAAAATATCCAGCTGTATCAGAAGAGGTTAAAGTGATGTGGAGAGAGCTCAGTGAAGACATTCTTACAGTCATCTGGGTGAGACACTGAGCTTGAATTTGGGAAGCAGCATTGTGAATGTGGCTGGGGACAAGGCATCTGCTAAAAGGGATAAGTCTGTAGGATGTGTCACCAGATTAATTCTTTCCATCCAAGGTCAGGACGCAAAGTCACGCGGTGTAACCTGGGTCAGCCTGTCTGTTCCCAGCTTCTCTTCATTCCCCAGTTCCTTTCAATTTAATTCTATCGCCAATACTTGGGAAAGACTGATTCCGTGGGACGTGAGAACCTTCCGGAGTAAGACAGACTTCTTCAAAGAGTATATATTCTTAGTCTCAGGAATTCCATGTCACTAAAACCAGGAGGATATGCTCTTTGCTCTTCTTGAATTAACTGTGACAGTCAAAGTCACAACTGGGTTCCTAGTGTGGCAGAAACTGGAAATTCATGACTGTCTCAGCAGAAACAGTAGCTCTATTCTTATGCTTGGGAATACTGTTTCCAAGGTTTTCTTTTGTCCAATAGTATTATTCAATATTGTAGGACGTTAAGTAGAACTTTCAAAAGCTAGTTTTCAACTATTCTTGTAGGTGTTTATTATGTGAAGGTTTTGGTTGATGGTTGTCATTTCAAGTTAACATTTATTCTCTGAAACATATTAAATTAGGGCAAACAGTAACATTTCCGCTCATTAATGATGAACACTCCCGCTCCGCCCCGACAAGTAAACATATTAACTAAATATTGGTCAACATTTGAAATGGTGACTTTTTATGATCTGAAACCGTATTTCAAAGTGTTATTACACACTGACAAAAGAGCCCTATGAACAAAACTTTAACCTCGTATTATATAAGCTCTAGCAATTGCTAACAATTCTCATCTAAAAAAAGGAAGCCACTCATTTGTCAAATGATTAAGATATAATTTTTTCATCTCAGTATGATAGCAAATGCCCACTGGAAATTACAAAATTATCAAATGATTTTGTGAATTCCATAATTGATAGTGCTGAAAAGATTGTAATTAAAATTTTTAAAATTTTATGAGGAGTACGAATAAAATCTTAATGTGAGTTGATGAAACTCGCTAGGCACATCCCTAACCCAAATTATGACACACATATTAAGTAAAAATGGTAATTGTAGGTATCAACGGAAATTCATTGAAAGCTTGAACTTTTTTATTCATGTATGGGTAACTTCCGTCAGACACACAAATATATAAGAACAGGCGACCAAGTTATTAATCATATTGCATAGTGGAATAATTAATAAAGGAATGCTTTGGTAATTCAAATAAAGCAAAAGTAGAAAATAAAATTATGCAAATATAATCTAAAATCCTGAGTCGCATTTTGGTTAAGCTATATAAAATTCAAGGATTTGAATCCATGAAGTATTCAAAGATTTATAGTTGAAAAGCCAACAAAAAAATTAAAAGCCAAACACTGTATTTGAATTCCTTGTTAAACTTTCGAAAGTTTCAACGTTTTCACATCTAGTCAGCAATTTCCATTATTTTACATCTTACATGTCTTTCCCTCATTTTCACGTTTCTGTATGTTAACATACAGAAACCTAGTTGTATCTAAGAAGGTTTTCCACTATTTGCAAGAACAAATCTGAACACCTACAATACATTGCCCTTATCACACTGTGTTATAATTATTTCTTATTTTCCTCTTCTTGGAGTTAGATATAGGCCTTACAGGTGTAATGTTAATAATGCACATAATTACTTCTGTGGATGAATTATTTGTGGTATGGTTAACCTACCCTCACGATTTTATGTTTGATTTTAGAAGGATAAACAGAACAATGGCTGCATCCGGTTCCGGACAGACCCTACTGAGTACTGGTCCCTGGACTCATGCCCAAGCAGAGGAGACTCTCACTGACCCCTGTGGCACCGAGAAAAACGTGGTTTTTAACAATTCACATGCAAAATTCAGATTGTGATTTTAGCTCAAACATACAGGTAATAGCTGAAGCACAAGTTCAAAATTCCAATGTTGACAGTGTTCTACAAAACACGGTATCAATAAACTAGTTGGCAATTTGAAGGTTTATTGCAGACACTAACGATATGAAATGAACACATACTCCTTGTTAAGAATATGTACTACAGCTGCCCCATGTAAATTATGTAAAAGATCATTACATATGATGAACACATTTTATGTCCCTGGTCTTGGACTTCTGAGGAAAATTAATCTTCAGATACAATATTTACAATAGCAATACATACATAAGATGCCCTCAGTTGAAAATAAAACACATTTTCATCTTTTTAGATTCTACATTTTAATAGTATGGCTACAAACATGAGAAATATGTTTTCTAAATACAACTTTGACACTATGACCAATTATAACAAAACATTTTTTTTCTTGGCATAAAACAGTATTGGGGATATATTCTTGGCAGTGATGTAATAAACTTTTGTGGGGAAATTTTTTAAAAGAAAAATAGCTAATAAATTATACTGTTTTCGCCAAATAGCTTTTTGTGGAGTAGAAATTTAAATAAACTTAAAGGAGAGAACATGTCTCACAAAATTTCATGGAATGGAAATGAAATCCAAAGAAAATACAAAAGATATAAAGTAGATGTAGAACATTCACCAAGATAAACATCAGAATTAATCAGAATCTAAACCAAAAAGATGCCATTAGAACACACTGTGCACATGTGTGAGGAATAAGCATATGATTTTCTACAAAATCAACCACACTACCAGTGTCCCAAAAACAGATTTATGTGGTACCATGTAAGTGTCTAATTACAAAACATTGTACCAGGAAAAAAAATGAGGAAGCCTGTGAACCTCCTGCCGGTTGAGTTCATTGACCTTTTTCTTTTTCTTTTTTTAAAATTTCTTTTAGTCCACTTATTTTCATATATATATATTTTTTTTCTGGGTCATAAGGTAGTTTATTTTTAATTTTTTGAGGAACCTCGAAATTATTTTCCATGGTGGCTGCACAAACTTGCACTCCCACCAACAATGTACAAGGGTTTCCTTTTCTCCACATTTTCACCAACACTTGTTTGTTTGTTTGTTTTTTTAATTAATTTATTTATTTATTAGTTTCAGGTGTACAAAACAAGGTAATACTTAGACGTTCATCATTTATATCCCTCATACTGTGAACCCCCCTCCCCCCATCCACTATCCCTCCGACCTCACACCGAACCATCACATTATATATATAAAATTATAGTTGGCATTCATTAATGTTTAGCTTCTGGTGTACAATGCCATGATCAGGTATCCACAGTATCCCTGCGGTGGTCTCCCAAATATATATATATATATATTTATTTTAATATTTTTTATATATATTTGGTCTCCCAAATAAATATATATATATATATATATATATATATATTTTTTTTTTTTTTTTTTTTTTTTTTTTTTTCTCTGCCATCAGCTCTGTTACTTGCCTAGTCTCTGGCCATATCAACAGAAAAATAAATACCCTTTCACCAACTTTTTCCTATTTCCACTCCCCCAATTCCTCCCCACCAACGACTTTTGTTAAACTCTTGTTTCTGTGAGTCAACCCTTCTCCTTTTATTTTACAAAGTGAATTCCAGCTGCTAGGCCAGTGGCAGGTGGTATGGATGGGAAACATTATAATAGTTATATAGACCCAAAACACTACAAAATAGATGTATTCAAAGTTGTTCCAAGTGTGCAATAAAATTTAAGTGGTGCTGTTAAGTATGCTTCATCTATACCCCTTTTCCTGAATTCTTCTCTTAAATGTTTCTCTGGAAGACCTTCTGGTTTGTTTCTTGGTTACTAATTACCCTCAAAGGATACAAAGCCACTGATAGACACTATTATTACACAGAACCGGGTTAGTGTTGATTCACTATTGGTTCAAATAGGTTCTCAGGTTTTCAGAATCTGCTTGTCATCCTTTGTGAAGAGAGAATTTCCTTATTTATCCAAGAGTTTTCAGATCATTCTTGCAAAGTTACTCAGATCTCTGTCCCTAAAAGTTCCAAAGTCTTCAGCCCTTGTGAAATCCTTACATATCCATTTTTCCATGTCCTATTAGGGTTTGTAGGATGCAATCCACAACTAATGTGAAAGCAGGTTCTACTCACATATGATGTTCAGGTCATGTACTTATTATTCAAAGTGTGTTATGTCATGGGTCTTGAAAGACATAATCCAAAACTTTTACTGTGTATTCTTATTTGGACCTTTACTAACAATTCTCAGCTGTTTTGCAGAGCTGGAAATTTTCTGTTAGATCTCACACTAAATTTCACTTTCTAGTTATGCAATATCCTTAGTTCTTGACTCATTGAAAAAAAACTAATAATTAAAACAACTTAAATACAATCAATATCCAAGACTTCTTTTGCATCATGTTATCATGTCTATCTACTTATGCCAACTGAATATACTTTACCAGAGCAGAAACAATGGGCAAGAAGAACGTCTACTAGGGAAGAAAAGGATCATTCACGAAAAAAATCGTAATAGTTTTTCTATTGCCTCCCAATATCTTCTTCATTCATGTTTTTTATTAGAATAGTTTTTTTTCTCTTATTAACTTATTACACAAATGCCAGAAATTCTGCTTGCATCTCCCTTCTGGAGGTTTCAGTGAATAGTTTAGTGTCATAGGATCACTATACAGTACAGATTGTAGATATTATTGGTTCACTGTGGTTGTCGAAAGGGAAGTTTGCTTTACGAACCATACCTGGCCCAGGGAAGACATAAAGGAAAGAGAGCTCTCCTACAAAGAACTGAAGTTTTTGTGGTTTGTTTGTTGTTTTCTTGCCTCTCTCCCGGAACTGCAACTGGCCACCTACTTTGGTTTTGTCAGAAAGCCTACAGGAGAATTAAGATTTATGCTATTTAATCAGTAAAGTGATATTGTATTTCTCTTCTTAGTTAAGTGAATCTGAGATAGAAATAATAAAATTGGGATGAAAACGTGCTCTGTCACACAAAAATAAGTACCAGTGAATAGGTGAGTAGAAACATGTATAATTAATAGAGAGAAAAATTAAAGTTCAAGGAATTCTGTCTACATATGCAATGGTGATAGTGTAAAAATAGAAATCCCATATATTTTCATTAAATAATAATTTAAATAGTTTAAGAAGAAATTGTTTCTAAGATTTTAAGTTCAGAAGAAAAATATGTGTTCTTAGCCTCTTCTGCACTGGCTGGCTCCAAAGTGTTAAAAGCCAAATAAATGCTTTTTTTCCAAGCAGCTAGGGTTGACTTTTAATAGAGAGTCCCAATTAGTAAATTCTCTTGAGAGACAGACTTCAATGATCAGAGAATACAAAACATGTTTGGACCCAGCTTCACATGACTCCAGAGATGAGAGATACTTCTCACTTGCAAACTCTTTACCAAAGCCTGAGATTTTAGATTCAGATTCTAGAGATTTTAGATTCAGAGAAAAATGTAATATGAGACTCTGGTATGTAAAAAACAAAGTATGTAAAATTCTAGCGTATAAAATGATCCTTGGCATTCCGCTAAGTGAAATGTCTAAGTTATTCCAATCTGCCCTCAACTTTTGTTGTCTTTTACGTTTCTGACTTCTTTTTAATCACAGTAGAGCATTTTCTACTTAAACACCGGCACGGCTAATGTAATGCTTCCTCATGCTGCTATTGGATATTAAGTCAGGGGCGGAGGGGGTGTGTTTCCTGACATTTTGAAAATATTACAATTACTCAAGAAATTATGAACACGGGGAGCGTGGATCCTCAGAACAACAAATAATCCTAAATGCACAGGACAGTCATCCATAACCCACTTCTTTCTTCATCGTCTTTCACGGCGGTTATCACAAGTGGCATCTGAAACTTGCATGTGAACCTGACTCGTCCCCCTGGTCCTGTTGGGTTAATTGACCTGAATGTTTCAGATTCATATGCATTAAAATAACAAATAACCCTTTGAGGGACATCTAGTCAGTAGACATGACAAGCAATCAACATGCTCTTCTCCAGAATGACATGAAACTACTGTATGCGAAATGGCCAAGGATCACTGCTGTCACAAGTAACTGCTGTAAATGCTGCCTGTGGGAAATGTATTTATGTAAATCTGCAAAAGAATCCACTGACAAGGAGCAGAGAAGTCAAGGCCTTCACCGTGACATGTGTGTGTGGGGGGTGTGCAGCAATCAAGAGAAAATGGATCCAGAATGAGCAGAAAATATTACCAAAGCCATCGGTCTGAAATGTTCATGGGATGAAGTCCAATTTACAGTGAATTTCAAGTAGAGCTCCGTCTATTCTTGGACTAGGAAAGTGAAAGGAAGGTCAAATAAAGGTTCAAAGGGCAGTATTATTTCAAAGTCCATTATAAATTGTGAGAAATAATGTACTGCATTAATGAAAAGGCTGCAATCAATTTATAAACTCCTCAAAAGTAAATTGTTATATTTCCTAGATAAGAATTAAAAAATGTTTTTTCTTATTAATATATCAAAAGAATGACATGCAGATTAAGTATTATGATAATGCTCAAGCAAAGAAATATCTTTATTTCCTGCTTAATACCCATAAATTCCTGCTAACAAATGTTCAAAAAGTAAAATATATATTTTTTTCTGCCAGTACTGATCTGAGAGAAAAATGCACATTTTTTATAGAATGTATATATTTGACATTCTCTAAAACAAATAGAACAGTAATAAAG
Source organism: Rhinolophus hipposideros (assembly GCF_964194185.1). NCBI lineage: Eukaryota > Metazoa > Chordata > Mammalia > Chiroptera > Rhinolophidae > Rhinolophus > Rhinolophus hipposideros. The sequence continues at coordinate 24,570,117 of NC_138071.1, read as the reverse complement.
AAAGAAATCATTTCCAAAATTTAACATAAAATGTTTTTGTAAAATAATACTATATTTCTACAGCATTACTATTATCACATAAGTTGCACAAAACATTTTAACTGACCTCAGTGTTCACACAGGAAAAAAAAAATGTTCATTTTCTTATAATTGCCTAATCAAGTAAACCTTAATTGCAATATGCTTTGAGTACCTTTCATAATACTTTATAATTCTAATCTAAAATTAATGATTGGTTGCATTCATTAAACTTAGAAAATAAAATCTACACGGTTCATTAAAAAATAAAACCCTTCACAGATGTTATGTTTCCTTGCTCAATATCTTATTTTAAAATATATAATTAAATTTAAAGTTTTTACTTATATAAAGCACTGGAAAAATAAAGTATGCAGTGTAGGAAAATTGTTGAAATTCTGCGATTAAAATATTAAATATATATATATATATGTATGAGAATGTACATACACACACACAGAAACTAAAAGGAGATGTATTTTATGACTACATTTTTAAAATTCTTTACAAAACATGGAAACTGACTGGATCAGTGTTATTATTTTCTTAGTAAACAAATAGAACTATCAGTTAATACATGCAATCGGCTATATAGTATATATATATATACACTATGTATATGCTATATAATATATTATGTATATTATATAGAGAGTGTATATGATATTTTATACTATGTAGTATTATAAATATATATTTATATATTTATGTATTTTATATATATATATATATATATATATATATATATATATATATGTAATAGTTTGAAGCAATGATCCATGAGGTGTCTGGACAAGTATGAAAGGAGGGAAGTGTATTAATTGAAGATAGTAAGCATTCACTCTGTTTCAAGAATATTCAAGAACATCAATTTATCTAAATTCACAACAATCCCGCAAATAAAAATATTCTCCAATTTTTACACTAAGTAAACTTAAAAATTTTCTAGGAAGATTTCTCTAGTACTCTCTGAATTTTTCTTTTTGAGATACTCATTTTGTCCTTTGCTTGCATGTAAATCTATATCTATCTATCTACCTATCTATCATCTATCTATTTATCTATCTATCTATCTATCTATCTATCTATCTATCTTTTCATTTAGTTTAATATTCTGCTCTGCTACATGGAACATTTATGGTTGTGATGTTATTATGAACTTATTGATGTTGTTATTTATATCAAATACAATTTGTATCTGTGTTAATATTTATTTCCATCAACCTGATCTGTTTTAGCATATTCACTCTGAAAGTGAGGACACTATTTGTTCAATAATTTTCTATAGCAAGACTTTCAAATAGTGACTGGTCAAACACTTAGTGCCTATCCACTGGGCTGAGAATAGGAGAGGGGACCTGGGAGGGCCCACCGGCCCCTCAGCCTCCAACAGGCACGATTTTGCATTATCACGTGCTGAACAACTACTGTACACATAGCACTGCCTTCAAACTATGGAGCCAATGACATAAAGAACAACAAAACACCTCAGGTCCCTCTGCATGCGATGAGGTAGTTAAGCTCTGCTGTCTGACTCCCGGGGTAAATGTCACCTCCCTCGCTTACTAGCTCTCTGCCTCAGATTCCTTCACTGTAAAACAGAGATGATAAAAATACCTGCCTCAGGAGGTCACTGCCTGGAATAACCACACCACTTTTCAGATGTGTAAAACAGAACAATTCCTGCTACGTACAATAGAGAGTATTTTTATTATTGATGGAAAGCTGAGGCATGAATATGACCTACAAGCACAGGAAATAAACTGTGAACTTAAATACTCTGAGTTTATCTCCTTTAGCCTTCATGCACTTAATCTTCCATGAAAGTTTATATAGAGCACCTTTCTATGCCCAACGCCAAGCCCTGAACTTGCAAATAGTGACAAGAAATGAAGCATTCTAGTATAGATTCCACAGTCTCCAGAAAAAACGCTGTAACTATATTTATAAGATGTGGACATCAGTCTGGTGCTCTGGAATGAGTGATAAAGAACGGATTGAGATTATTCTCTATAATCTAATCCAGTCGCCACTGGTGCTAACAAACTCTTAGGACCTGTCTTATCCTCCATGGACTGTTTCAGTATGGTATAACATTACTTAAAAAAAAAACAGTGTTTACATATCTGCTTCCCCCTGTACTCCCTTTATCCAAGACTATTTCCATACCAGATCTCTGTTTTCTTTCCTTTCATCCCACAATCCCGGATAACCCAGATTCAATTTCAGATCAGTTTATCGATGTTGACTCATGTAAGAAATGCCACCTCAACGCCCATGGCACTCCACATACAGTACTAACCCCGGCAATAAATCCCATTCCTCCCAACACAAATTGCCATGGTTGGGCCAGACTGACTCAGACACATCTATCATCTCCTTCGAATAAAGCAACAGTAACCAGGCTTAGAAAATGTCTTTTTAAAAAGTCACTTATTGACAATTGTGTCATAGCATATCTGTTAACAATAAATCTTGCTCCTTTGTAAACAAACGAAGTATTAAAATTAGACTGCTACCCAATGTACATACATCTTGGTACAAAAAATAGAGACAATGCACTATACTTAGGTTATGGCTCTTTTTCATTTATCCATCATGGAATGTTTATATTTATTTTTGGTAAAATTTCCCATACCAGTTACCCAAAAGTGTTTTCCGCCCCCTCTTTTATATAAGGCTAACCAGAAACAGACATACACACACGCGCGCGCACACACACACACACACACAAAGAAAAAAGAAAAGAAAAAGAAAGAAACCCACAAAACATTACATGTCATTCCCTATCAGCCACATTCTATGCAGAAATATCCTGGAGAATTAGGCAAGGATCAAGAGATAACAAACTAAACGAATGAGGCCCTTGCATGGAGTTTTCAGCTTCACTGGGACAGGTAGGAAGGTGCCAATCAGGAATTCCCAAAGTAAATGGATATACTCTGCCAGGTCTACAAAGCTCACAAAGGAAAACACTCAAGGTTATCCTCAGGTTTGCTCTATCAAGGTCTCTAATCACCACAGGAAAAGCTCCCAAGTCAATGCAAATGTATCTCCCAAATGGATGTACGTTTAGTCATTCCTTTTGCTACCCCAAATTAAAGTGAAGCATGTATTAAATCCTATCCCGTAAGGATGAAAGTAATAAATAAGTCATGTTTCCAGATGGGGAGCATACTAAAGAACTTTGCCACTGGAAAAGCACCCCAGCAGAAAATGTATAATCATCTGAATACCATCTGCTTGGAGTGAGTACTCTTAGTCTACACTATTTGACAGAAACCATTGTGGGGGAAAAAATCCAATAGCTTATATAGAGTATCACTCAGAAGATAACTGCAGAAAATAAAAATAAAAACAACCACCACCACCACCACCAACAACACAACCTTTTCCTCTTTATGTAATTTGGGCTCTGTGTGGATGTTTCGGATGTTTTGAAGGTGACCCCAACAACTCATGGACTTGTCAATTCTCTGAGTAATATGGTTGCCAGCAGCACTGAACTCTCCTTTTTTTCCTCAAATATTTTGCAAAACTCTGCCTGAGTGCAAAAGATTACTCAGCAGTCACTTTCAGAAGATTTGAAGATGATTGTGGAAATCCTAGCCTGAGGGAGGTTTCTTGGATTCTCCAGATAGAGGAACAATTAATCTATCCCCACAGCTAAGTGCTTCCCAAATCCTTCTTCTTTCCTTCTTTAAGAGATAATGCCAGTACTACAACCCGGATTTTCAGTGAAGGTTCAAAAGCTGCTCTAAAATCAGAGAGAAAAGCAGGGGAAAGAAAACCCAATCGTTAGGTGATGTTTTGAGCTTTATTCGTAAGGAGAAATACTAACCATACAAGAAAGTTCCACTATTCACAATGAACACTCAGCTTTCCCCAAAGTTGACACAAATCTCTAACATTTTCTCAAATATCTGAAATTCCCAGTTTCTACCTCTTTGCTTTCAACTTAAAAACAGAGCAATTGTTCTCAGAGGGGTAAACGTGAATTTGAATTTGGTCCAAGATTTAGAGGATATTTATAATTTATTTTATTCATCCTTCTTAGTTAATTTAAGCTTTATATCATGATCATGTACATTCCAGCTTCCTTGATGTTGTATGTCATGAATATTTTTTTGTTTGTGAACCATCTCCTACTTTCTTATCCTTCTCAATGTTGGGATAATTGATGATGATGAGACCCATGGTAAAGATTAAAACTGTCCCAAGTGACAAATATGTACTCTTTAATTCTCACTCTAACGCTATAAAAGACACCCAGTTATTACTAATACCATATAAAAACTGAGAAAGTTGAAGCTTAGGGGCGTACACTGATCTTCAAGGTAGATTTATCATCAAGCTTTCCAACTTTTTTTTAATGTATATGTAACCCAAGTATTTACACACTATTGTATAAATACATATGATTTCTCAGACTACAAAAACTTTATTTCTGCCTATTTGAGATTTAGGGAAATTATTTTATTCCTATTCCAGTTTATTTTATCCACTTAATTAAAAACAACTAAATAGGCAACTATCTTTTTAAGGTGTATAGACAGTTGTTTGCGCATTTAACTAGAAATTAGATTTATTTGAAATGTATGATAAATATACATGATATAGTAAAGTTGGCTATATAGAAAATAAGTTGAATCCTTAAAAAAAAGTCTTGGACTTCTACTTAATAAGGCTTATTGAACATAAGTATACCTCTCTTCCTCTTCTTGCAATCTCTTGAAACTATAATGAGAGTAAAATATTATAATCCCACAAGAAAAAAAATAGGGGAGATTACAATAGATGAAGCATAACAAGACAGTTTTTAGAAGATGAAAAATGGCTGAGTGACAGAAAAGCTTATATACCTAGGGGCCAATGATGTTGGTCAGGCATAGGATCAGGTATCATAAAAAGGAAGAGTTTCTTCCCATAGATGTCCTGTAGGAACTACAATGGACTACAAGGGGTTTAAAGAAACTTTGTGTGAATACTAGTCATACACCCCAGAACACTTTCCTCTCCCCGTATTTTTCCAGGAGCAATAAAGAAGTACATATTGCATATTTCCTGTCATGTCTTCTTATTTCTAGAACAGCCCTAGTCCCCCTGATCTATTTTTTTAATGTCATCACCGACATTCTTGAAGAGTCAGTCCGGGACAGTTGCTTTTCAGGATTCACCACAATCTGGACACATTCGATTGCTTCTTTGTCATTAGAGTCGGGTCACACAGCACTGTACTCTTCCATGAGTTGTATTGTAGATCTTGTCAGGTGTTCCACAGTTGCTGAGGCGAACTTCAATCATTCAGTTAAGGCGACAACCCACTTTTATTTGTTATAATGCCTTACACTTAAAAGTAAACAAAACAAAACTAAGCTAACGGTCAATAGGCAAGTGCAGGTGAGACAAGTGCATAACATGTAAAACAAAAGAAAAAAGCGTAGAAAAAATGCAAGCATTAAATATTAAAGCTTTCAATAATGTCAAAGGCATTCTAATACATGATGTCCATGGAAATAGAACAGGTGTTATAAAAAGGAGAAAAGGAAAACAAATAAGAAAAGGTTCTATGTTAAAATAAAAAATATATATATTTTTAAGTTGAGATGAACTGGACAAGAAATCTGAAGAATATTTCCAAAAAGAAAAGCACAAAAGAAAGGCTAGAAAATAGGAAAGAAAAGATAATAGTACAGGGTCAATTCAGGATTTCCAGAAAGAGGGAATTAAGAGGATCATGGGGAAGATATTGGGAAGGAAAAATAATTCAAGAACATTTACTGGAACTGAGGAATATCAATTTCTACTATTAAAGCTACGAACATTTTGCCTTGCTTCCAATGATGAAGCGCTTTACAAGCCATGGTCCGAAAAGGTGCACACACAACATTTTATACATTGAGATACACCAAAAATAATAGGATTGTCCTGCATGGTTCTTGAATATTTCCCATACATGGCTTCCTAATAAAAATAATCTTATGCATGATTTTTGCAAAACTGATGTCTTGCTAAAATAAGTCATGCTTTCTGTGAATATTATAAACATGTGAGAAAGTTGCTGTTGTCCACCACCGTCAGACTAATTAAACCTGGTAATTTGGATATATCGCAGGTCTTTTTGTTTGTTTCGTTTTGTCCTTTAGAACTTGTATTTTCTATCTGGCAAGCCAGTCCTTGTGAAGTCTGACTCCCCTAAACTCCATGTAACTTCTTTCCTTTTTGAAATACCTGTCTCTGTGTCTTTTAATACCAGATTGAAGGGAGCCATATCAAGATATAAAATCATACAATTTTAAAATACCATGGATCAAGACAAGATACTATTCAGATAACTCTGAAACAAAGCGCGAGTGTGCGTGCACACGTAATGTAAGAAGATCAGCAATCAAACTGGGATATATAGAACATCTCAAAAATAAGATGCTAAAAAAGTATAGGGAGTCTTTATATCCTGAGGGTATTTAGAATTTTCCCCCAAGACATCTCATTCGTCAAATTACTTGAGAATAAAGGTAAACTGAAGGCATTATTTGACATACAAGTTTCAAAATGTGTCCCCATATACTTTTTCCCAGGAAGCTGGTGGAGGTGCTCCACCAAGTAAGAAATTTAAACATCTGGAAACAGATGCCAAACTCAGGAGACCTCATAGAAGTACTAGGAAAAGAAAGGTGAAGGGTTAGGGGAACAGTTGGCTTCTCCCAACTACACAAAAGGCCTGGAAAACAACCAGCCTGGTTTTGAACACCCTACAGGAGTCTTCACGAGTCATCTCTTCAAGAAGTAAAGAAGAAAGCAAGAAGAAAACAGATTACTTCATGAATTAGTCCAACCAAGGAGATCAATGATTGGGGATGCAGGCATCCTCGTCCAAGGTCTTCCAATCCAGAGGTATTAGAGAAGAAACAAAACAAAGGTGAAAAATAAAAGCACAAATGAATGGTGAAAACGTGCTGGGGTCCAGGGAAGTGGGCTGCTCTAAGCTTGTTTCATGAGCCAACTGGGGCAGGTGACAGCTGACCAGGCTGCAGGAGAACAAGGGCCATGAATGTCTGCTGATGTCCCTTTCATCATTTTGGACAGAATAGTTCCTGCTGTAACTAGGACCTCTGAGGCAGGTATTCTGGGAGCAAAATCATGGAAGCCCAAAAATGTCACTTCAAGGTAGTGAGAAAAATTCATGTGTGGATTCACTCTTTGCCTTCCTCAAAGATCAAGGAATGCTGCCTTGATCAAGGAAATCCTGCTTCCCTAAAAGGGCAAGTGCTGAACGAAGCCTTGACTTTGGAGTGCTTTGTGGGGTAGGCGTGCAGACAATGGAGTTCCTAATGCCTCCGGGTTCTCCTACCTTGGCGGCAGTCACCCTCCACAGGGTGGGTTCTTACAGTCAAGCAGGGATTGCTGTGGCCTTCTTGCTCTCCCAAACCCAATCTAGCAGCACACAATAATGGGGTTGGAAAGGACCAGTCCCTTCAAGGACATACTATACCGAAAAGAAAGTAACATATTGGATTACAGATGTCCTGAATTGCATCATTCTCCGAAGCATTTTACGGTTCTGCTGGAAATTTTAGAACAGAGGTAATGATACATAGAAAATAAAGCAAATGTGAAAATGAGGCAATTATTAACACCAAGGAAAGCCCAAAGTTATCAAAGACAGGACATAAAATTATAGTATGATCTGTTGTTCAACTTTAAACAGTAACTATGTAATCAAAATAATGTGAGCAATGCAAATCGACTTAACCAAATCTTGTGATATGTTCTGTAATGGGAGCATGGCAGCACAGCAAGGATGAATGTGTCTGAGAGCGGATGGTTAGGCAAGACTGAGGAACGAATATGTGTGTATTTTTTTATTATCATTCAGATTGGCTACCTGTTGTCAGCATCGTTTTGCTTAATAATAAACAATCTGAAAAGCAGCAACTTTCTCTTCCTTGCAAGGATAGCTGATGCAAAAGAATGTAGGGAATAAGACCTCTTGGCTTAGGTGCTAATTTTGAACTACTGAGCACATGTAACACCTACAGTAGCTGAAATGCAATTTCAAGATATTATATAATAACCCCAAACTTATGAATCCACTAATAGGCATTTATTGTCTCTGATGACTCAAAAAGGGCCAAAGCACCCTACCCCTTCAGCTTGATTTGCGCTTCTCCTTTCATGGCACGTCGGATGCCCTCACAGCTTGATTAAATGTTTCAAGCAGGAGTCTTGTGCTCCATTGAGCTTTGTATTTCAATAAACAAAAGCAATTTCTGTACAGCGATCGTTTGAACAATGAGAGAGGACATAGAATGGTGTTAATTTTGCTAATTAGTCTGAGAAGAAGGGCAACACAATTAACTTTACACGTCATATTGCACCGTTTCCATTTTTGCCCCTTATGTACATATTTCCTTGGATATTTTTTTAAAAGAGAAGTTCAATGAATTTCAGAGATTTCTGTTTGTTTCTTTCTCAGCAGGAGACTTGGAGCTCAGAGGTTTGCTCTGGCTCATCTGTATGAGCCATCTGAGTGGGAGCCAGCATTTTCCATGAAATCACGGATGCCCCTTTCTACTAAAACTAACCAATGTGCTGGAGATGGGGTTTGTCAATTCTTTAAGAAAGAAATAATCTAACTCATTGATACTGTTAATGCTGCCGAAAGACTTGCTGAAGCTAACAGATCATAGAAGCCATGGATAATGGTTCTAGATATGATAACTTTTCCCAGAAAGATATCTCCAACTTCATAAAACATGGAACTTAACATAAAACAAAATTTAAAAAATAGCTATTTTCCAAATGATATATTGTGCTTTCATCGAGAGCATCTACAGTCAGAACCTATCACAGGCAATCAAGATTGTAAACATTAAAAAAGAAGAAGGCAATGAGAAGCATGCCAATTTAATTTCTTACCACTAAACATGGGAAATTCCCAATCAGTGTAAACTTTGAAACAAATAACTTGATAGATCACGTCCATGTATGTCATACTCAAAAATAAATCTGCGCCAAAAAATACCCTACAGTTTAGAAGGTATGGGGTACTTAGAGATTATGTAACTTGATTTTTTAAAACAGATATACAATAAAATACTGCCCTTTTTAATATATACAATTTGATGAGCTTGACATATGCATACACCTGAGATGCCTACCTCAATCCAGGTAATAAACATATTTATCTCACCCCCAAAAGTTTCTTCTCGCTCTCTCTCTGTCTCTTTCTGTGTGTGTGTGTGTGTGTGTAAAAAGAACCCTTAACATGAGATCGGCCGTCTTTAAGAAGAAGCCAGCCACGTAATTCCCACTTTAAGGTCCTTTTCAGTATGCCGAACTGCTTGTTAAATGATATATGTAAAATTGCAGTCAAAAGCTAATGTTAAATAGCTATGCAAATCTAGTTTATAAAGTTTGATTAATTGGATTAAAATTGATTAGAGGAACACATTTTAGCAAGTCAAAGCGACACAAAATTAATCAGTCTGTGTCAGCTACTAATGTCTTCCTAAAAATCGGCATGCTTGTGTGGCATGTGACTTTTAAATTCCAGAGAAAAACAGCATCGACTTTTCCTACAATATGAACTAGTTCACATTCGTCATCACTGTTTCCATGACACCAAATAATCAATGAAGTCAATGTAAACACCAGCTACACCAGATGTCCTTTTAGCTATAGTGGGATTTCAAAAGAATAAAATAAATTTGGGGAAAATTTATCAGTGAAGGGGAAAAATCATGTTTATTGTTAGTTAAAGTTCAAACATTTTGTATAGCTGCTTCAAATTCTTCATCTATGCCTTGCCACAAACACTTTATTTTTTTTTCTGACTCTGACTATAAAATACATATTTGTAGGTTTATCATAACTCCTAACAGGGTAGTTCTGAAAGCAGCTAAGTATAGTTCACAGCATTAATGAGAACCGCTAATTTAATTCATTTAAGCAGACCTGGCTATGGAGATTGGGTTGCCACCTCAATTTATCAGATAAATTATTCTGTTTACAGAGCACTATGCATTTCCATTGCCAAGTTGGTTTGAAAATCTTTAAGTGTTATGTATGTATTGTATTTATTAGTTACTAGGTGGAGCTACCTGCAAAGTATATGTACCTTGAAGACTAATTAGGCAATTTTATTGATAGTAAGAGTGGTGTAGCCTAATGAACACTGACATGATTTTTATAAAACATCAGAAATCTCTACGGTGTTTTCAAATATACTTCCCTGTCAATAGGTAGACATAAACGAAATGGCAGAGCAAAGCACTCAGAAGGTGGGTGCTTTCCCCACTAAACTCCTTCCTTAGCTTGTCCCTTCTCCTGCCCTATGGCTGCCAATTATTTTATCCCGCTGTCTCTCCAAGCAAGGTTACTGCCTTCCTCTTTCTAGGCACCTGTCTCCCTGCTTTTCTCATTGATTGCACACCACTCTGCAATGTAAAGGCCAGACATAGAAGTCAGTGACACCTACCTGTTCCCAAGTGCATCCTGTGGGCCCCTGTTTGGCATTTCTCAGTCTGCCTCTTAGCCCAGGCACTGATTGGTCAGCATGCTTTACACAAGTGTAACCTGACAGCACTTGGGAGCAGCTGTGATTCTCTTGATATTTGTCTTTGATGCCTCTGCAAAGGCCACCTGGCAGAAGCCAACCAGGAATCTTTTATCAACAGCACACAAGTTCCCAGGACATTATCATCTGAGGGTCAGACCTCGGCCAATGAAGCACGGGAGCCAGTGGATAATAAGTGTCCCTCTCCCATTTTCTGGGGAACAGAGTTCTAAGGCCCAGTTGGTACCGCTCTCATCAGGATCAAACCCTGCAAACCAGCAGAAAAATGCACTCTTTTATTTGGGTTCCCCTGCGTCTTTGTTTCATTTTCCCCAATCCTCTACTCCTGACCCTGAGACTTCTTCCCCAAAGACAATCAATTCCTGCATGTCTTTGTCTTTGGCTCAGGGAGCTGACTCCTTAACTGACCTAGGTCCTTGAACTTTTCTGCAAGGAGCTCACCTTCATAAATTCCACATGTCTAATCCTTATCCATTTATCTGACAAATATTTATGTAACACTTACATGCACCATGTACTATTCTCGGGATTATAAATGATTAACTCATTTAACTCCTCATAAACCCTATCAGTTGGGTGCCGTCACCACCACTATATTCCAAATGAAGAAACAGGCACAGAATGTTTAAATGACTGTCCCAAGATCACACATCCTGTACAGGGAGGAGCCAAAGCTCTAAATCAAGGGGTCTTGCTCTACAACAACTCTACAATTACCATGTTTAACGTTATGCTAACGTATTTTTTAATGCTGTTGTAACTCCCTTATAGTGACACATCAGTAAGGGCCTTCCTCATCTTACGTATGCATTTGTTCTCAAATTTGTGAACAAAATCCTACTGGATTTGATACTTTTTGCACAGCAATCTCAGGTCATTGCTCAAAAGAGCACAACCCCATTATGTAAATGCTCAACAAATGTCTGCTTCTGCTATGTTTGCTGATGTCCCATTGGCCAAAGCATATCACATGGCCAAGTCCAGAGACACTGTGGAAGGGAAACATATGAGAATAGATACTAGGAAACAAGAGGGATTAAAAAAAAAATTGTTTTGAAGTTAACGTTATAAATTCTGGTGTATAAATACAATAAGAAATGATGGAAATAGAGACTAATGTCAGCACTGTTTGCCACCATGAGAGACACAGGTAGAAAAATGGAAAATGCAAAACAACTGAACAGTCTTTAAAAAATATTATGATATGTTTAATCCAAAAGACATTTATTACAATGGATAAAGACAAGAGCAATTGCCATGATGGTCAAGCTTTTTAAAAAGTCTGGTAATTGGGCCAAGAAAAATGAAGAGACAAAACTAGAGGTGCTTTCAATGCTTATTTTGTTCACCTTTCCTGTTCTAGAGACGACGACATGAATTACTTTTAGCAAAAGACTATGTGTCCTAGTTCTAGAATCCTCACTTAACAAATTCGCATTTACCTAATTTGATTTAAGCCCCTCGTAGATATCAGAGACATAACACTTTTACTAATACTTTGAAATTCTCAAATAAAAAGCGCTACTAAACATAATTAAATGCATTCCATCATTACCTTTCACGGAGGCTACAGGCAATTTGAGTGCATTTTTTGCAATATATAGGGGTATGCTCAGTTAAAAAACAAAATCATTATAAGACTGATTGGTCTCAACATTTTCTAAGCAGAAATTTAACATTTTTTTATTCTCATTCAAGAAGTCAGCATTCTCAGAAAACACATTAAGTTCAACATATTCAGCTGTTTTTAAGTTACCTGAAAAGGGAAAATAATGCACTTTCTTGTTCGAAAGAAAGGAAATGCAGAAAGTCTGTACATAATTTAAAAACCGTTTACATTTATAACTTCAGACTCCAAGTGTCGATTATTCAGTAGGAAACAAATGCTTAGCTAAATTTGAAAGCTACAAAAATAAAAAAAATCCCTTTACGAAATGACTTTCCTTTATAAGGCTGACTCCTCGCTGTATTTTTTAAATATATGCAAAAATCTCAAGATGTGACCCAAATTTTGGTCCCAAACACCTACAAAGGATCCTAAGCGATCTTCAGGAAACTGTATTTATTGTTTATCTACAAATCAGAGTTGAAGGGGGCAGAGGAGACCTCTTTGGTGAGGAAATAGGCGAACTTACTAATAGTGTCTTTTTCAAATACATACCTGAAGAAATAAGCAGTTTTTCCACTCAAAATGAACAAGTCCACTTTTTTTTACTGAAATACATTGGGAGGCTGAGAGCAGGAAAGGGAAGGAGTTGCCATCTGTCAGTAGTAGTTTCAGGGTCTTATCTAAACTACACTAAGTAGTTTCAGGGTCTTATCTCTAATTCAAGATTAACTTTTCTACCTTCTCACCCTTATCTCTGGAATTAGAATCTAACCTCAGGTGCATCTTTAGGACACCCTTAGGGCAAGACTACAAATTAGATGCTTAAGGCCTGTCCCCCATCCCCTCACTGAGACCCTTCCTCCAATACCAAATTGGAATCTCCAGCACTCACAGGAAGTACCCAGGTGATTGACATTACACCCTCCTCTAAAACAACTGCCTCCTAGTCATCACTGGGAGAATCCCGGGAGCTCTGGTACTGGATGGAGCCCATCAGGCAGCAAACTCTAAGGTCCTGGGCACCCAGAGCATGGTTTGAAAGAGGAGAGTGGAGGCACAACTCCAGAGTGATGGACCTGCTAGGTGCCAGGCACTCTGTGCCATGTGAGGTCAGGCAGAGCAGAGCCAGAGAGTCAAGGCAGACCCTCCAAAGAGCCGGGCTCACGCCAGTGGCTCTGGGTGCTCAATCTAAGTATTATAATGCTTTATCTACTGCCAATTAATTATCTTCCTTACATTTCTATCTGCATCTCTGCTTTCTTGATTCCTTACAAGGATTAGTTTAAGAACAGGACTTTGGTATTTGCTTCCTCTGAATCAAGCTGACTCCTTCCTTTGCCATATTTGATTCCTGTGTTCCATATCATTTGCCTGAGTGACATTTAAGAAATAAACACAATTCCATGTTTGCACGATTGCTTGTAATATATATCCTGTCCTCATAAGTCAAGGTTCAGCGTCTAGAGTTGTTGTATAGGTTGGTTGATGCTAAGAAAGTTACATACCGTGTGTGTGCCTCAATTTCCTCATTTGTAACATAAAGACAGAAATGTCTACTTCATAGGATGCTTATAAAGATAAGTTACAAATGTAAAGCACTTGGAATCATTTCGGGGAAACAGCAGGCAGTCAGTACAAGGTGGCAATGCTGTAGGTATCATCCCCATCATCATCACCATCAATAATGATTCTTAAATTGCTTGCAAATTAGAATTAGCTTCGGACACTTTACAAAAGCAGCATCTCAAACCAAGTAAGCCAGAATTTGCGGAGTTAGAAACAAATGTCTATAATTTGTAGTCTCACAAACAAAAGTACTTTTTTTTTTGCACTTTCACGACACTGCCCTATTAAACAGCCCTCTGTCTATTATCCATCTGTTATTGTTCCCCAGATTGCCCTCCATATTATTCTGTTATACATATTTACTAAGCACTTACTCTCCATGCACGAAGCTGGGTCTGGGATGCAGAAATAGGCAACACAGGTAAGACATATGCCCTTATAATGGGAAAGGCAAACAATTAACAAGGATAACAAATAAGCGAACACAGAGAAGTACTGGAAAATTCCCATTAAGAAAACTGATAGTATGATCACATATTAGATAATTGCAAATACGGCCGGTGGTACTTAAAACACAGTGGTCAAGGAAAGCCTCCATTGCTTTGCTTCTCGTCACCTGGTAGCTTGTTAGAGCTGCAGAATCTTGGACCCCATTCCAGGCCTAATCAGAATCTACATGTTATGTTTGCCATAACCTAACATCAACAATTATTAACTCATGGCAAATGTTTCCTTCATAGCCCTTCTCTAATTATTTTGAAGCAAATCCTTGACATCATATATCTATAAACATTTTAGTATGTTATCATTTAAGATAGAGACTGTTTCGCTAGGCTTTTAATGCAATCAACCAAGTAGATGGAGATAATTTTGACCAAGATGTAAAAAATGGAGAGGGAAATTGACAGGATGATTGTGGCGAGTGGCAGCAAATGAGTAGAGGGAAGAAGAGTTATTATTTCGGTAGAGTACATGTCCGACTCTTACGGTATTATGGCCATCCAGTGGAACCATGAAGTACACAGTTGGACATGTGACCTAGGAGATCGGGAAGTCCCCAGAGTCAGGGATACGGACTTGGTGGTTATTCATATACAGTTTTTAACCTTACGTGACAGAATTGAAGGTGAGTGTAAAGAGACAGTGAAAGAAATGTAGTCCTAGGCACTCGGGCATGTAGGTCCAGAAGGGATACAAAAAAGAACCCGGAGAAGACCAAGCCAATTCGACTGGAAGAAAACAAGAGTGTGGCATTGTAGGCCCTAACGAGAGAGAGGTCGAAGGAGACAGTGCTCCATGGTATTGAATGACAGAAAGTAAGATGAGGGCACATAACTGCTGGATTTGGCAATTGGTGGCAATAACAAAAGAGGTCTATGGGAAGAGACCATAAGCCAAAATGGAATGGATGTCAGATTCAGTAGACAGCCCACTGTTTCCACTCTGAGTTTTATTATTCTATGGATGTGTCCAGATTAGCCATGTGATGTGAGGAAAACAAAGTTTTTTTAAGTCTTTCTTTCTTTTTTTTTTTTTTAACACAATCTACATACAACAATAGTAGTGAACGTAGATGAAATAGGAGATAATAAAAATCACCAACACAGACAACTCCTGTAAGACATTTTGCAATGGAGGGAGCACAAAATGAGATGGGAGTTTATGATTTCAAGTAAAGATTTGCATTTTTAACTGTTGCTTCTTTGTGTATTTTACTTTATGGATGAGAGATAATTATAGCATGTTGTATCCCGAAGGGGATGATTGTGTAGAGGAGATATGAGCAATGCAGAAAAAGAACAGGAGGAATGGATAGATTAACTCTTTAAGACTTAAAGAGTTAAAGCAAGAGGGTAAAGGATTCAAGTATGGGAATTGGATTTAAAAAGAAAAATAGCAACTTTTATTTTTTCATTGTATGTAGAGGAGAAAGACAACGATTATGGATAAGTCTATGGCAAATTTGTAAATTAAGTTGTGGGAAGGTGAGGGTGGTTGTCTCTTACAGTTTTAATTGTTTTAACTGAAATGTCAGAGAAGTTGTCAACTAAGAGAGTGGGACCTCCATCTAATTAGAAAAAGGTGGAAGCATTGGTAATGTTGACTGCTGTCGATTTTGAAGCACATGTTCATGATTTTAAAGTAAAATCAGTCAACCAAGTTGTGTGAATTTATTCAGCAAAATTCATCTAATTAGGCAAAGGCAAAAAAGAAAAGAAAATCTGGCTGAAGTACAATGGTAGGAAAATGGACTTAAAGGGAATTTGCATGACAGTGAATAGAGGTTATAAGAATCTCACCAGAGACTTTAGTTCATATAATTCCTGCATTTGGTCCCAAATAAAATGAGATCACATCTCTACCTACATACTGAAATAAGTTTAAATGAACTGACTTAAATAAGAAAAACAAACAAACAAACAAAAAAACAGAAAAACACATTTATTTCATTGTTTGGTGTTCTTTATGAACACAATCAGAGTTCTTCATGAGGACATGCCAAAAAGCTGACAACATTTGTTAGAAGAAAATGTAAACTGTAATAATAACTGGTTAAAATGTGGGGACTAGAAACTGCTAGATTATTTACGCCTATAACTTTTCTTCCTTGTTTCATCGGAGGCCTGTAAGACTGTGATCCAACACAGACTCCCATCCCATGAACGAGAGTCATATCATGGACAGCAGAAGACACACACTCCTCTCTGCTCCGACCACGCTGAGGCTGCCCAGTGCCCAGGGTGCAGTTTGGCTTGGAGGATTATTGGTCATTGTGTGGCTGAGACTTGTCTGGTCTCCTGTTTTCTACAGATGTCACAGGGGTTTATTCAGGCTGGCGTGACACTCCTATAACGCGAGCAGTGACTGCTGCATAGAAAGAGCTAAAGGATTTCCTTTGAACTGGGGAAGAAAAATCAATGGTTGAAATAATTCTTATGGGATAGTCTGGTCACAGAGAAGCAATGAACTAATAAATGCATTCTTTTTTAAAAAAAAGTAAAACTAGGGAAATAAAATCGCTATAGAAAGTTTTGTTGTTATTAACGCTTCAGTGAAGTTTCAAAACTAAAAAAAAGAATAGTGTATTTTAAAAGGCAATACGAACAACTCTATAGTGTGTCTCTTTTTCTGGTTCTATCAGTAGTTGAAATAATATCTGAAATGACCCTTTGATATGTTTTCTCCAAGACCAGTCACATTTATGCGAGCACACCAGCCTCAATATCTGATAACAAGATTGTATAGATTTAAAGTAAATTCTGGAGTTGACATTCACACTCAATTGTATGTTCCATTTACAGCATCATAATGGTGTTAACAAGACCCTTAAAATAAACCAAAACCACAAATATTGAAATGTTAGCTCCTTTAATACACATAAATGGCATGACTCACAAATAGGTTTTAAAATATGCCACCCTATGATCACTTTTCTATGCTTCCGGAGAAACTAAAACACATTATTTAATTTCCCACATCCCCTCTGACCCTAATGAGGCACTCAACGTCTCTGTTTGTGTTGTAAGAATCAGTGAAAAACGTTCTGGTCACACCAGCTACACATTTACTCAGCTACATTAAAGACCTCATACCATGGACACGCTCTTCCCTTAAATCCTTCCTCGCAGCTAAGGTGAGTTTTTAATGAAAAAGTGGCCTCTTGTGAATATCTTTCTTGTCATCCCCTTCTCTTAACTATTTTACTGCATTTGTATGTATATGAGAATCATTTGATTTTTTAGCAGTTTTAGTGAAGAAACATGAAACTATTTCTCTGGCTCTTGAGAACACTAATATTTGTCAGTTAAGTTCTGGTAAAAATCTATGCACTTCACACATGTTTTAAACTTGGAGGCTATTGATCATTTATGTTTTCAGGTATTTCTAATTAACTCCTTGGTTACAATTTAAACTTTTAAAGTCATTTTTTTTTCATAGTCATGCACAAAATGTTAAAAGTAAAATGGGATTAAAAACAAACAAAAAGTTAACTCTAGTTCTCTATCCCTCCCCACGTTTTCCAGTTTGCTAACCAGGAACAATCACTCCAATTCTTTTGTCGTTCTCTTTCTTGGTTCACGTCCCTTTTAAAATGAAGTGCACCCTCAGACCAGATAAAGTGTGTGTGTGTGTGTGTGTGTGTGTGTGTAAGTGTGTATATATATATATATATATATATATAAATTTGGCTGGATTGAAAATGTTTTTAATATATCCTCACACTTATTTAACAAGGTGATTGAAAAACATTTTCCTTCAAAACTTGAAAAACTTTGCTCCACTTGCTTCCAATTTCCAAGATGATGATTCTAATGCAATTACAGATAATTTGGGACTTTTAAAAATTTCATTTCTGGAAGCTTTTGGGGATTTATCTTTGTTCCCTGGGAGTATCACATTTCTCAGTAATGTTTTAAATCTGGAGACTGATGTCTTTCAGTCTGAGACATTTTCTTTATTATATTTTTGATAATTTCTCACCACTATTTGTTCTGTTTTTCTGAGATTATTACTTAGATTTTGGACCTTTTTGGCTTAATACTCTTAAGTTTCTTGTCTTTTCTTCATATAGTCCACCTCTAGCTTTTGATCTATTTTATGAACGATTGCCTCAACTTTCCTTTCCAACATATGCCTATCTTTGATGTTTGTATTCATAAATTTTATAAATAATGTCACGAACTTCCTATGTCACCATAATACAACATCATATTATCTCTTGAAGGATAAATTTGGTTTCTCTGATGCTTTACCATCCTGCCTAAATTGTGTGCATGTGTAAGCTCCTTTTGTTTTTATATTTATGGCTTCTGTCTCATTTTACATCCAAGGGTTTCTTCAAATGCTTGAGGATATTTGGGGATCTGTTTCTGGTTTATGGTGAGGTGTTAAATAGCTAAGGAGAAATTCTGTGACACACAAGAGGGCCCTGCACACTTCACGGGTTCCATATTGTGCAGTTAACTATATTTTTGTGGAAGATTCCCAAATGTCTGTAGTTAAATATTTTTCTCCAGGGTGGATTTAATCTTTTAATGACTGCCATAGTTTTGAAGTAGGTTGGAGGGGGCAATCTTATCATTCAGCATATTCTTTCCTTAATATTTTTATTTCCTTTAACATGTCTTATGCTTCCTTTTTCTCTTATGCCCCTATATCCAGAGCCTGTCACATGGTTTTCTTGGATAATATGTGACCTATCTCAGAGACAGCTGACGAAGACAGAGAGAAGGATACACATCTGACGGAACTGGATTTGTAATGAGAAACTAGGAGTCTATTACTTTTTATATGAAGTTGAAAAAAAAAAATCTCCCTGTCTCACCAGTGCCCACAAATACCTTGATTTTGATGCCTCGTATCCTTTAGCTATTTTCAAATGAAATCTTGCACTTACATGTATCAGGAAAAGCCTAAAATTGGGCTTCCACCTTCACCTTTTCTCAATCTTCATTTCAAGATTCAGATATTTTTTTCTCGGCTTATTAGGAAGGCAGTTTAGTTTTCTGATTGTTATTCTCTTCTTAATTTGGAGTGATCATTTGGAAAAATGAAAATGCCTTTGTTGACACTGAAAATTGAGCTCAGTAACTTTTAAAATATGTGATGAATTTGTCGATAAACTTTTATTTGTTTAATAAAACATGAAAATAAGGAGATGGTAGTGCAGGTAACCCAGTAAAGAAAAAGTAGATAAATCCTGAGAGAATTTTTATCCAAAAACTTTCAAGTGGTTTATTTGTTTACCTGATTTTGGTTTGTTTCCTTTTTTGCTTCCATATAAATGTTACACACTCTGCTACTCTCGAAACCATTTATAATACATAGTAGCCAATTTATGGCAGTGACAGAAGAAAATAGGAATCTGTGAAGAGCCTTTATCATATCTCTATAGGTGGTTTTGTACTCATTACTGACTCAGGATAAAGATACGGTCAGTGTAAAAATGGGTATTGACAACATTAGAAATGGACCTTAAGGGTGCTTTTTAATAGAGGTTTTCAGTAAATGTTCTTTGCATTCATTCTGTCCTCAACCAGGACCCTTTCCATTGATCCTGTAAATACAGGTCTTCTTTCCAATTACTTTCATTTCAGTATGGCTTCTCTAAGTAGGGCAACAACCTATTTAAAATTTTCTATGTATGCAATACTGTGTTTCAGAAGAGTTATAAAAGAATAATAGCATATATAATACTGCAAAATAGCTAAATAGTTTAAGTACACAAGTATCTATATATTTATATCTATAGCTAAAGGATCATATTAATGTTGTGTTGAGTCAAGTAGCAAAGCATTCCTATAAACAGCCCACTATCAGTAATACTACTAAATATGTTCCTTTAGGGAATAAGTGGTGCATATAGGCAAAAGGGTAAACTAGCAGATCCACAAAGAAAGGGGGTGAAGCAGAATTATACAATCAAAATGTTAATTACATTAGGTTGGTGCAAAAGTAATTGTGGTTTTTGCAATTATTTTTAATCTTTTAAACCGCAATTATTTTTGCACCAACCTAACAATATGATTACCTACTGAGAAAACTCAAGAGAAGTAGAGAGATCGTTATTACAGCTTATAAAAAAATTCAGCATGAATGATATATACTACAAAATTCAAGTTTTAGAACCTTTTACTATCATATGCAAACTACACTCAGTCTTACAACATAATTAAGGAAACATACTGACTATAAGATTACTCAATCATTAAGTTTTAAAAATTACAATATTTATGTAAAATACTTTAAAACTTTACTGACGTACATATGAAAAAGTCTTGAAAAAAAATGGACTTTTGTCCACTTTGTATAAGATTCAAGATTATAAAGTAACACTTATCACCAAATTATACTACAAATTTAGACAATTCCCTTCCAAATATTGGACACTTCTTTTGTTTGCCTTAACGTTTGCTTTTGTTTTGGAACCAGGAAAACTGACACTAAAATTCATATGGCAAATTTAATATTTACCTAAAAAAAGACAAAAAAAAATTAAAGAATAGTGAGTAGCTCTACTTAATATTTAAGCATATTTTAGATTATACTAATTCACAGTTCAGTGCTGGTGTCTGAATAGACAAAAAGCTGATACAAAACATAAAGTCTTAAAATACAGCAAAATGCACAAATATTTACTGAATGAATAATAATGATGAAACTTAAAATCATTAAGAGAATGAGTTTTTTCAATAAATGGTCTTTATACAACTGAAGAGCATCTAGATAAACGAATAAACAAACAAAAAAGCAAAATAAAGGCAAAGCAGAGCTCTATATCATTTCCTAGTCCAGAATACTAAATCCCAGATTTAGCAAAGACTTAGATATGACAATAAATAAAACCCACACAGAAGTTTTCATTTAGGAAAGGCTTTTCTAAGGAGCACCCCCAAATCCAGAGGCTAAAGGAGACAAAATTGATGAAAAGTATAAATACTACCAATCTGTGGATGTCAAAACATTATAAACAAAGGCCAAGATAAATTACAACTTATGATAAATTGGATATATTCCCAAAACCTTATTTTTGAACAAGAAAAGGATTTCAAAATCAGTAAAAGACAAAAATAACTAACAGTCAATAAAGAAAATGAGTCAGCAGTGGACTCTGATAAAGAAATGCAAAGTGTCTTTTAAACCTGTTATTCTCCATGACACTCATCTGAAGATAAACATTAACTTGAAATATGAATTACAGTGTTTTAGTATTCAGAAGGCTAAAAATAATTTTTTTGGGTAAGAATATGTAGAAATAGGAACTGTTAACACACTTTGAATGAAATTATAAATTCCTATGTATTTTTGAAGGTTTTTCCACAGCATTTATGACCTTTAATTTGTTAGAACATACCTGAAGATATATTTGCAAAGATGTGTGTTTTATTTATTGCAACTTTAATTATTGTACAAGATATCAGTAATAATCCCACAAAAAGAGTAATTTTATAATTAGATCCATATGTGATTGCATGTGGGAAGGAGAACTAAGAGTTAGGGTTCAGAGACAGGAAAGAGACTTTTCACTATTCCTTCTCTGGCTGTTTGATGTTTTACTTAGTGCATATATTACCTTCTCTCTCTCTCTCTCTCTCTCTCTCTCTCTCTCTCTCTCTCTCTCTCTCTGTCTTTCTCTCTCTCTCTCTCTCTCTCTCTCTCTCTCTCTCTCTCTCTCTCTCTCTCTCTCTCTCTCTCTCACACACACACACACACTTAAAACAATGCTGGTAAGGGAAATTATCCAAAAGGAAGGCAAAGGGTGCGGAGTATAATAAAGCCAAGAGTGAGACTGATTCAGAAAATGTATGAAAATTTATCCTATAAAGTCTCTATATTTGCAAGAGCTGTGACACAATTAAGCCTTTAATGTGATAACGAGTACAGGCCGTTATACAAATTGATGACAAGATTAACAATATCCTTATATTAGAAAGTGACATAATTTACAGAAAGCTCTCCTTTGATGTAATACCATTCATCATTCCAAAGCTTATCTCAGGAAATTAATATATATATATATATATATATGTATGTATAATTTATTTATTTATTTTTTAAATTTTAATAGGGGAGCACTATGATGGATGTCGGGATTTCAGGCTTTCTGACTGTATGGTTTAACCCAGTAAAACAATTCAGAATATCTAGAAATTTGGAAGACTGGCATACATTCAAGCTAAGTGTGCCTGGGTATCATTTTTCTCCACCGAAGAACTGAGCAGCAGTAAATTCAATACTATGCTCCCTGACAATTACTTGGAATGTAGCAATTCTGTGTTCTAGGTAAATGCAGAGCTGCACAAATCAGCAAAACCTGGGCTAGGAGAATGATCTGTTTATGAAAACTAAAGAGCCAGTAGGGCATTTATCTCAATGAAAGGCAATGAAAGTGCCATCTTACATTTGTATCATGTAAGGTTTGTACAGTTATAAAGCACTCTCATATAAACTGACATTTTATTTTTGACTGGAGCAGCAACTCTGAGTAGCACGGGAAGCTATTATCGTGGATGAAGAAACCGACTGCGTGATTTGGTCAGGATCATAGGGAAAGGCAAATGGCAGAGCCAGCTCTAAATGCTGGGTTTCTGATATCATAGAGGGTCTCTTCTCCTCATATCTAACTCATTGGCCTCATTACATTTTACATATATATGTATATATGTAATATATACATATTTATATATATATATTATATATGTAATATATATATTATATATAACATAATATATATAATAATATAATATATATAATATATAAACATTTATATAAAACATATATATATAAAACGATTAAGATATTTAACATAATATTGTAACAAAAATTATACACACACACACTCCTTTTTTTTTGCTATGTACTTTTTTCCTATTCTAAATCTGATTAATTATTTATGCCTCCTAGAAGTCTATTTTTTTAATTGGCTAGAATTTTGGATACAAATAGAGCAATAGCTGGAGAAAGATATGGGGTCAAGGGGAAGTACACAAACCCACCCCCTCCCATCATACACACACACACACGCACACACACACCTGCATAAACATATGTAAGGCTAGAGCACATGTTTGTTGCTGAGGCAAACAGAACCCACTGGGGATTAAGAATAGGAAATTATATCTAATATATAGACATACCTGAGAACACAGAGCAAGAGAGAATTCAGAGAAGAAATGGAAGTATCAGCCTTTGAGGGAGGAAAGACTTTTCTTACTCATTCTATGAGAGAAAAGATGGACACACATGGTAATTGACAGCTTTTTTCAGTAGGTCCTTACTCTGCTTTTTTCAAAGACCTGCACCAAGCAATGTTTAGATTACACTGAATTACACGTTTGTGACAAATACATTTTATTTCATCACATGACATAGTGAAATAATCATATATATTCATATATATTATACATAAATTTATATTAGTACTGAGGAGGAAGTAGTCAAAATGTCTGTCTTAGTTTTAAAGTTGTAATAGATTAATTAGAGGGATAAGAAGGCAATCAAGCTATGTGATTAATGGACTGAGGGGCATAGATTCTTTAGTGATAAAAACATCTGATGGAATAAAATAAAATTAAGTGTCTGAAAGTATTGTGTAATCTTAAGCCTATACCGGGAAGAAGAGTTTTATTGTGAACATGCATGTATTTGCTTTATCCCCACTACTAGACTGCAAGCTTCCTAGGAGTGAAAAACCTCTTCCATCTCTCTATCTTATATAACACATTGCTTCTGCTATGTAGAACCTTTCAAATTCTCACATTAAAGAAATTGTTTTTTTGACACATAACTATATGAAAGGCTTACATGTTTGTTTATTTTCTGAATAATACAGGCGTGGAATGAAATGTTTAATTGCACTGGCTCTGCTACTTACAAATTAAGTAAGTAAGTTACATAACCTAAAGTAGGTTTAATAATAATCACCCTATGGCATTTTCATGAAGATTGAATTAAATAATTCATATAAAGTACTTGTACAATGTGGGACATCTGGCAACTTGCCATAAATGCGAGCAAATATCATTACTAGTTACCATTAATTGATTTCCTTGGCTACAGGGAAGAAATCATGCACTTTCAAAACACTGGAGATGAGAATATTCTGGGTCCCCAATTTCCATTGCTTGGGTCTCATACAAGCAATGCTATAGTTTGAGAGTTTTCAAGGCAGCTACTTTTATATACTTCATATCTTTAAGATTAACTAAAGTCTTTCAAGGAAATACAATTAAGAGAGCTTATGTCAGATTTAGTTTCATGATTTGACACAACAAAATATCCACATCTGTCTAAAAATGGATTAGGGGGATTCTTATGAATTTTATGTCCCATTCCAAAAGTAGAGCTGAGCTGCAAGGCCCCAAATCCCTGTGAAGTACAACTTCTCTCAGAAGAAGAATGTATCTTGGCTCCAAATTGCTTTTCACAATTCTTATACTCAGTACATGACTGAAATAAGGATCAATCCAGACTCTAGTCTCTCTGCAGATAAATAAATGATGGGCAATATCCCCAAGACAGGCGGAGTTCTTGATGGACGGACAAGCTGAATACATAAACACACATGAAAGACCAACTGTGAGCACACATCCTATGTCCCTTTGGTCACTTTGCACACATCATCTGATGTCAAAAGTTCCTTTTGGGAAGAATTTTCTTTGAGGTTTCAATGATATTCGTAGGTTTATTTCCTATTATTGTTGTCAAACAAGAAATGTGATACAAGATTCTTGTCCTGTAGATTACAAGCACTGACTTACCTTGTCTATATTATATATATATATTTTTTTTCTGATAAAAGATAAGTTATTAATAACCTGACAATTTTTCAGGTTATTAATAACTTATCTTTTATCAGAAAAAAATATTATCAGGAGTACATTACAAAAATCTAAGTGAGTTCATTATTCTGGCCATTTAGAAATTCTAGATTAATATTAGAGATAAAATCATTTGAAAAAAAAGTCTCAGCTCTAAATGCATACTATGCCGCAAAAGTATGAGAAAACGATTAAATCTGGCAGAATATACATTGTCATTTTCATATATGCAAATGACCACCAGAATGCAACTATTTATCTGTCTAGTCATCTATCATCCATCCATCCATCCTTTGGGTCAGATTCAGTCAATTTCCTAAAGAGAAGAAAATTGAAGCTACAATAAGCACATCCACATTATTATACATAATGTTGGTGTTAATTCTCATGTTCTGACACAGTGCTGATGTAGGTCATAAGAATTCTCTCATTTGGTATAATCAGGAATTGCCCTCTTGCATACTCAGCACAGAAGAAGCACGTGTACATGTTTAAAGAGTAATATAAGACTAATTCATTCCCAGGCTTACACTTATTCTTAGCTCAACTTTAAATAATTATTTGGCAAGCTTTGTCTCATTTTCACTTCTGATGAAAGCAGCCCTTTTCATTTAATGTGGGCTTACTAAATTAACAGATATTTCTTCACATCGCATGTTAGGCATCAAACAGGGACTGGCTCAGGAAAAGGAACTGTAGTTGATCATGTGATTTAGTGAAGCAACAGAACATAACTGACTCACGCTCCATTATTATTAATTAGTTCATAATTTTTTTCTCATTTTTTGCAGAATGAAATTCCAAGATCTTCAGCAACCTAAAACATTTTAGAAAAACACCAAACTAGACAAGTAGTTGAAAAACACTGAAATAAAATTGTGTGTTATATGAATGTTTTAATCAAGTGACATCCATTTTGGCACTCGGATGTGAAAATTACAGGCATATGTGCTTTCCCTTCATGCTTCTGCTGATAGAAATTTAATTGTTGCCAGTGCCTTTGCCTGGGCCATGTGCTAAGTTTATGTGGGAATGCCATCTTGGGGAGCATGTGTGACAAGGAAGGAAGAAACGGGAAGAAGGAAACCAATACAAGTCATATTGCCAAGGTGCGCCACCATTTTGAGGGACGCATGTGTGATCCTGTGGAACCTTCAGAGGATCCTGAGAAAGAGTCCAGGGGATCTGAGTTGAGATGTAGTTAGGTTGCACCCGTGATCGGCTGTTTGACATCCATATGGAACTGGCCACCACGTTGTACACTGGCTGGGGTAAAAAATGTGCATATTAAGGGGTTCATAAAAGGGAATCAGGAAAAAAAAATTAAAGCCAACAAGCAAAACATTTTCAGGATGAGGGTAAAAGGGATCAACTATATGGTGATGGAAAGAGAACTGACTCTGTGTGGTGAGCACACAATGTGATATATAGATGATGTATTGCAGAATTGTACACCTGAAACCTATGTAACTTTACCAACAATTGTCACCTCAATAAACTTTAATTAATAAAAGAAAAAAAGAAAAAAAAACTTCAGGATACCACATTTACACAGACTGACACTATACAGCAGTGAATAATAAGATTGAATGGAAAACATATATAGTTAGCTTATGTTATAAAATTTTAAAATTCTATTGGCATTTTTATAATAAGAGCTTGTAAATTTGACAGCCATTCTAATAGGAAAAAATTTAAACAATCTCTTTTACATAGACAAGAAATATTAACAAATACATGTATAACCTTTGAAAAATTGCCACTGCTACTTTAATTCATATTTGTTCACTGAAGAATTGTTAAACCTCCTCTAAATTGTTTTTGTAGTGCATATGTATCCAAAAAAAGCAGAATATTAGCTTTCATTGCTTTTTTTTTCTTACATAATCAGACTGTGTCTAATCACCTCAGCATTCTGATTACAAGTTAATCAGGCACTTGAAAATTTCTGTTTTAAAGACTAATGGTAAATACATAGAGTTCTCATTAGCAAACTCTATACTAGTCATACAGAGTCCTTTGATTTATTTCTTTTCCTGTCTTGAAAAATTATTATATCTGATTCTCATGATTTTAATTGTGACAATCTCCCTCCCCCGCAAATTCCACCAAATTTTTAGTGAACAAATTCATAATCAATAGTCATATATTTTACTTTAAAATGCCTCCTGCTGCTAAAGCAATTGAGAATTAGGTACAGTGGGGAAGAGTACTGGACTGGGAGTTAAGAGACGAGTTTTACACTAAAGCCCTGTGAGCTGTCAGGTACACACATTTGGGAAGGCTGGTTTAGCCCTCTCGGTTTCACCACTTACTCACTTATACTAGTGAATAACTAAGTATATATTTAGCTTTAGAATCAGCTTTTGGAGCCAGGCTGATTGCCTTCAGATTTTAGCTCTAGCAATGAAGGAATGAGTGACTTGGAGGCAAGTAGTTTCATTGCTCTGACTCTCAGTTCCATCAACTGTTAATTAAAAAAAAATAAAAATATGAATTCCGACTTTTGAGAATTAATTGAAATAACATGGAAAGCATGAGCCTAGACCATAGCCCGTTGTAAACAGTAGAGGTTTCTTATCATTTGCCCTTTCCCAGAATGCACAGCGAGAACCCACTGGCCGGAGTTCATTATTACCCTACCACCCTGGCCCACATCTTTTTTCTGCATATACGCTAAGTAAGAAAAGTCCCCTCTCCATCCAAGCCCGGACCTTCCACGTCATCCCTGAATCCTCTAATGCTTTGTCTACTAAAAGAGGTTTAGATGTTGATATTGTCTTCTTTTCTACACCTCAAAGTCTCCCTTTTCTCTCATCAAGATGGACATATGCCCTATTGCTTTATCCTTATGTGTGCACGCACATGTGTGTATGTGCATGCGTGTGTGTGTGTGCATGTGTGTGTGTTCCCTGACTCACTATCTCTCTCCAGCTATTTCTCTCTTTGATCCCCATGGGATTCTAAAGAGCTGTCTTATCTATTCTGTCTCAACTTTGTGTCTCATTCACTCTTCATCCCATCTGTTCCCATGATGTCTAGGTCATCTTACTCACCTCTCAACATCATGCAGCAGAACTGAACCCTCATTTTATCTTAGGATACTCCCTTATCTTGGTTCCCTGTCACTTCTCCATCCTCAGTTTCCTCCTGTGACTGATTCACTGATAATGGGGCCTCCTTTGCTAGTTTCATCTTTGTACTCAGCCCGCACTGTTGAGGTCATTCAGTCTTCTCTCAAAATGAATTCCCTAAAACGATCTCATCTATCCTCATGGATGTAAGCATCGTTAAATGCTACTTATACACAACTTTAAAAAGACACATGACAGACGCTAGCTAGATATTAAATAAATATAGATAATAAATAAAATAGATAATACATATAGATAGGTACTTTTAAGGCATATGCTCTTATGACAGCTCAGGTTTAAATCCTAGTTCGGCAACTTAGAAGCCACACAAGTTTGGACAAATCACATAACCTTGCTGTGCCTCACTTTAACTCTCTTTCATAGGGTTATTATATTAATCAATGTTGAGTCCTTTAAAAAGTGTCTGGCACATAATAAGTGCTATATAAATATTTAATGTCATTGCAATTTTTACAGTAATTCACATTATGGTTCCCCTACTTAAAACCTTTCTTCCACTGTACTTAGAATAAAATTCAGCATCTTTATATTAGTTTAGAAGGCCCTGCCTGTTCTGACACCAGGTTTTCCCTCAATCTCAATTCCCCCTTGTTCATCAGGACTATCTCCTCCATCTCCTCTTGTTCATTCTCCTCTAGTCACAGGGGTCTTTGATGATGATGATGGTTAGCTTCTCAGTCATGGAAATCTTTTTTGTCTCAGGGAGTTTGCACATATTCACCCCATCCTACCCTGATTTTCACAGGCAGCTCCTTCACACCCTGTAGAGTGAAGTGTAAGCATATCTTCTTCTTATACACACTGTATTCCATGGCTACATTTCTGGGGTTGCTCCCTAACCCCATTATTTTCTAACTTCACCCTTGCTTATTTTCTTCATAGCACTAACCACAGTTTAAGCAGCTAATGTTTATGATTTTGTTTCTGTTCTTCTCTGCTAGAATGTAAAATTCAGGAAGGCAGGAATTCTACCTTTATTTTCAACGTGCTGTGTTGCACACTTACTAGGGCCTCAAAACTATTTGTGCAAAATTGAGTGAATGAAGACATAGGAAAGTAGGGGTTTTTGTGTTGTTTTTTTTTTAATCTCAATATAAAGTAAAACTCTAAAAGGATCAGACAAAAGGATCTCATAAAGCAGTGAGAGCATTCAAGCAACATTAAAAATCCATGAGCAAAGGATGTTAGAGTGAGTCTTCTGCATTTCTGTATCTTTCTATATTTTTTAACGAATGGAGAATAGGATTAATATTATTTTGCAACATATTTGTGTAACAAAATAATATTGGATTACAATTAGTCCATGCTTCTAAATAATGCTAGAAGATTCCACCCTAATAATAAAATCCAAATATCTTGTTGTCGCTATCTTTACAAAATTCTGAATATTTCAAATATTCTATTCCATGTCCTTGTATTTACTTAGTGGCTTTTCAAGCTTTCATTATAGGCATCTATAGTTTCCAACAGTCTAATCATGATTATTGCATGACACATTTGGAAAGTTTTAGCCTGCCGATCAGATGTAATCTAATGTCCCATTTAAAAATGGATCCCATCCTGTATGTAGTGAACCACTGGGAGTAATCTACTCTCTACCAGCGAGCAATGGAACCCTTTGTGGCAAATTCAGTCTTCTAGAGCGGTGGGTGACCACTGGTAATTGCCCTCCTGGGGGTATTAATTGGGACCCTGGAGCACTGGAAGAGTTAATTTACCTCATGCAGTGAACACTTGAATTCTAGAGAAGTATGCTTAGTTTGGTTCCAAACAAAGCAGAATTAAGACAGAAAGTAAAAGTAGCTTAAATCATGTACTATAACACACATTCAGGTGAAAACCAAAAAAGGAATGTAGTTAAGATGTCATTTTGCTTCCACGGGCATTTCAGGAATTTGTAGTTCTTAAGCTCAATGTTTTTTCCCCCTGTTTCAAAGAGCAGGATTCTGGCTGTACAATATTGACACATTTGCAATTAACACGGGGCGTTGAGACATTTTAAAAGCTCGTGGTGCTGTATAGTCATTTCCAGGAAATACTCTGTCTGTGAAATTCTACAAAAAAGCCAAGAGAAAAAATGAAAAGAAATGAATACACTTGGCAAGGGTATAGCGTCCTGAGCTGCTTCAGCATCGCAGATGGCCATGAACTGACGAATCACTATGTCACTTCACCGGCGTGGGAAACAAGCACAGCTATAAATTGAGAGGATGCTTTTGTTACCAATCAATTTTCTTGAAAGTGAATATCAACTTAAGAATACATATTAATGTCATAATATGCCATCATTCCAGTAGAAAAGACCTATGGCCACAGGTCTTCTAACTCTGTTAAAGCCACAGAAAACCAGCAGAGCGGCTCTGACTGAACTGGAATTTGGGGGTCTAAGACTCACCGCCCTCTTCCTTGGTCAATCACCCAAGAGTAGGATAAGAGGTACTTTTCAGAGCTGAAGGTCCTTTGGGCCAATGGAGTAGGTCAACTCTTAGAATAACATCAAAATAAGTTGTTGGTTTTTCCCCCCAAATTCAACAAAATGCAGTCACCCTATTTTCTTAATCTCCACAGAACTTGGATTTCCCACGTGACATTCTGCATTATTATTATGTGTGTTTATTTCACATATCTACTTTAAACAGAGGTCTGTATCTTGCTCACATGCATGTTCCCTGTGGCATTTTAACACAGCAGTAGCAGGTGCTCAATAAAAATGAATTCATTAATTAAAGTCTTAGGCTCTTTCCTTGTTGTCAGATGCAGGACTGATAATATGAAATGATTATACTCTCCTTCACTGAAAGTCAAATTTACTCAGCTGAAACCCGAAGGAAGAGAAGGTATTCGCTGGCAAGGAGGCAGAGGAAGGGTATTTCTGTCAAGGGAAACAGGCGCTGTAAAGGTTTACTAACGTTGGAAAGGAAAGAGAGAATTCAGCCATTTGAAAGGAAGTCAGAATTCCTGGAGCTGAGATTATGAGGGGCAGAGAGATGGTGGACAAAAAAGCCTACAGAAATTAGTGGAACTCTGGTGTTGAGACACTGTGTTTCCTGTTAAAGGTTTTGCATTTCATCCCAAGATAATCTGGAATCTTTACGCGGGGAGAGGTCTTTTCAGATCTGTAAATCAAAGAGAGCAGTTGGTCGGCAGTACTTTCCCCGGATTAGAAGGGTAGAACACTGAAATCACTGAAACTGTTCTGGACATCATCACAATTTATATCACTGCAGCTCAGCTTCAAATGTTCACACATGTGCATATGTACACACACACACAAATTCATACAAAATATCTCTTACAAACTCAGTTGGGATACTTACACGTTATTACCTTACAACAAAATTCATATTCACATGTTATTTATCAGACCCTACAATAATTTCAGAAACATTTTAGCAAAGGAAATATTGGACTGTTCATAGAGACGTTGTTTTTCTGCAATCCTACAAAAAATATTTAAAACTCTATAGCTGTGTTAGCCTTCAACTGCATGGCACCTATGATTAGTCATGGCAGTCTGCCAGGGAACAAAAGTTTGCTCAAAGGGAACAAAGGAAAATATGTTGTTTGCTCATTAGAATGTTCCCTGGTTACAAAACATTCAAGAGTTAGAATGACAGCAGGATAGAGTTGGATGGACCTTAGAGATTCTGGGACCCAATCTCATTTCCACATTTCAGATGAGATGACTGAGCTCTCAGGAATGAAAGTTACTTGCTCACAATCCTCACATCTATTCCTTAGGAACAGAGGAGAAAGCTTTGAAATCTTTGAGAGATTTCCCTCAACTTCCCAGACTAACCACATGAAAAAACATCTACCTACCGCCTAGAGGTGTTTCTGTGCCTTATACTGAATTACAATAGCCCTGTGCATGTCTGCAAATCCTTATTCTTTATAAATTATGGGGTCATTCCGCTGACCTTATAATCCCATATGTCATAGATTAAAAAGAAGCAGGACCACGGCTTCCTTCTACCAAAAAATACTCTTTTTAATTGAGATCAGCCACAACAAAAATCAACTGCCATGTTTCCCCAAAAATAAGACCTAACCAGATCATCAGCTCTAATGCGTCTTTTGGAGAAAAATTAATACAAGACCCGGTCTTATTTTACTGTAAGTAAAATAATATAATATAATATAAGTAACATATAATATAATATAATATAATATAATATAATATAATATAATATAATATAATATAAGCAAAATAATATAATATAATACTGGGTTTTATATTAATTTTTGCTCCAAAAGATGCATTAGACCTGATGGTCTGGCTAGGTTTTATTTTTGGGGAAACACGGTAGCAGCTGCTTCCCAGACAAGATTTAGTGATTCACAACCTTTGTTGGCATCATCTTAGAGAGCGAATAGATAAAACACCTGTTTTTCCACACCTGTGGAAACATCATCAAAGATCACTCCTAACTCCACAGCCCTGAGAAAGAGGACAATAAACCATTTTCTTCCTTTCACTCATTTGTAGGGTCTTTTTCTCAACCTACAATCATTTCAAGTTCAGCTTACTTTAAGTTTAGTGATTAATTGAAACATCGTTATTTTAGATTGCCTTTCTCTTTGGAAGTATCAAAAAATAAATCAAAAGACCACTCTTTTAAAACAGATAACGCTCTCTAGAATAATAAATTCTGTTCAATGATCTTTAGCCTGCTGTTATCAAAATTCTGTACATATTAATACTACCTTTCTCCCATGTTCATAATCCAGCTGTAATGATTTCTTTTGATCTTTCTTTCATTAGACTCCACAGATCTGTAACCCCTCGATATTATTCTTTTTCCT
The DNA here is from genome assembly GCF_964194185.1 of Rhinolophus hipposideros. Taxonomy (NCBI): domain Eukaryota; kingdom Metazoa; phylum Chordata; class Mammalia; order Chiroptera; family Rhinolophidae; genus Rhinolophus; species Rhinolophus hipposideros. The sequence goes on along the minus strand of NC_138071.1, from coordinate 24,537,063 downwards.
AAACTGAACTTGAGTGTCTGATCTTTAGTCAAACAGTGTTCTAAAGAACTCAGTTTTGCTTACCTTGAATAAGAAGTTATAATGACCTCAATCATTGCAGTTGGATGTTGTTTTTGCAAGCGAGGAAGTATCTGAGCTTGATGAGATGTGGGGAAATGTGGCAGATTTGTTTTCAGTGCACAAACTGTAATCGTAAGCAGTGACCTGGAGAAATGTCACTTACATTGGACTCCCAAGTTGTCACGCTTAGGAGCTTAAAGAAACCTTGAAAGTAAAATGTTTAAAGAAAGTGCAATGTGGTGTGGTGTGGTGTGGTGGTGTGTGTGTGTGTGTGTGTGTGTGTGTGTGTGTGTGTGTGCGCGCGCTTAAGCAGATGAGGGGAGATTTGCCAAGATCCAGTAAAGCTGAAAAAGCCATACGAATCAATGTGTTGCATGAAACAGTGGTTCCACTTCCATGCACAAACTCTATAGAGAGCCTCTGACGGTGTAGTTTGGATGAAATAAATTAAACAATAAAAATAAATGAGCATATTAACCAGTTTTGCATAATTTTCTATGTTAATAATAATTAATATTTTTACATTCAAACTAGATATCAAAGAATACACTTTTTATTGACTTTCATTAGCTTATTGCTTAAAAGCACCTCTCACTGATGTTTACCAAACACCAAAAAGTAAGACAATAAGTCCTTTATATTATTAATTCATAGTTTCTAAATTCATGGCTATAACTATTTTTTGCTATCATAGGCATATTTAATTTTTTTCTTTATCAACTTGCTCAGTTGGGCCTTACATCAATTCCCCCTAACCTATACTTTGTTTTTTTTCATGTGAACATTTATGGGACAAAATATTCCTATGGTTGGATCTGGGATCAGAAAGCAAACACCTCTCTACAATCCAAATAAAGAGGGAGATACCTGGAGTCTAATTTTGTCTGATGACACCTTGAGGGTACTAATTAGTGAACAATAGGGACATGGGATAGGATAGCATACTTGCAGGGCACTGCCTGTGGCAGGCTAAGTCTTGGTTACACACCAGGAACCTGCATGCTACATGCACAGATTGTTAGAATTGTAAACTCAATTAGTTTACAAACCCAGAATCTCCTGTTAAAGGTCGTCAAACAACAATGAAGACTTTGAGACAATGCATCTGATGTCAATGGACAGAGCTGCCCAGCAAATAGAATATAATTTGATCTTGCAGAACTCTGTAATGTCTAGGTGCTTACATGGATATCTTTGATATGTTCCCTCAATTGAGACTTTTAGCTAGAAAGGATTGTTTTTCTTGTTTTAAATATACGGTTAAGTCAAGGGACCAGATTACTGACTATGCCGTAAGAGTAAAGGTGGTCATATAACACTTGCCATTGCATTATGCAAAGATGAAAGCCACACTCATAAGAAACAGAGAACTCAGGAGACCCAATGAGAGCACGAAAAAAGTGGAAAAAGCACTAGTTTGATGAACGGATGCTTCTTAGTCACCCCTCCACCAGCTAACACACCCAAAAGTGAACACCTGCTTGAATAAGACAATAAAATATACTGTAAAATGAAAAGACGTTTGACAAAGGTGTTGTGGACTATGTAAATTAGTGCAACTGTAAAATCTCCTTTTATTAAATCCAGGATTCAGCAGGGAGCAGAGCTCATCTGCATTCTTTTCTTATGGAAGCTGTAAATAATCATCGGCATGAGTTTTACCGATTAACGGAGAGATTTATTATCACAGTGCAGGCACAAATTGCTCCTGACAAGAGACAGTTTGAAAAGGTGGCCAATTGAGGAACATGATGAACTGAAGTTAAATAATGCAGTGCTGCCACCAGGGGCTTTCTGGACGTGGGTGAAATAATGCCTAGAAGGTGGCGCCTGGGGTACTGGACCCGTGCTGTTAGGGAACAAGTACTTCGGTTATCTGGCAGGCTTTGCATTACTCCCCAATTGGTCAGCTAATTAGACATAAGTCTATAACACAAAAATAAAATTGCACATACTTGCTATTGCTTAAATCAAACTTTTTTACATTTAAATGATTATGTCGTTTATCATGTAAAACACATTCTGATTTCGTCTTTATGGGTAAAGAAGAATTGAAGAACGGATAAAGAAAACCAACCGTTGACAAAGTTTGTTTTGATGTGCAGGAATTTGAATAAAGCAAGAAAAAGTTTAAAAACTACAAGCACATTCTTATTGCATTTATTTGTAGAAAGCACACATGTCCTCTGAGACACAGTGTACATTTGAATATTCAACAACCTGTCATTTATAGTCAACTGTGCAGACTTGTAACTATTGCCAATACGACAAGCCTGCACCTATCGCCAATCCTTTTGCCGGTCACCCCATTCCATGAATCCTTTCCCCAAATACAAATCCATGCCAATGATGTGCCTCATATTAACCTCCTTACCCCACTGAAATCATGCCACTTTTTACTTTACCAGAATGATGCCCAAAGGCACAGCTTAAATCCTTTTTCCTCCCTAATGATCTAAAATTGAATTTATTGAGAAAGAGAGACCAGGTTGTCCACTCATTTTAAGAACATCATATGTTCCCTTAAAAGGCTAATAAAATAGGAACTGAAGACTAAAATATGCCTCTAGCTACAATGATACTAATAATTACAAGGCCTTATAGTTAAATATTATCAGAGTACAGTTTCATATAAATCTTATAAAGCCCTGAGAAGTAGACCAAGCTATTAACTATATATGCGTGTGTGTGTCCATACATATATATATATATATATAATATATACATATTATATATAAATATATATATATATATAATTTAATTATATATATTTATACATTTAGAATATACATATATATATATGTATAATCTAAAGCTCACAGCCAGTAAGTTTCTTGTTCAAGGTCACATAACTAGTAAGTAATAAGAACTAGACAAGGACTGGTTTTCCTGATTCCTAGAGTCAAACTATTCCTGTACAAGAATAGTCACTTAAACGTGACCCACAAGTTACGAAGGACTGCAGGGTTATTGCATCAAGTGTAAACATGCCCTAACAAGCACCAGGACTAATTTAAGAATGAGTATTTTGCACAAAGATTCTCACCTGGTCTAGGGTCATAGCACCAGGACACTGAAGTGCTAGGTGGTGACCGTCCCACACCCACCTCCTCCCTGACTGCTCTCTCCCTCTCTTCTCTCCAGGAAGGTTAGAATCCAGGGCTTTGGAGTCACACAGATCTGATCTGAGTACATTTTTTTTCTGGCTCTGCCATTACTGGCAACATTACCTTTAGCTATTTATTGAACTTCTACAGCCAAGTCTTAGTTTCCTCTTGTGAAAGTGGCAGTACGTGTAAAAGGCTTGGTACAACTTAACTAACATGAATAAATATAACCAATTATGATAGCAATATATACAGGTAATGAGGAATTAACAAAGTATAAATTTAAACTGTAAATCAATTTAAATAAACTTTCTGATGCCATATACTTTGTAATTCATAGATATTAGATACCAATAATTAAAACTCTATTCTATAGAAGAGTATGTCATTTTATTATTATTATTATAATTATTAACTGTATTATTAAAACAATAATTATGGTATTAATATAATCAATGTCATAGTAACAATAAAGCATACTATTAGCATAATAGTTATTACATTATAATGTAATAATATAACAATTATATTGTTAATATAATAATAACATAATAAGTTATAATACATTCTTTACCTTGATGCAGCTACTCCTTTTTTTAGGTATATGAGTATATACTCCACTTTTGATAAGCAAATTATCAAATAATTTGACAGCCACACTTAATTGTTGTTTAAAGAAGTTTTCAAAATACCTCAGTGGAAAGGCACAATTAAAAATTTTTATATAAACTTCCAATACAGCAAATAAATTGGCAGTGTATACCACTCACTGCCAGAATTATCACAGCAAAATAGTGCACGAAGCAATTGTGGAATGAATACTTGAAAACTAGGCCAATGTTTTGTAAAAATATGCAAAAATTGTCAAACCAATGAATTTTCACCCTTGCACATACCAACTCACAGAAATATTCTAGAGAAAAGCTGATGCTAAGTTTCTGTGTGGTGTGTAACTATGAAAGGAAACGTATTTTTGCAGAAAGACTTTTCATGGTAGCCATAACTAAGCTAGTGAGATGCCAGCACTTTCGTAAAAAGAAGTCTACTTATTCTTCATATAATCATAAAAACAAATGGTCAATATTCACTCATTCAGCACATATTTATTTAGAATCTAATCTCAATGTTCTCTCATTCAGCACATATTTATTTAGAATCTAATGACACTCAACGTTCGAAGCAACAGATACATAGTAGTTTAAAAAAAATAGATAAAAGTCCTTGCCTCATGGATCTTATATGCTAGTAGATAGAAAATAAATAACCAAAAAACATACACCTTGGAGGCTGAGAAAAGTTAATAGGCTCTTAAAAATAGGTACAATAAATAAATATATAAAAAACAAAGCAAACAAGAAAACCTACAAAGCAAAGAGAAAAACCCACAAAACAAACTCTTAAGAATTGTATAAATTTGGTAAACTGGACTTTGAATTAATTTGAATAATTTTGAATTACTTCCTGTAAGTATACACTGTGTCTTTTATGTCAGAGGCCAGTTCTCCTGCAATCAAATTTTGCTATCATTTTTTTTCCAATAAACTAATTTTCTCAGTTCTTTTAATCATGGGTCTTCCTTACCTATACTTGAAATTTTTTATACGTGTACAAATTTGCTATTAGCTTTTCCTTTTCTTCTTTATTATGTCACATGCGGTTCAAGAAATAAAGAAATTAGAAATGACAGACATTAGTTGGGGTAAAAGGATGTTGCTAAGTTAGTCCAGGAGAGGCAGAGAAAATTCGAAGATGGTGCCCATGATATCTGCCCTTGGTATGGTATCCACACCTGTATGGAAATCCCCTGTTCCTCATGCCTTACCTAGAGTGCTGGAAGAACTTGTGACTTACTTCAGGAAAATATAAAATGCCAAAGGTCAAGAGATTGTTTTTCAGATGTAACTAGAAACCCTCAGCAGTTGACTTTGAATTAATCAAAAGGGAGGTTATCTTCGATGGACCTGACCTAATCAAATGTCCAGGATTTGTGGTAATTTTTTACACAGCAACAGAAAACTAATACACTATGATTTCAATCTTTGTTATAGTTTAAATTCCTCTAGCAAAACAACAGCAAATTTAAATTGGGGGGGTAATGAATTCAAGATTATTTCAAAACTGATAGATACATAGAGATGTATTCTATGATTCAATTTTTTTATATTTGCAAAAATCCATATTTTTTTAAATCATGAAAACAAGGTGTTTTTTTGTTTGTTTGTTTTTAAATGTTCTTTAACATCTATTTTTTTTGGTGCTAACAAAACAAGATACCAAGACTTATCTGTAAATATTCCTACTGAAAGCAGACAAAAAGCAGATAATTTTAACATAGGAAATAGTAAGTGAAAATAAACCTGTGATTCCAAAGATGTGTCACTTTAATATACACAATGATGACTAACAGCATAAATAAGAAAAAAGTTGCCTGTAAAGGTTTCAAAAGAAGATTTCTGACCCAATTAAATTAAATTATATTTCAGGGAATAGTAAATGATTTGTTAGAGAGATATTTAGAATCCTAGTATGTTTTAATTTTGACTTAAATTGTGATAGAAATGATCTAATCGATGTTTGTATTACGTCATACCTATTAAGATCCAGTGTGGAACAAATAATACTATATTCTGCTAAGAAGTTTATGTTTTCAGTAACCAGAGCACATGTCATTCCCAGTTCACTGAACCAACTCTAAAGGCCCACAGAGTTTTGTTTATTCTCCTCAAATCATAAATAAATGTCTGTCATTGATGATAAGTGCAGGGCAGACTTTCAGCAACTCTGAATTTCCTATTGCGAGAGTCTAACAAAGAAGAAAAGCTGATGTGGACTGGGAAATTTAACAGAGGAAAATGACTTACTGTGTTTTGAAAAACTCTGAATTGCCAATCTTGGAAAAACATTCTGGAGTATGACCCGCCATGATGATCCAGGAGATAAATGACAGAATAAAGATTCAGAAGCTTGACAAGATCCTCTACCAGGCTTCCAATTTCAGCAACCTTTGATTCTAGCATCCGGTTCAAGCCCTATTTTTACCAGCGAGAAGTTTAGGATGAGTCTGATTTATATAGATAATAGCAGCTCTAGTGCTCTCTGCTGTCTCCTTGCCTTGGGTCTCTGGACATCTTCCTGTTTCATTTTCAGTTTTGAAATCTTTTTTCCCTACCCATCCTTTATTATGATAGCATTCAAAAGGACTGAAATAAGGATGTCAAATGACCAAAGCAGGTTTTATTCACAGCGTCTGGATTCCTAACCACAATTGTGCAATGGCTCTCCATGGTGACGTGCCATAGTGCTCCAAAAACATGGCCTTTGTCCCCAGGAGGACCAGACAGTCCACCCCCACCATTCCAGTGCTAAGGCACTGTCCATCATTCCCTCCTCCTTGCCTAGAATGGACTCCACAAAAATAAACAAACAAGCAAATACCCTTTATGCTCTCAGGACACAGATTAGTGGTCATGCTCTATTAGGTCTCTGGATGACTCAGTCTTTATTGGCTTATTCATGATTTTGGCCCTTTTTAGACATCTTGCATTAATAGTTCCCCCCAGTTCCCTGTACCCCTCTGTGAGAACAGTGTCTTTCTCACTCACTTGAGAGGCTGTGCACTACAGAGCATTTAGTAGGCACTTGATAACTCTGTGCTCATTTATTATCCACAATGCTGCATGATATCATCATATTGTCACCAGATAAGGCTTACTTTTAAGTCCTGCCCGACTAGTGAGTATACTGTGTTTTATGCAGCGTTCTTTACCCTCCCCTCCCTCAGCTGTACTATTAGGAAAGTTTCATTTCACCTTTAAGTTCATTTAGTATCTAAAGCAAATGCCATTTCCCTTCGATTTCCCTTGGGTTCACACAGCAATTAGAGGAGAGTTTGTGTAACTCTGGTGGTAAAAACCGTGATGTTTGAAATTGCTTACTGCAAGTATAGCAAATGACTTTCTCTAAGGCCTCAAGCTGGGTCCTGTCATTCACAAATGGTGTGACTTTTGGCATTTTGGACTTTTCAGGAGTGTGTGTGTGTGTGTGTTTTCTCTTTAGCATAGCAGTTTATGCTACAAAGACAGTGAAAAATCTGTATCTATTTTGGCCTTTGTTCACTGGAATATAGAAACGGGGAAGCACTGCCAGCATCACAGAGAATCCTAACAATCCTATCGAGTGCTTTTAGCCAACCTCTTCTAATTGATCCAAAAGGACCCTCACAGGTGTTAAGCATAGCCCCCTTTGTCCAGATTCCCTCCTTTCCTCACACCTATCACTTCCCACAGTAGGAGACAAACGCAAACTGATTAGAACACGTGAAATTACAAAAACAAACAAACAAACCAACACACCAACCAAAACCCCCTTAGTGTGAGGCACTGCCATCTGAAAAATGTGAGTACCATTGTTAGAACACAGTGCTTCTTGCTGGAGCACTTCTCGATTCTCTAATTCACTGTCTAGTTCACATAGCAAGCCCATCATGGTCAGGCAAAACTCCACCAAGCCACTGATAGAACATGCGCCTCCTTTCCAGAACCATCTGCACTTAAAGAGCTCAGACTCTTCACTAAGTTTGAAATCCATTCTAATCAGTAATGTTCACCATGAAAAGGAGGGCCAGCTAGCTGTTCAGTGACCTTGTATTTCACTGTTTAGATATCTGATTCTCCAGACTATTCCTGCATCTAATTAATGCTAGATTTTCACATTTCCCACATGGATATTACTTTGGCTCATGTTTTTTTGTCATTTTATTCTGTTTTCTCTAAATACTTGTAAGGTATACAACTAATGGATTCGATTGTTTAACTGCCCGGCTGAAAGTAATAATCTAGTAACTGCGAGTCCACTGAAGACTGAGGAAAAATGAACAGACACTGGCCCACACAAGCTGGTTTGTTTGAAATACCAGCTTAAGACATGTAAGAGAAACTAATGTTTTTTCAATTATTTTTTTCTTAAATAAATGACTTCTACTTTTCTAAACGATCACTTAGGATGTCAAATATTTGTCATAGTAGGGACAATTTACTTGGGTGAAGATAAAATAGGAATTTGCATTCCAGGAAAGACAATTTCAAGCCCAGTGTTTGATTGATTTTTGGCTGTCCCAATGGAGGCCTGAAAACATTCTCTTCAGAATTTGGGTAATAGAGTGAGGAATTATTGCAAAAGACACAGTTTTTAGAGTTTGAAAGTTAAATAGCAGAAAAACACTGCTCTTCAAATTTTATACAATAGCATCTTCTCCATTCCTTTTCTTCTGATATTTTTAGGCACTTATTTTTTTTTTATGATTAGACATCCACAAAAATGATGTTTTGAAAACTACAGAAAAATATAAGACAATATTTGCATTGCACATAATTTCAATATAATTACTTGCACAATTCATAAAACATTATAACTTCTGTTGTTTTCCGATTTCTCGTTGTTTAAAAACCTATAGAATCTCAATGAGTATTTAAGGCATTTATTTCCACTTATTTCCATTTACCAATTATATATAGATATGAGCAAGAACTATTATTGGTCTGCAACACAGACTTTACTTCCCCTAAACTTTCAAAAATAAGCAATAGTTCTAGGAGGAAACAAATGAAATATACAATTTCTTATATAAATCGATAATTGAAAAATTCTAAATTGCCTTTTCAATAATTTCTGACAATTCACTTACTCCTGGTTGTTTCAATACATTTTATTTTTCTTTTAACAGCATGTTTTGAGAAATGCTAAATTGTTAGCATGTGCTCTATGCTTCAAATAACTGAAATGTTGTGGGACCAGCACAAGAATCAACAGTCAGATAAATGGAACAGAATACACCAAGCCAGAACTCAGGACACTAAGTATGTAGCAGACTGTCCCTCAAACCTAAGAGGTCACCTTCTGGCAGATCCACTTCAGCTTATATAACATTAGGAAGGAAAACATTGAGCCAATTAAATCATGTGCTTTCTACTATCTAGAAATTTTATATTGTGTGTATTCAAAGAGCTTATTTTTACTTAATTAGAGATTTTTATCAAACACATACATAAAATACATAAGCAAATTAAATTAATATTCTATAATTTCTTCACATTTGGCACTGAACTCTTCTGAAAACAATCACATTTAGATTTAGTGCTTGGAATGTGTTTGCTTTTCAAAACAGTGACATTCCCTGGGCTAATAAGAGTTTTGGCTGTGTGGCATTTTGGAAGAAAAGCCATTGACGTTGGCATTCGAAATCTGACTTTGCAATTATGCAGGGCTAGCCATCCTTTGATTTCAGCTTGCGGCATATTGGTAAACATATTTGATTCACCATCGCCTTCCAAAATTCCCTCCAACCATTTGGTTCCTTGAATTAAAAAAGTGCTCCACTGTTGTCTCTGGAGAACGATCTTCCACAGGGACAGCCATTTGCAAGCTTTTTTTTTGCACTTCCATACGCATTTTGTTTTATTTTATTTTTATTCACTTCAGGTGTACAAAACAATGTACTAGTTAGACATTTACACCCCTCACAAAGTGATACCCTGTCCCCCAGTCTATTGCCCCTCTGACATCGTACATAGCTGTTACAGTTCCACTGACTATATTCCCTACGCTGCACTCTGTATCCCGTGAGTATATATATTTATATTAAATTATAGTTGACATACAATATTATTCAGCTTCAGCTTCAGGTGCATTTGCAAGTTTTAATGCTAGGGCTTTTGACGTTTTTACATGTACAGGTAATGATTTGACTCTGAGTGACCATGGTTTTTAGGTTTCATTATTTGTAAACGTACCAGTTAAAAAAGCAGAGAACCCTATGATTTCACTGATATGTGGTATCTAAACCAAAAACAACAAAAGAACAAGACAAACAAATGAGAAAGAAAAACTCATAGACACAGACAATAATTTAGTGGTTACCAGAGGGTAAGGGGGGTGGGAGGGTGGGAGCTGAGGGTAAGGGGGATCAAATATATGGTGATGGAAGGAGAACTGACTCTGGGTGGTGAACACACAATGGGATTTATAGATGATATAACACAGAATTGTACACCTGAAATCTACGTAAATTTACTAACAATTGTCACCGCAATAAATTTAATAAAAAAATAAAAGAATAAAAATAAATAAAAATTAAAAAGTGTGTCTTAGAACCAATAAAATTCAGTGAGTTACAGACATCAAGAATTATTGCTAAAAATACAGGATTATTCAAAAAAGCACAGAAACAATAAAAAATTCAACCTCCTATCTAAGTAATGAATAACGATGCCTGTTATATCTATCGCCCCAAATTTTTTGAGGATCAAAAGGCAATCAGGCATGTGGATAAAATTTTTAAAGTTTGAAGGATTATTTAGTACATAGTTCCCTAAAACTAAATACTCCTTAGACAATTTAGCGAGTCTGTTCCTTGCTTTTGTTTTTGTTTCTTTATGGGTTTTAAAACTAACAGTAGAAATAAATACTTTTCCAGAAGTAGTTCTTCAACCTTTTAAATTTGTTGCCATGGTCTTTTCTTTCTAGCAATATATGAGCGTTATTATATTGTCTATGATAAAATTGTTTTATTTGTATACCAAAATCGTAGTGTTACTATATAAAATTGCTTCAACTTTTTATATCTTTCTTATATTCAACACAATGATACATTGTGTGTATCACTATTTCATTCATGCTGAAATATCTATTAATCAAAACTTGTTTTAAGTCTTTAATATCATTAAAGGCAGTTACAATCTTTATTCAATCTTTTAATTGTAATGAAAATAAATATTAAAATAATTTAATTAGAGATAAGTTGGGATTGAAGACCTATAGTTTCTGCATAATATATCAACTTTTCTGTAACATTTCTTAACAATATTTTCATTCCAAATATTATTCAAATTAGTGATATTTCCTTTTAACTTATAAGCTGATAACTTTATAAAAATTGATCAAAATTAGAATAATAATATTAACATAAGACAGCTAAAATAAACATAAAACTGGGAAATGTCTTCAAATGTTTAAAAAGTAGAATAGATAAGTTGATTTCAATCATTATTGAGCATTGAAAACTAAACTCAGCCCCTGCAAAAAAGCAAAAGATAAAATACAGCAAATTAAACTTCCTGCTTATAAAATTGCGTTCAATAAATAATCTTGAAAAGAGATCTTCTCTTCTTGGCACTAAAATCTAGGCAGATTTTCTGGGAAAATACTAGTCAGTATCTTCAACTGCCTTTTGTAAAAATGAAGAAATATTCGTTTATTACCAGTTTTTTATATTATCATCAATAAAACATTAAAGCACAGAATTAAATCATATTTTAGCAAAGATTTGCATACACAGAATTCATAAAAACATATATGGGGACAGCTCTGAGACCAATTCATAAGGTTAATATTTGTCAAGTAGAAATAAGAATGTGTGTTTCTTGGCTCTGTTCATCTCCCCTTTGATTTATTCATAATTTTCATATAATCCTACGATGTCTGCCAGTAGAGTGACTGACAGATCCTTCTATATTTAAGCATAAGAGAAAAAAATTTAAAAGTAGTGCTTCTTCTTGAAGCTTCCACAAAACCAGGTATTAGTTTTGGCTGGTTTACACTGGGTCACGTGTCTGTCCCTTAACCAATCACTAAAGCCAGTGGATGTAGACACTGCTTGTCTGGGCCAAAATACACTCCTCTCTCCTGAGCTGTGGTACAATCAACATAATTCAATTTAGTTATGTGTTAATTATACAATCAACGCAGCCATTACACATGCAATCCACACCCTTTTATCTTTCAAACTGTATATGGTTACGTATTCCATCAGAAAGAGGGTGGAGAAGGGAGCTACTATGGATTTTAGTGGAGGTTAGTTTATAAGATTCTCAAAAATAATTCTTGATGATTGGGGTTTGATCATAAGCGTCAACAAACCTACTGCTCTACCTCCCACCTTCTCTTTGCTGCTGTTCACCTACTTCATTTGGTTGATCTCAGGGTCCTAAATAGAATGGACTTTCTGGCTAACTCTTCGTCAAACTCATTTTATCTTTTTTCCTAGGCATACAACTGGACGACACTTCCTGGGCGACTTGGCAATAAGGTATGTCCCTGTCACTGAGTTTTAAGTCAGTGCATTCTTTCCAGGACTAGCCCATGAAAATTTTCCAGGCGTGATTCTCCATGTTTTCTCAGCTGCCACAGGCCTGTGTCATGCAGGGTGTCACGCGGGGCCTCTGGTTCCGCTCCCCAGATAAGAACACAGGACATGGTGAGGCCAAAAAGGAACACCCACGGAGCCATAGATGGGGGAGTCATACCACTACAGTCTCACTGGCGGCTGGGTTGGAGACACAGAAAACAGGAGCCACATGATCTGCAATCTGCCATCCGCTTCTCTGCCAACCAACCAACCCCACTTGCTAGCTGCAATCCGCCCTGCTGACTGCAATCCGCTCTTGCTAGCTCAGCCACCATCTTTTTGCTAGCCCCCATTTTCTGCTAGCGCAGCCATGACAGTTGTACCAGTGGCCAGTGGCTCACTGTTTCCAGCTGATGGCCAACTAGCCACAGCTGATGGCCATCCAATCACAGTTGATGGACATTTACTACCCGAGAGAACACCTTTCCATGTGAGGCCGAGAGCCTGGAAACTGCACTCCTGGCTCTGTCCCCACACCTGTGAAAAATAAATGTATTCTTTGAAATGAAGGAATTGACCTTCATTCTTCATCACTCTGAGAGCTCCCCAGTTTGTTCATCATTTACCCCTCACTGTATATTTGGGGGTGCAAACAAATGGCACTTCAGGGATATCTTTCATAGCAACAAATCAAACAGGAGTCTAGTATCCAAAAAAGCTAAACTGAATAATTATTTTCATGTTTAGGGATATTTATTGGGTGCTTCCCAAATGAAACATGTTGGTGAATAGTTCTCAAGTGGTGATTGTTAATAAATAATGAAAGCCTATATTCACAATTCACTTTGACTCTTTCATAAATGCAGCTTTCATTTGAAAATTTTTCTGAGATCTCTTAAGAAGTCACACTTGGAGATAATGGATTATGTGACATATTTTGAAGGGTGACTGCTGATTTCTGTTTGAGTAAATAAATTTAAAAAATTATTAAATGGAAACAAAAGTTGGTTCAGAGTCACTACAATAAAGGGCACACATTTTCAGGTTTATTACTTCTTACAAAATATTTAAGACATTATAATTAATTTAAGTTTTCCTTTAGGCAATCAATCCCCTGATGTTTCCAATTTTGTTTTTCCACTGATATCAGCAGCGTGAATATATAAGCATTTTAGGATCCATTCCCTCTCTAGTCACTTTCTGAGTAGTTATAAAATAAATTCAGTAATCCCAACATTAAAAAAAAATGCATTTGATCCTAAGACTTAACAGTTTTAGTCACTTTGGCCCTTTAGTAATACAAACATCGCTACATTTTTTTAAGAATTTAATTACCATACCACTTTATTTATCAGTGGGATATCTATATATCAATTTATCTCCATATAGATGTATTACACATATTTACATATACATCTATATATAGTAAACAATAACCGAGAAATAAAAAAACAGTTTTAATTTTTTAAAACTGTTCAAATGAAATTTAAAAACATATGTGAGAACCTGTTTCCTGATTTAGTAAACGACTGTTTTTGAACACACGTTAAGTTTTCTTCATAGAGAGTAAGGGCATCTTCATGTATATCACCATTACATTCTTCAATATTGTCCTGATTAAATTCTGCATGACCTGTGGGACAGATTGAAGGTGACTGCAAATTCATGAACAAGCTAATATTGTAAGCCATTAAGTAGGGGGGACTTTGCTACACCACACTACTAACCAGAACACCGTAACTAAATTCGAAGTAACTAGGATAAATTGAGCTTAATTCACTAATGGGCAATACAACGTAATCTGGGGGCTAAGATGTGTCCGTTCCTCTCCCAAGGGAAAAACGTTGAGTTTGGATTTATAAATTATGTTTTGCTGGGGGGGGGTATATTTTTAAAATTGTCTTTGTCCTCTGATGTTCAAAGACCCTTTTACTTACTCTGAGCTTGAGTATATATTCTGAATGGCTGAGACAGCTAGAAATCACCCTACTGGATAAATGAACAAATTTGATAACAGCCAAAATGATTGATTTGATACTTGGCTACTGAGTAACACCTTCCAGTTATTGATCACATCTTCTAGACAGTTTGATCTCATATTAGATCTCGGAACCATTAAATCATGGCCTAACCTTTTCTCTCACACACCACAACACAATTATATTTGGGCTAATTGAAAAGAAAGAATGTGGGACCAGTACTGGCCTGGACACATAGTATATCACTAGTACACACGTGCTAATTAGTGAATTAAAAAGTTGAAGCTATGTTTAACATTTTTCCCCACTTTTGCTCCTACTGCCATCATCCAAACCATCATGTTATCTTTACTTGCTTTTCTTCGAACAGCCAAGAATGCTCACGCTCTTTGTGATGTTCTCTTCGAATGGGAAGTTCAATGACCAGACACATGCATGGCCTGTCCCTCACTTCACTGAGGTTCTTTGATTTGTCTTTTTTTAATCAGAGAGGCGTCCCTTGAGTATTCTACATAAAATAGCACTCCCATCTTCCCCATTACTCTGTCCTTGTGTCATGCTTTATTTTTCTTCATGACACCTACCCCAATGTGACATATATATATTTTTTTATTTTTTATAGTCTCCTCTGATTGTAATTTCTATGAGTTTGTTGGATAGCCACCCATTACACTACCCATCCCCCCAAAAAATGATACAGGAACTTTGCAATATTTTTAGAATCTTAAACAGTACTTGGCATATTATTGGTAACAAGAAAGCATTTGTTGCATCAATGGATGACAATTTCTGATGGATACAAAATATTGCAATGCAATGACAAAGTTGGAGAAAAATGTAGAAGTAAATTAGGGAGGATGTAAAGTATAGGGAAAAATTGCACTTTGATTTAGTAAGAAATGCAGAATTATTGTATATTCTTGAGCAGGGAACTAATTGAGGGTATCAATACCATAGTTGTATGTAAAATGGCTTCAAGGTGGAAGAACCTGAGATCAGGCAAGGAGGTAGCTAGAAAGTATTTTAGTAATAGTGTGCTAAAATGAGTGTCTGCTTGATGAGAATACCACTGCCATAAAATAACATTAGAATTCAGTAGGTAGCAAGAAAATGAAGGAACTGAAGTAGTAAAAATCAAAGTCAAGGTTTTTCAGTGTGAGAAATTAGCATTATCATTGACTAAGATGTTCAGGATCATTAAACTAAATTAGACACAGCAAGCATTTATCTAAGACATACTAGGTGTGAGATGTGCTGGGCACTCAAAATAGAAATATGGGTAAGAGTCACACTCATAGTTGAGAAAATAGCGGTCAGGACTCACATAGGCAGCTCGCCTGCGTATGTGTTAGACGAAAGCATCAATTAAAGGAATATGACAAAAAAAAAAAAAGAAGAAAGCATGACCATGTGCATTTAGGGATAAGATGCTGTCCTCCTTTTTGGAATGGGATGGGTTGCAGTTCTTTAAAAACAAAATGGTTTGATTCTAAGTCTGTCCAGGAGGAAACATCTTGACATTTTAGAAGACACACGAGCTAAGACCAAGAACATCTCTTTAGTGGTACTTATGCTCATCCTGTGGTTACTATAAGTTAGAGGGAAATTCTTGTCTTTAACAGATGCCACAGCATCTGTGCCTCTTTGCAGCAATGGTCAGCTCCCCAGTGACCTCTACATAATCCTGTCAACAGCCTGGATACCGGGGCAAAAGTCCTGGATCCTTGGTCCTGACCAATTTAGGCTGAGGAATAAAGCTCTTACTCTTTTCACTTAAGGCAGGGCATGTCTAATACCCTTTTAGTTTCTGTATCGAAAGTTCACTCGAGTTAAGAGGCCATTAATTAGTTGTTGTTTATCACAATAACCACAGAGGATCAAGCTAGGGAAAATTTTTGCAGCCATAAAAATTTGACCTCAAAGCGCCTTGGGCACTGATAGCCTGCTCATTTGTTGATTAGCATTAAAAACAGAATGGACTTACTGGATGAACTATAAGTCATAGATGTGCTTTTGTAAAAAAATAATAATAATAATAATAATTTCCTTGGAAGTACCACAGGTGTCATATTGTGTTGTAGCTGCAGACTTTTGCAGAATGCATAGGACAGCACTTGCAAGTATTAATCAAAGTTTCATTGTTTTTGTGCAGCCAGATACACAATTGTTTTCATTGTGTAAGAGGTGTCCTCCTCTATCTACCTGGTGTTAATGTTTTCAAAATTTAGTGTTTAATCAACACAGCTGATCCATTATGTATATAAAGGTATATAGCATGTTGTTTATAAGACTCCCCTATTATTTAGATAGCTCAAGTTGCCCTTAACTCAAGAGTTGGTGTAAATTCTACTCAAATGAATGAAACCATTGAGTCCTATAAATATTCAATGTCTTTTTTCCCCTCCAAATATCCATGAATAATTAAGTTTACGGAATTAGGGAAATTTATCCCTTGCTTACTCCATCCCAATGAGATTTTACTATCTATGTGAGCATCGTGTCCCATTTTAATACTTGCAGTATAAAATAAATAACATCATAATCCCAAATACTGTATAAGAGAGTTGTTCTATTTCTATACTTTTCCTTAGCGGGAGAAAAGATACATCAAACTACTTTCCTGCATAGGATGGGGATAGTTTATCCTCCATACTTGACATCCAAACATGAATAAAATCAATGAAATGTGACTTTCCTTCCATAAGAAACCTGGCTATCCAACAGGCAGCATGTTACCCAACAGGCTGAGACTTATTTTTCACGTTGGTGTAACACATGTATTTCAAGCTGGTTCGATCACACAATGGATAGTAAAATAGCTCTGTGAGATGGACGCCAGGGGTGCTGTCCATTGTTGTCATAAGTTAAATATAAAAAGTCATCACTCTTCTAATCCATGGCACTTTTACATTTTTGCGACAAAGGTTTGATTTGTGCACGGGACTGTTCCTTGAAGCTATGATGTGTGTCATCAACATACAGAAAATTGTAAATGGGACAATAAAGGCTGAGAACCTTCCATTTATAACACAAAGAATCGTACCAAGAGGCACATGACAATTTTGTCCTTCCCGGAGTGAGGGCTGTTGGAATTAATTTGCTCTCAGCAAATGACATCCACTGTCAAACACCTGATTCATTGCAGCTCTGACAAGAAGGAGACTAGGGAGCATTCAAGGAGGAGATGTGGAAGGCTGGTTTCAGGACTGTGAAATGGATCGCATTAATTCTCTTTGAGGACTTTGAGAAAACAAACAGAAATAATAGCCTGTTGATTTTCTGAATCATGTATGTGCAGCTGTGTGAAAAATTAACGTCAGTGTCCTTTACTCACCTCCATCCAAATATGTGTCTTTCCCTCCTCGTTATCAGTGGTGTGTATTTGTGTGATCTTCAGTAAAATTAGGATTTTGAGAAATAGAACAATGAGTCCATGTGTTAAATATTTCATGTTTGGGCATGGAGTTGAACACTTAATAATTACATATAATTGGAGACAGAACCCTTAACTTAGATCATAATACTATTTGGGCAAAACTATAACCGCCAGAGATTAATCAACATAAACACAGAAAAGAGTGTCAAGATTTTCACGTCCTCACAATTCCTTTGGAGACTGGTGTGAAGTAGCCTCAGGTCGTGCCCCAGGGAATAAACCTACACAAATCTTAAATGCATCTAATGTTTTCATATCAAGTTGTATTTCAACTGGAGGTTAATTATTGTCACCTGAACTATGTTCACATGGTCTGTCTTGTTGACCCGACATTAACTTTAGAGATTTTTGTTGAAAATATATCAGGCAGGGGAAGTAGGAAGGAAGGAAATGGAAGGATATAAGGAACTGATTCATTAAATGCCTGTCGTGTTAGTCCTATCTTATGCTCACTTCATGTTCACAATTTGTGTGTGTGTGTGTGTGTGTGTGTGTGTGTGTGTCCCACCTCATCCTCTCAACTGGAATGCCAAATAGTAATTATATAGAGAGATATAAGAATATATAGTATATGAAGCAAGAAAAAGAAAATACACTATTCAGTAAGTCAAGTAGCTCTAACATTCTAGCTCTTTTTTGGCCCGGAAAACACCCATACACAAAAATAAAATAGGGGAAAATACAAGTACATTTGCCTGAGATTCACAAAAACAGTAATATGACCTTTTTTATTACTTAGTATCTTATACTGTAGGATACCTGTATTGTAATGTAAACTAAACTCAAAATGTTTCCATTTTCTAATTATCTTAGAAGGTTAGTATTTTACAAATATGAATGAAAGATTATGTTGCCAGTTTTACTACTTTGTTTTATTTTATAATAGTTCATGGATTTTAATTTTTGTTTTACTATGCTAAAATTGCATGTTAACATTTAATTGTTTTCCAGGTGTTTTTAAATTTGTTTTTTGTTTGGTCAAACAAATATTAGTACATAACTGTATGCGATTACCTTTTCAAACATTTTTATCCCTTTTCCTATTGAAATGAGTTGATTTAGGAAAAGGCAAAGGAAATAACTATTTCAAAAGTTCAATGTATCATAAGGAAAGGGAATATATATTTATAGGAAAAAAGAAACCAATCAAAAATAGAATCACAGACTAGATGGTTCAGCCTTAAGTAATTCTGGCTGGGAGATGGTAGGAATATAACACTGAAAGGAGCTAGGCAATCCACAGCCATTTAAATATTCCTTATATAGAGGGAGAAACACTTGACATTTCTAATTTCAATTTAAACAGGAGACATAGGAGAACCTTTCTGGAGAATAAATGAGAGTCACAAAACAGAATTATCAATGAGAGAGAGAGAGAGAGAGAGAGAGAGAGGAGAGAGACTCCTCATTTGCCTTTGTGGTCTGGGCTGAGTGGTTAAGCTACTGGTTCTAACACCCCATAATAACTATTTCCATTTAAGTTTCAGGATATTAGAAACCTCAAGTTAAATATTGCTCCCTTTTTATGGGTACCTTAAAATGTAAGTAACCCCTGGGATGGTAAGCCATGGAGTCACTTTAACCCTTCTGAGAATTAGTTTACCAAAGCACCGTCCTTATAAAAGGAATTTCTTTAGGAAATACGGTAAAAAATAAGTACCTGGGACAAAAGGGGATGTGGGCGGATGCCTTCCTAGGAATACACTTGGCCTGTAGCTTCTCTCTGAGAAGCAATAGCTCCCCTCCTGGGCAATGTTATTTACGGATTTTCCATGGATACATATTATGGATGCGACTATGGATCTATTATTTATGAATCTATTTATGTTATTTATGGATACAAGGGTGCTTAGCAGAAAGGCTCTCAACACAATTTCATTCTTTTGCTTTGATTTTGTCATTTTCATATATATGACAAAGTTATATATATGTGTATATATATGTATATATATACACATATATGCATATATATATATATATATATATATATATATATATATATGGTGGCTAACTTTGTCATCTGTTGCCTCAGTTTCCACCAAAGTCACTACTACAGGCTCTCTTTGGTCAGCGTGATGTTCTGATTTTTTTTTTTTTTAAATCTCAATGCTCAAGATATTGTGTAACACCAAGAGCCAGAGACCAAAACATTGTACTTTCTTTTCTTCCCTAGAAATACAATTTCAAGTAGTAGCCAGACATTTCACGAAGAACCATTAGACCAAGCATAATTAATGCAAAGAAAAAAAAAACGGAAAAGAAAAACACACAAAAAACACCCAACAAAGACTTTTAGACATTTCACAATTCCCTAAAACAGGCGAGTTGGCTGTGGCATACTTTGGTTAAACCACTGATTTTTAATCCCAACTCTTTCCCATAAAAAGAAAAACTTCTTACATGGTGTTTCTAAGAAACTTTAGGTAACATGCAGGGATTTTTCCTGAAACATATGTGAAATAAGAAGTTTATTAGATATTATATAAGACTCCTTTACCTCTAACTACCCAAACACTCTGACAATGCCATGTTATCTGGAAAAATAGAAAGACCAGCAAAATAATTTACAAGAAAACACTAGAATTACTACTTTCCATGATTGTTTTCTAATGCTCATAAACTCCTCTCTCTCTCACTCTAACAAAAGTAAATTCACATCTTCTGATTTCCAATGTGTACTCTATTCTGCGTATTGTATGGTAACCATCCACTAAAATCAGATCGTTTGCCCTTTTGCAAATTCCACAACTTGTAGCCACAATGTCATTTGTGTCACCTCTATCTGTGTTTATGCCCTATGCTCTCTCTCTATCGTGTTTTCTAGTCATTCAACAACCACTGAGTGAAGCCCTGTCAGTTCCTGTGACAGTCACTAAGAATAAAAAGGAAGAATACAAGAGTCTCAACGTATTCACAGAAAAAAAAAAAGCCACTGATAATAAAAGAGGATCCAATAAATTTCCCAAATTTGAACTTATATATTTCATTCCGAGACTGCACCCATGGATGAGACAATTCCAAAATGTAAACAACAACGCCCTATATTGGGAGAAAACCATTCCTGAACATTTAAGCAACTGCTAGATTTCCAACTGGAACATTATGTGTCTGAAAAATCATGAAATGCCCCTAACCATCATGTACATATCTTACAGGCTAGCTGAGGTCTTACCAACACCCACACATCACAGTTAGCTATTTGATGGCTAAACACTGGAAAGCATACGTCTTTGCTGTGAAGCAGGTAATGCCATTTATCTGAAAGTACAGACACTGGTCCAGCTGTTGAGTTTACTCAAATCAAAAGCCAGGAGCGAGCAAAGAAGCATCACCTGGGTGCTGGGTCGTAAAAGAGAAATAGAATCTAGTGATCAAAACACATGAATATTTTAGGTAGCGATCAGTGACAAGCTCTAAAATGCATTGTACCCCGAATGTCACTTGGGTTGTAACTACCAGTACTGACCGTAGGCAGAAAAAGCAGCAAAGATGATCTAATGTCTACCTTTTTACCTTTTCTCCTCCAGATCCTTTTCTCTTTACAACCCTACCCTCCCTAGGAGTGTATGTCCATGTGGTCCCAACAAATCACACGTGTAGGCTTATCAACTGTACTAAAGTGATGGAATTATTTTTCCTAGATGTGTTTGCATATTTAAGCGGCACTCGTAAAATGGAGACGAATTAGGTTACATACGGACGGATGTCTAATACAGAACTTCAGGTCTTGAGTAAAACTGGTAGGAGAAAAAAAAAGCAACCCTTGAATTCCACACGGATGTCACTATCTGTTCTACATACTTTTAAGCCTAATCCTTATGACCATAGATAAACAATATTTTCTTTCTTCATGTTTTAAGCATCCAAAAATTGATAGGACTGTTGTGTGAGCTGTGGTTAGAACGACATCGCCCTTCTGGGCTTTGTCCATTACTGCCAGGCACCGTGGTTATTCCCTTGCTTTGAGCCACATAGCTTTCTTCTGGAGCAAGGCCAGAATGAGAGGCACTCTGCGGTCCACGTCCCATCTCCTCGTGATTAAGGCTGTTGCAGCCCGTTACTGTTCTCAGTCCAAAGAGTCTGACAGGTGGTACTCACAAAGGCAATTCAGTAGCCTGTATTTGTTCTCAGCCTGGATAAAGGCTCAAGGTTTGCGAAGCACAGTTAGGTGAACTAACAAGGAGACCTGAGCCATGCACAGTCCCTTCTCTCCTCTGCAAAGGTTCAGAGAGGAATTCTGCTTTTCTAACCTGAGAACCAGGTAGCATCTCATTCAGCTGTAAGTCTCTGAAAAAGTCAAGTGGTTTCCCATTTTTTTTCTGTTTCGATGATGTCAAAATTCACATCGGACTCTATGACAGTCGAATTACTCAAGTGGACATAATGCTCCACTGAATTCTTGATTATTTAGCATTGGCTTTATCTACATATGTCTTCAGTCTAGCTCTATTTTTTCCTCTCTGTTTTCTTAATGAGTGTGTCATCATCCTGAAGGCAAAATATCATCAACTAAAATCTCACCTTGCCTGAGACTATACTTTGGAATATTATTTCATGACTTGGCCTGTTAGTTTTTGTTTTTAAATACTTTTTAATTATTACCTGATCTTCCAAAGACTAGAAATATCATTCAATATAATTGCACCTTTTCCTGTTCCCTGGAAACCAAGCCATTTAGAAAATAAGTTTGATTTTCCTTATTTATTGGTGGGTATTTTGTTGTTATTGTTTCTTTTTTCTCTAATGTTTGAACTCAGCAACTCAAAAGAAACTTGAGTCACTTCTATGCGTGCAAATAGAAAACCCCTTTGCATGTCATTTCATACTTGTATAGTCCAATGACTACTCCCTGTTAAATTTTGGTCAGTTAAATCAATCTACCTCTTTGAAAGCTGTATGAAGTATATTCCAAACCTTCAGCATCCCCAAAGAAGAGAAAAGAAAACAACAAGAAAAAAGCATTCTGATCAAAGTCAGATACCGGAAGTGGGAACTGGAAAAGATTAATTTACATTGCAACCTTAACATGCAAATAAATAAAACATTTTAAAGAGCTCCATCTAATCTTTTGCTTTTTTCTTACTGTGTATAGCATACTGCCTGAATGTAACATTGAATTTATATTACGTGTTCCTCTGCGGGAAGAAAATGAGCCCACTGATACCTATTCAACTCCAGGCATTATCTCTTTGCATTAACTTCTTTATTTGAAAAATCACAACCATTCAAGAACACCACCCGAAACCAAAACAAAACCTGTAACTGCAGCAATATAATATCAGAAAAGCACAAGGTATATAACCAGAAAAAAATTCAAAAGTGAATGTATGGTGATTTATTATTGCAACAATAGCCATTTAGAAACATGATATAATCCTTACCAATATTTTAAACAACACATAGGTACTAAAAATGTTTTTGCTGTAGTCACAGAGAAAATATTGATTTGGATATCTATTTCCCTATCAAACCATGAATAGAGTTATCATCATTTATGTGCTAAAATTATGAGGAAAAATCATGTTATTTTGCTTACCTATGGAGTATATTTAGAGGAAAGAAAAGTTTTACTATGTCAAATCAAAGGAACGGAGCTCCCTTTTCCTCCCTTCACACAACAGAAACTGTGGTGTCTTTCAAGGGGGATGCCAATTAGTAACTGACAACACAGCCATGCTGGGTGATGAAAGTGCAGACACAGCCCAGACACTTCCTATTCTGTTGTCCAGCTAAATTCGATGAGCTACACAGAAAACTGTTTTTATTAACACATGCTAAAAGAAATAAAACCAGATTCAGTGCCCACTCAAGTTACTTAATGTTAATGGACACCAAGCAGAATAATCAATCCAAGTTAGAAGGAAATTAAACCCTAAATATACACACATATGTCAAGTCTGGCTTCAAAATGTGTAAGAAAGGAAAACAACGTCAGTCCAAATTCATGAGCTGTATACTTTTAACAAGCTTTGCTCAAGAAGTTCGTTGACATACTGAGTGTTATTTTCTAACATTTCTTTGTCTAATCCACATCCCAAATTCTTAAAACCTCTCTGGCTTTGTGGGCAAAGCTTCCCTGGACACTCAGATGAAGGCTTTTGCTATTCTATTTTAATTTTTATATTAATATAATAGCCTATAGGATTCACTGACATGACAACTGAAATTCCTGTATCAGTGTGTAATTGTGAGCAGTCTTTTTATAAGCATTTTTGTTGCTGTGAACCTACATAAATGATACAGTGTAGAACGGATTTGATATGTTTAAAAATCACATATGTGTTGAGAATAAAAGAAGAATCGCTGTTTCTTTTTAAAGAAAGACATTAAAAGCCTAAATCAGTAATATTTATCTAATCTAGAAGACAAAGGTGACTCTGACACCACATTTTGTTAAGGGTGCAATAGAGGGAGGTTTTCCAGAGCAACGCTTCTAGAACCAGATTGCAGACTTCAAATACTGACGGCACCACACGTTAGGCCTATGACTTTGGGGAAGTTACTTTACCTTTTGTACCTCATGTTACTCAACTGTAAATCGGGATAACAGTATTGTCTGCCTCCTGGAGCTGTTCTTGGGCTCGACTCAGTATTTGCAAACACAACACTGTGTTGCCTAGAGTAAGGGCTCCAAAAGTGTTCTCTCAATTAACGAACTAAAGGTTAACTTATTACAATGAAATTTTTCTATAACTTAAATTTTTAAATAAGGGATACACATATTATGTAAAAATATGTAATGATATAGTAAATAACATAAAATAGATAATAAAATACATATTTCTCAAATAAGGAATATATATATATATGTGTGTGTGTGTGTGTATATATATATATACACATTTAAGATTACCTGTATATATATTATATACAGGTAATCTTAAATGTGTTTTAAAAATTGTGGACACTACCCACCCTTGCCCCACTATTACTCCAATGGAGGTAACTCTGTAAATTACAGTTGTAGATATTTTCCCACATCTCTCTGGAAACAAGACCAGTTTATTCTGTCCTGAATACCTGCAGTTTGCATAGAATATTAACATAGAATATTAATAGAATAAATACAATAGAATAATAGAACAATAGAATAAGCATAGAATATTAATAATTAAGGAGAGCAGGTATTAAACTAAGTTGAAAGATTGTTCTGAATATTAAATGTCTTTGTTTTGATTATATAGGAAAAAAACAGCACATAGTGATTTTAAGAAGCCTATTCTATATATTGTTTTAAAAAATGTTAATTGATACATGTCATCTTATTTTACCTGCATAATATGCTGGCTGTGAACTAACGCAACATTATTACTGATGTGGAAATAAGATAATCTATAATGACAAAATCTGTTTTCAGGTGACAGCTTATGGTTTTGCCATTTTAGACTTCTGGATATTTTAATACCTTCTTTTTAATATGAAAAATATAATTAAAAGAGAACTAAATATGTAACACCAGGATCCATCTCGCTACAAATTTCATAATCACGATGATCATGATTTTACAACCGGTCCTGTGATGAAAAATATTGAATTCATCTTTCTCGTATACAATATACAAGACACAATATTGTTTTGAATAAGTTCACTACGTGTACTTCTTCAAGTAAAGGTGACACGTGCAGCGTGAGCTTGAAATTTCAGAAATTGTTTACCAGAATGACATCACCAGCAATTGCACAGCATGTTTTGATTTAACACAAAAGAACCACTTAGGAAAGACCAGCTTCATTTCAAACTAGTCGTGGAAAATGCAGAAAGTAGAGACCTTCTATTTTAGAAAACAGGGGTGGATGACCATGGAAGCAGAATACTTTCCAGATTATGTGATGAATGCCCGTTTACTGGAATAAATTGCTACCGCTGCAAGAACTATCCAAAAGGAGTACCGGAAAATGAGAAAAGAAAAGGAAGGAAGGAAGGAAGGAAGGAAGGAAGGAAGGAAGGAAGGAAGGAAGGAAGGAAGGAAGGAAGGAAGGAAGGAAGGAAGGAAGGAAGGAAGGAAGGGAAAATAATATAAAGAAAAAAATAAAAAAACGCTCCCAGGTACAACGTGCATTTAAAGGTATAAATGGAGAGTTTTTGTTTGTGTTTTTCCTTTAGACTTGAAATTACTGTCAAATTATATAAGGATACTCAAAAAGTTTGGACAAAAAGGCAGGGAAGTACATTGAATGTGTACTTCTTTGGAACTTAGACCTTGATATTTATGATTACCTTTTTGTGTGTGTTGTCTGAGTAACTGTACATTTTATTAATGATTCTTTTAAAGTCAAGTGCTAATTTCTGTGTGTGTGTGGGGGGGGTGTGAGTGATGAGAACTTTTAAGATCTATTCTCTTAACAACTTTCAAATATGCAATACAGGATTATTGGTTGTAGTGGCCATGCATGACATTTATTTATTCTAAACTGGACATTGGTACCTTTTGACTTCCTTCACCCATTTTGCCCACCCTCCAACCCTGTACCCCACCTCTAGCAACCACCAGTCTACACTCTGTTCTCTGTATCTATGGGCTTGTTTTCATGGGTTTTATCTTTTTTGTTTCTTGTTTGTTTAGATTGTTTAGATTGCACACATAAGTGAGATCCTTTGGTATTTGTGTTTCTTTGTCTGACTACTTCACTTAGCATAACACCCTCGTGGTTCATCCATATTGTAGCAAATGGCAGGATTTCCTTCTTTCTCATGACTGAAAAATATTCCACTGTCTATTTATATTACATTTTCTTTATCTACTCATCTGCTGATGGCCATTTAGGTTGTTCCAAGATCTTGGCTATTGTAAATAATGCTGCAATGATCATAGGGGAGCATATATCTGTTTGAGTTAGTGTTTTTGTTTTCTTTGGACAAATACCCAGAAGTGGAATTGCTGGGTTATATGGTAGTTCTAGCTTTAATTTTTTGAGGAAACTCTCACTGAATTTTTAACATCAATGTATTGCATTTATAAAGAATTTTATACTAAAACAAAACTCAAACATTATGGTAATCGTGTATTAAAATTTATATGAATGCATGAAAATAGATTAAAAATACAAATATCTATCAATCTTCACCAATCTATGAGATAGGAAGTTGTGGTATTATCCACAATGTAAAGTGGTAAACAATGAAGTTTTCCATCTGATTAAGAGGTTATGGTTTGACTGGTTTGTAAATACTCGTATGGGTTGAAAGAAAGAAAGTAATGAACGAATGAATCCCAGTTTGGACAAGGCCTCATGCCACTGGATTTGGTGCCCTTCCTCTGATGGACGCTCTGAGTTGGGTAACTAAGGCATCAGAACCAGAGTAGCAGTGCCACCTTGATGACACCGAATCCAAGCTCTCAGGAGAGTGGAGGAGCGTGGGGAAGACACAGTGGTTGGAAAAAGTAGTTTTCCTGATGAACATTTTCCTGAATACGTTTATAATTTCTGTGATAAGGGAAACAGTTATGAATATACACATCCTGTTTATCCCTTAAGTGTACATATTTCACTGAGATTATTCATTATATTCCACAGTGGAGTCCAGAAATTTCTCATAGCCAAACATACCCACCAATGGGTATCTCCCACAGGGATGGATTTGTAATAGGATATTTTTTATACTCAACTTTTCCCCACTCTTTGGTGTTCAGAATCCCCAGCCCGTATTTTAAGGTTGAAGTTTCTTATCTAAATAACCAATATCACTCTTGCCTCCTCTTTATCTAGCTCATCAGGATTCCCAACAGTGAAATGTTAAAGGAAGAGTACAGGGCTCAGCATTTGCACAAAAGGTTCCAATGAGACACATAATCTGACCTTGAATCAGTCATAATCTGACCTTGAATTAGAGCCTCTTGTCTAACTTTAATTTCTATAACAGACAAGAAAGTGAAACACCAGGCTTTATCTCATTAAGATATTTTTTTAAAGGTAAAAAAATATATATAAAATTACAAATTCTATAGAAAAGTTGCTTTAAAATGCATTATCATTAAAATACAAATAATTTCAGATTATTTCATAAACACAAATTAATAAGAAATGCAAATGGCCTCTTTAACTTAAAATGAACTCAAAAGATTAACAATCATTGCTGAAAATTAAATCATGAGACAAATGATCATATAACTTCTGACTATAGTGAACTTGATTTGTTTAAAAGAACTAAGAACAATTAGCAGTTATGTCTCAATTTAGAGACTGTTTATTATTTCAAATGGGCACCAATGTCTCAAAATGTAAACACATTTTTGTTTGATCTTCATAAAAAGAGAAAAGAGACAAATTTGTCTGGTCCATTTCAATCTATTTGCTTTTGTTACTAGAATTATTGCATTCTACGGCAGTCCTAAGTCACAAGAAATGGTAGCTGTAATAGGAAATTAAATATAGCAATTAACCTAAGGCTACTCATAATTGATAGCATAAAGCCACATTCTTGTACTGTAGCATACTAATTAAAGCACAAATGCATAAACTAAATGTAAATAAACACAAGTCAAAAATTCCCAACACATTGCAGTCTTAACAGTAAAATGAAGCTATATTGCGAAAACATATCACTGGTTATTCCAAGATACTAAACACCCAAGTCTACTCATCAACTAACCCTCACCCATTATCAGCACAAGTTTCTAACATTTAAAATCATCTTAGCATACATTTCCTTTGCAGCAAATCAATGTCAAAAATTTCAGGTAGTTGATCAAGGTCATGAGATTAAAAAAAAAAGAGTCCTCTTGATCTATCTCAAATTTTAAGATGGCAGATAAGGTGGTTTTAAAGTGCTGGCAGTTTATTTGTTGCTCAATCTCTTGCAGATAAACTCAGAATCAGTTGAGTGGTGGAGGGGTGATACACTCTCCTCTCAGTGAAAACCCTTTCAATTTAGAAAATACCAACTAGCTTTTAATCAACTGACGTGGGTAGCTGTTTCTATAATACGTATTGTCTGTTTTTCCTCTTTTATCCCAAGTTGGTATGTGGCATCTAATGAACAAATACTTAGTATTATTCGTTTCTTCTACTTCTGTTCCTAAAACTTCTAGTATTTTTAAATAAACAGTGTCCATTTGTCATAAGAAGAAATCACTGGAATTGATCATGTGGAACCAGCTGATTTCCTGTCAACCAAAAAATTGATGAATATTTTCTGTTTTCCTTATTTCCGGTGTAGATAGGAACTGGTCACTTGTTTTTAAGTTAAACTAAACTGTACAAACCCAAACTTAAGTATGGGCTTGAATCAGAGAGATCTGCTTTGCCTTCATTAGTCTAATTAAAAAGATATACATGGCTTTTAAGGGGGGGTGGAAAACAAGTCTATTCTTAAAATTTATAATCATATTTAGTGGAGTGCAAATCTTGTGCCATGTTATTGCTTTGCTATCAGTATAATATTATCTGTCCTAAAAAGGGACAACAAAAACAACCTTCAGAATCGCAGTGAACTGATTTGCTTAACTTAGAAAGTCCAGGATAATGTAAACCACCGGCATTTCTTTCTGTTTGATTGTAGTGAGGGCTGTTTCCTTAGAATTAAAACTTACATAAACATTTCTACCAGGATAATTTTACAAAGCATTATGCTGTGTTTGTAACGGTCAGTAGAAACAACTGTTAAATTATCAAGTATCTGGATGTTCTAAATCGCATATTAAGGGTTTTGCACAGCCATTAATGAAAAAAAAAATATATATATATACATATATATAATTATAATGTGGAATAATAATAATTACAATGTGGAACTCCAATTAACTTCAGTATAAGTTAGCCCTGGAATTTCACAGTGCATAATAGAAGGAGGGAGGGATGGATGGATGGATGGATGGATGGATGGATGAGTAGGTGGATTGATGGATAAATAAACCATGATGAATATCACTGTTCTACTGACAGCAAAGTACTATCTTGATCGTAGCAAGTTAATCACAACAGTGATAACAAAATAGGAGACTAGACAGAGGGATATTCATTGTTAAAAAAAATTATCTCAATGGTAGCTCAAATACTAAAATGTAAATCAATACAGGACACATTAAAAGTACCAAAATATCTAATAAAGCCAAAAGAGAAAAACCAGGAAAATAGTATGCAAATGCAGTTAACAGAACTACTCAATGTCTAACTCTTCAAAGAAGAAGATAAACTACGTCCATGCACAATACAATACCATCTATCCCTTGTTTTGTTTTTTTTTAAACTGAGTAATCAGAAATAATTCAATTCATAAAATCCACTGATACAAATTCAATCTCAGCCTAATACCATATTAGAATAATATCAACACAAATAACAGCTTCTGTGTAGTGGTTAACAATGACAGGTAATTTCATTTTAATTAAATGTCAGTATGAAAATTCTGCTCATATTTATCATACTAACTACGCAGACCATGTACTAAAAGAATCCAAACAGCTGTTTGAATGCAGTATTTTCATTCAGAGATATTGTACCTGCTGGCATTCTGATTAGTTATTACTGATTTTAGCATTAAAACCACCAAGTTTGATTTTCGACATTGTGATATTATCAAACATGATAAAAGAGAATCATATAGAAAACCTCTTTGCACAATCATTACCCAATGACATATCTGCATTAGTACTATTTCCCAATTATGTGTCAAATAACAGCTGAGATATTTCTTTGAAATGAGTTCAGATTGTCAAATTGTAGTTCCCTGTTATTACTAGAAGTCTGGCTTAGAATCAGTGTGAGGCTCAGAAGCCCCAGGACACAGCTTTGTGCTCTAGTTGCTGCAGTCAAGACCACTGGCCTCTAAGATACCTCGCTGCAAATCCGCCCCTGTACTCCTGGGGAGAAAGCTTCTGCTGCATTTCAACTCTCACATACATACTCCCTGAGCTAGGATCCCTTCTTCAGAGCACAATTTACACAAACATTCATGGCAGCCCTGAGAGCACAATTAAAGCAAATCACATAACCGAGCAGAATCCCCCAATGGCTATCTCCAAAGGTAAAATAGGAAATGTTTCTAAGATTTCAAGGATCAATGGAGAGATATCTTAATTGTATCTTAACTAAAACAATGCCCTAGTCATTTCCAACGATGGCGAAGGTGTGTCATCTCACTAGATAGATCTCTGAGCTGTATTCAGTACTTAGAATTAAGCCCAATATTAATATGGGGTGTGAAAGATAGTCAAGTGTTTTATATTTACTTTAAAATAAAATTGTTAAGAAATGAGGGAGGGCATATGACTGAAGACTGGCAAATTGCTTATGGCAGTTTATTATTCTCTCAATTGTTCCATGTTTGAAAATAAAGAGTTAAAGATTATGACTAAATTTGTCCTTTCCTGATTCCACAACCCTTTTGTTTGTCTCAAACCCCTTGTGTCTCCCCACTCATGCTTCGCATAAAATACACACACACACAGATGGACATAGCTGCTCCCACCTCTGAATCCAAATGGCATTATTTTAGTGCTTATCGCTTTAGATTATAACTGTGCATTTCCCTATTTCTACTCTTAGAAGCCGAAACTCTTGGTGGCAAGACGAGCGCACAATAACCACAGTGTCTGCTATACTGTAGAAAGTTAGAAACTCTTGTTAAATAATAAATTTACGACAAAGGTCCTATCTGTATTGGGGAGGAGAAACTTTTTCACCTCTGAATATGAAGTGTGGCTCTAGCAATGAATTTCTAGCAACAGAAAGAGAGTACATGCTATAACAGCAAACTATTATAATAATAACAACAGTACTAATAACAAATAACAACAAGAAGAAGAGGGTAACAATGATGATAAAGGGTTCTATGTCCACAGTCTTCAGCTGTGGGAACTATATGGTTTCAACCACATTTTGTCCTCAGCCCACCATTCAGAACTCAAGAGGCAGGATGTCATATTTTTAAGAGTTCTGACTCCAATGCCAAACTGACTTTGCAGTCCCACTTCCAACACGTTAGCGATGCAATATTGAGCA
Source organism: Rhinolophus hipposideros (assembly GCF_964194185.1). Lineage (NCBI taxonomy): Eukaryota > Metazoa > Chordata > Mammalia > Chiroptera > Rhinolophidae > Rhinolophus > Rhinolophus hipposideros. The sequence goes on along the minus strand of NC_138071.1, from coordinate 24,505,420 downwards.
AATTACTTAGCGCCTTTGTGCCTTGTTTTCCCCTTCCATAAATTTTGAAAAATAATTTACCTCAAAGGCTCCTTGTGAAAATGGAGTTTATGTATGGAAGGCACAATGGATGGAGTTAATGTAAGGAATAGCATGCCTGTAACATAGACACAATATGTCATATATATATATATATATATATATATATATATATACATATATATATATATATATATATATATATATATATATATATATATGATTTTAAGTCCTTTTTATTTTGTGGTATAGCAAAAAAAAACCCAAACTATATTATGTCTATAAAATGTTTGCTTTGCAGAACACATTTGTCCAGCCATTTTATGATTAATTGTACTTTTCACTGCACTCCAGCAATCATTCAGTTACCACCATAACCACTTCAGAACTACCCAGGACGATGTTCTTCTATCCTTGTAGAAAACAGGCTTCTGTTAGTTTCTCAGAAAGAGTAAAAAAAGAGCTGTCCCTTTGTCAAGCTCTCCATGCTTGCCCCAGACGAAAACTGTTGGGAATGAGAATGGAGACAGAATGCCCAACCCAACCATACCATTTCCTTTCTTCAGGTGAGAAGAGGTTTACCATCTTCCTCCATCACAACACCATGCCAATTTCTTTGGCTATGTCCGACCCAGCATGCAGGCTGTTCCCTCCTGTGTTCATGGCTGTTCCTTCCAGAAAGTTCTTAGCACTTTTGGGACTATGCATGTGTATTTATTTTGAGATCCACAGAAACTTTGGATATTTGTAGGCACTCAATCAGTGTTAAAAGGACACTAGGTAGATCTAAGTGGAAAGGAGATAAATAATGTTCTATAAAAAGGGAATCTTATGAGAGATCATTTTTCTTCCATTCTCAAATCAATCCTGAGTCAATTTCACTGTCTCTCAAATTAAGCTGCACAGAGTCCAATAGATTTCAGAAATGTCATTAAAATTTACTACATCTACCACTAAATTGCATTAATTATATTATATATAATATTAACTTTGATTTTGTTGAGCTGGAATGTTGGGGTCTTCTATTATCGTAGGAAATGTTACCAATGAATGTAATTGTTGTCTTAAATGACATGTCTGTAAAATTCTAATTAAAGATAAATATCTATACAGTGAACAACGTGGATTTGGATACAAGCACAGAACTCTGCAGATCGAGTTTAAATTGTTTTTACAAACGTTATAAAATCCATAATACAATGCACTCTCCTTTTATCGTAGCTGTCAGAAAACTCAGAATATCAGTGTGTGATAACAAACTCCATGTAGAGTCTTAATGACATATATTTCTTCTGCTGCCTTTCAATAGTTGCTATTTTGATTTATTTATTAATGTCTTATGATGCTGTATGTGCAACTTAAAGCAGCTGAGTGTAACTTTTAAATAAGTAAATTCATTTTTTTGATAAGTTGATAACTTGAAACTAAGTGGCTAGACTAAAAGATTCCTTGTTTTTTCTCCATAAAAATTAACCATTTCTAATACCTAAAAAGATAAGTTTTGTACAATATGGGACCCTCAATTTGGTCTGTTTTTAGTAAGTTGTTCTTAAATTCTAATGTAGTAGAACTCTCAAAATTATATCTGTTTAGTTGAATGTTCTTTCTTTCTTAATCCTTCAAGCATATTATTTATGTAGTGGCCCCAATTTCCCATTGGTTAAGCTTACAAAAATTGGTTTCATTTTACAATATATGATGTATGCAATATTTATTCATTAATCCTTAGATTCTTCAATAATAAATTAAGGACAGTTGATTTAAGTTTATGGCTGAACTGTAATGTTTTTCCTTTATTACTGTTTTACCTATAGTTTTTTATTATTATTATTATTCTGAACATATGGATTCTTACAGCTTCTGTCTTCTTTACATATATAGGCTTACAGCTTTATATAAAAAATATGTTATTTTCAGCTAAAATTATTGTAAGTCTCCTCATCTCATTGCTTGGTAATAGCAGAGCCTTCCAGTTCTCTTTTGGAAAGAGCCGCTCTGAACTTTTCAGTTCCTCTTGCATAACACAACTGATTGACTTCCTAAAACTAGCTTATATGACTTCCAAGCTCCAAATTAGATAATGGCCCCTGCTAATTTGTCATATCGGGTTGAAATTCCTTTGAAAGTCAAGGTCTGCCATGTCCTAGACCAATTCTTCATACCTAACCTTATTTCCTGTCATCAAACTTCTATTTACCTTGAATTCTCATTGGGTGGCCATCCCCACTCCCAATATATGCCATGTCAATTCCTGCATTTGTACACGCTTTTCCTCATATCTGAAGTTCTCTAAGGCTTAATTTAAATTGTATTTCCTCTGTATTTGGGAAATATACTGGACTCTCAATCCCCATGAGTTCTGAGTTTTTTTATTTTTTTATTTATTTTTATTTAACAATAATACTGATAATACTAGCTACCACGCACTTATGTACCAAAAGACTATGCTAAACATACTGTGTTCACTATTTCTTTTACTATTCACACTAAAATTCTGAAGTAGAAAATATGATCCTCCATATTCTCCAGGAACTACAAGTTGAAAAAATATGCCTGAGCTCAAATGAAGAGCTGAGGTGCAAACTCATGTCAGGCTGACACTCAAGGCCACACTCTTACGCCCATCAAAGTCATCAACACACTGTCCTTCTTCAAGAGGTCCTGTCACTATTACTCTCATCTCCTCCACCTATACTGTTTGAACACAACTGGCCCCCAGTACAGGAAATGTGTTCAGTCTAGTTATCACTCATGAGTCTAGAACTACAAATAGTGCAAACATTAGAAAAACCTGAAAGCTATCGATCTTGTATAGTAAACATTTCAAAGAGAAGCACATTCAACCTCACCACTTTCTGATGGGTATTAGTAGGTTGGTGCAAAAGTAACTGTGGTTTAAAAGATTAAAAATAATGGCAAAAACCGCAATTACTTTTGCACCAACCTAATAAGTACCTAAATGAAATCCATGTGCTACCTGAACCTTTGACAGTTTTCCCCTATATCATCCACCCAGTACGTCCCCCTCCTTCCTGCATGTACTGAGGCTCTATTGACCTGTACTCACTTCTGTGCTTATTTGTCTCTCTCCTCATTGGCCCATACCCTTCTCATTTTTAGTTCTGGGGTCTTCATGATTTTATCTGTTGTAGTTACTTATCTATTCTCTCTGTTTTCTTTTCCTGTTTCCAGTCTCCCAAAATGACTATTAAATGGAATTGAAATATATACCTAGCATTGAAGATGATTAGTTCAATAAAACTTTATGTTCTTGATAGTAACTTCTTTTTAAAATCAGAGGATAACCTTTTCTTTATAAAGACATAGAATCTGAGTAAAGACATATTAAGAGATCACACTGATAGACCAATGATCATTAATTTAAAATGTTTTTCTCTATATATATTACATATAAGTACGAAATTCAGTGAACAGGTAATGTACATAGGGTATTCATTCAAGAAAAGAAAACTGAATTAACAGCCTTGAAATTGAAACACTTTTACTTTTCAGTTTTTACTGTATTTTTAAAAAAGGAATATAGAAGAAATAGTATTTCTATAGTTTCTATTAATATTAGAATATCATTTTAAGAATGTATAGAAAAAATAATAAAGGTGGTAGTATCTCCCTTACTTTTTATCTAAGGTAACCCAATATTTTTCTGATCTATTTTCAATAATCACTGATAATATTTATGTTTCGAAAATTTGAACATTAAGCTTTTTTATCTATAATTTCTGCACTTTTTGATTTCACCTGGATATTAGTATTTTAGATTTAGGTGACAGGATGACAAACAGGCCACTATTTACAGCTTTAATATCTACACTAAAATATGTGGCCAAATTACTTAATTTTAGTAAAGCAAAATGAGGTAATTGACATAAGATAATTCTTCATGTTTTCATGAAAAATTTCTATTTTCAGGACAATAATTCTAAGCTTTCTGGAATGGGAACAATTAAGCTAGGACTATAAGATACATCTAATTTATATCTAAAGAAAAGGAGAGAACATTTTATTGTTTTTATTTTTGAGGGGTGGGAAAACCTATAAAAATATTTTTTCTTGGATTTTCAGGAAATCATTATGAATGGGACATAAATCAACATAGATCATTATACATTTTTAAGTTATTGAATCTCTGAAAATTGAATACTCTTGAGAGAACAATTGTCAACCTGAGTTTGAGACACAGTGCTATTTACAAAACCACGTTTATGAACATTGTTTCAAAGATTAACCAGCCTAGAAAACCAAGAAGGGCAAAATCCTACTCAACATGCTTTCGAAAAAACAAAAAAATGCAATCTCTAACCCACAAATTAATTTTTCCTTATCTCTCCCTGAGTCTGGCAGTACAAATAAGGATACTAGATTTTACACCACTTTGTCAAATTAATCTTGATATCTTCAGTAGAAGACTGATCCATAATAGATACTCCATAAATATTTGTTGGCTAAAATAGAGGGACTATATTATTTTGTTATTTTTTTAGACATAAAATTTATGATGCTCTGTTACTTAAATTTGGAATTATTTAACGAAAAATGTAATGGAACTAATTATTTTCATCTTGATAACTTAGCATTTGTGAGTAAAAAAAAAGAAAGAAAAATTATAATCTCTGTGATTTTATAATTTGATTGGTTAATACCTAAAGGTTGCAAATAATCCCTCAATAAAAGTTTCTTTCAGTTAGGAAACCTTTCCTTTTGGCAAACAAAAATTAGGCTACTATTTTAATAACCAAGAAAACCAAACTTGTATCTAAAAACAAAATTAATGTATCACATTTCAATATGATTGATAGCATCCTGGAATTAATTCGAAATGTGTACATTATTACATGAATATTTCAACCTTATGTGAGTTTATTTCTCTAAGGTTCAGGTTGTGTCCCTGGAAGCTTGTCAAAAGATAAAAGTGTCAAACGACAAAAGTAAAATAAATTTATCAATCAGAACTTAAACCTAAGACATGAGAGTAAAATATCTCCATTATATAAGGAATACATTGTGAGAAGAGTCTGTTTACAGGACACTGACAAGTATATTAGAAAAACATCTTTGCCAAAGTTTATGTAACACTGGGTTTCCATAAGCAGGAAGTTGTTTGGAGATGGACCAGCTGGCACTAGCCTATTATGTGATCTACCCTCCCAAGGAGCAGTTTGTCTGTTAGTGACCTCTCCTCTCTGCCATATTTCCCAGAGGGCAGAGTGCAAATATCCGCTCAACTCATTCATTCTTAGCATAGTCTGACCCAAATAGGCTCTCAGTGAAAGTTATTTAAATTCCTTGGTTCTGAGGATACTGTGAGGCTTTGAATTGTTAAGGATACTTGAGATGAATGGCTAAATGTTTAATTTAATTTTGCTTAAGGCACTAGATTTACAAAGCCATTAACCCATATTTAAAAAGAGCTTCTCCACTTAGTGATTTTGTTGAATTGTCAGTCAGCTCTAATCACTAGCCAGAAGGAAAGCTGAGTCCCAAAGAAAGGGAGTGAAGATGAATTCTTTATGGGGCTGATTTCTCTCGCTCATCAAACGGGTTGTGAAAATATCCCTAGTAACTGGATCAGTGACCCTTCGCAGCACAACGTTTTAGTTGCTATTGGTAGAAATTTTGAAAGTCTTTTTTTGTTTTCCTTTTTAAATGAGGGGAAAGGCTTTTTGAAAAAGCATAACAAAACAATTTACATTTTGAAAGCTTACCACATTGCTGCTTTTTTTTTGCCCCTTTGATCCTTTTGAAACTATGCATTATTTTTTCCTTAAGTATATAAGGGTATATTTGCAGTATTTTTTTTTCAAATTAGAGAATTCAGAGGAATAAAAAAAAAAAAAAACAAACAGCAAACATCAAGGCAAACCAAACATAAAAGAACAATACAAAACAAAATGACAGCATCAAAATCTACATAGCTGTATTTGACAAAATTCAACAGGAAATGGACAGGATGGATTCAAGGTTACTTTCTTCTCAGGGAAAATTCATGGCCTGTAGTAAAACGTACTAGTATACTTAGTTACCAAATGTTGATAGATAACTATACTTTTTCTCCCCAGAAGCACACCTTTGTTATGAAAATATATTGCCATTAGATATTTTGCATTATAGGTATTTTCACAGTATTGATGAAACAAGTAAAGAGTTGACAGGAGTGGGCTTGTGAGCTGGCAGGATGGAACACGCAAAGAGTTAACAGGAGCGAGCTTCTGGGCTAACAAGAACCAGCTAAACATTAACTGCTTGGCTCTGACTCCCGTGGCTAGCACTGCACCTGCAAGCAGACAAGGACCTTACATCCACCATAGGTAAGAACAGTTCCCAATCATAACAGCAACCCCCTGCATACTAACAAACACCCATCATAGATGGGAACAGGACAGTTCCCAGGAGAAGACAATTGTAACAGTAGCCCCCCTGTAAGCTGACAAGCACCCGACATCCTGCTTGGAAAAATATAAAACCCCAGCTCTCCTTCTCATCAGCACAGCTGTCGCTCTGAGGCTCTACCCTGACACAACTCCATTTGCCAGTATCTCTCTCTTATCCCTCTGTCTCTGCAGCTGTCTCCATCAGACTGCCTGGGCAAAACTTCTGCCAGTCCCAAACAATCTCTCTCTCTCTCTCTCTCTCTCTTCCTCCCTCCCTCCCTCTGACTTTCAATAGTTTTTTTTTCCTTTAAAAAACAAAATTGACCCATTGTATTTATTTATTATCTCAATAAATCTTTTCTTAGTTTTGTAGAGTCTCATAAATCTTTTACATTCTGTGAATGACCAGGGGTTAATTCTACACCAAGACAGGTATTAATTAGCCAGCTCTGGACTCGAACTAATCAGTAAACAATCATAAATGTCTAGGTCAAATTATCAATCATATAGAATGATTTTCATTTCCATTTTCATTAACAGGGATGAAAAAGAAGATAATTCAACCAGGTCTAAAACTGAATAATTTCAAAAAACATAATAAAGAAAGAAAATAGAAAACTGACAGAGTCGTCACTGAATATAGTCTCATAAGCCTAAAATTTACTCCTGTGAATTCTTTGTTCATGGTATTATACATTTTACAGTACAATAATTGTCTGGTCATTTATATATTAATTATTTTTGTTGGTTTAATTGAATGTAATTTTATGGACTTTTAAAATATTATACTATTTATTCCTATATATAATGAGAAAATAATCTCAATGTTTTTATATATTCTTTCTGTCTTTACATATTTATGTGCAGACCTATATGCCAAACACTTAGCCAACTGCTAAGGTTTGATACTGTTCCTGACCCTAACTCTTGATTGGCAGGGGTCAACTAACTTTTCCTATAAAGGCCCAAGCAGCAAATATTTTAGGCTTTGCTAGCCACATATGAGCTCTAAGTCAGCCACTCAACTTTCTAAAAGCAGCCATAGAAAATATACACACATTTATTGAGGAGGCTGTCTTTTCTCTATTGTATGTTTTGGGATCCTTTGTTTAAAATTATCTGTCCAAAATTTATCTGTTTATGTGGGTTTATTTCTGGGTTCTCAATTCTATTCCATTGGTCTGTGTGTCTGTTTTTCTGCCAGTACCATACTGTTTTGATTACTGTTGCCCTGTAGTACAAGCTGAAGTCAGGGAGTATGATACCTCCAGCATTGTTCTTTTTTTCTTAGGATTGCTTTGGCTATTTGGGGTCTTTCCTGGTTCCATACATATCTGATGATTTTTTTGTTCTATTTCTTTAAAAAAATGCCATTGGAGTTTTGATAGGGATTGCATTAAATCTGTATATTGCTTTGAGTAATATGGTCATTTTAACTGTGTCACCCCAATAACCTTTAATTAAAAAAAAGAGACAAATATTAAAAAAAAGAAAACATATGAACAAATGAGCATGGCTGCATTTCAAGAAAATTTTATGGACATTAAAACGTGAATTTTATATAGTTTCCATGTGGCATAAAATACGCTCCATGGATTTTTTTTTTTTAATCATTTGGAAACCATCTAAGGGCTGTACAAAAACAGCACCTAGTTGAATGTAGCCTTTGGGTTGGAGTTTGCTAATGCTTGATCCATAGCATTAAAAAAGGGAAGTTTTTCTGACATGATTTATACTTCTACATAATATTCCCCTATCTTCTGAAGTCTCATAGGCCTTTCTCTTTGAAAAATTTTAAGGATTTATGGTCAAGTTTTTATTTCACAGAAAGATATTTATTATTGGCCATCTTAGTATACTTGGCTCCCAATTGATGTAACTGATTCTAGGAAATGGAAACAAGCAGAATGAAACGGAACATTTTATAGTTGGCAGGGGAGCTCTACTGTAATTTCTGTGGTCTCCATTTGTAAAAGAAGTATGGCAATATAAGAAAAACAGTTTTCAAAGCTAAGGCAACCAATAGGTATCAATAAAAGAAACCCCCGCTCCTTCAAACAATGCTTTGCTACACCATGTCACATTCTTGGCACAAATTCTCCAATTAAAATATTGGAGTATGGGGGGTTCATTCATAGGGATGCTATATATTTTAATTTAAATGAGCCATTAAACTCAGGTCAGTATATAACACATGAAGAAAGCCGAAGCTGACTACTGAAGTAGCCTATCCAGGAGCACACAGGTAGCTTCAATCCCATATTTTTTCTGATTCCACCATTAATGCTCTTTTCACCATAAGCTGACTCCAAAGATGGAGGGACATTTATACTTTCTCAGAAAGAAGTAGGAAACTAAGCATCTTTGCCTCAAGTTCACAAGTACTTAGTAATGATTTAATTGGAATTGAAAGTGTCTTCACTGCATTGATAAATAATTAACACCAATACAGAAACAGCTTTGCTCTGGTTGAAAATTGTGCAGATAAAGCTTTCCACAGAAGCAGTTTAACGAGTGAAAGTGTTTCGCCTAAGTATTTCTTAGTTCTATGAGCATGGAAGTACGAGGTGTATTTGTTCTACGGTGTCTGAAGCTAGGGAAGCATTGGCTGTATTTGGGTTTAAAACGGCATTCATCTTTAAATTGGCGACTGAACTAGATGACATCTGAGGTTCATTGCAATGATAATGCTTCGGAAATGGAGCCATAAAGTCACCTCCCTAAACACACACACATATACTTTCTTTCCTCCCCTTAAACGTATAAATGAGATTATTACATATATGATGACTAGTTATTACAGCTTAAATATTTTAAGCTTTCATTCATACAATGAGTAAAAGTCTTATTCTGCTAGTAATCTCCCAAGTTTATGGTATACAAAAGTATTCATTTATGTGTTAAAATCAGAACACCTAAGAACAAAAGAAAAAAAAAGTAGCAGTTCCTTCGCCAAATATAATGTTTTCTCACCCAACATAAATATTAGAAATATTTATATAATGGAATTAGAACTCTTTGTTTTAGAATATTTAGAATATGCACAAAAATAAAAAGTATTTGGTACTAAGGATTTACCCACCTTCCATATGTATCTGCTCTGGAATATGAAACGAGATAATTTCCTACAGTGGAATTTATTTTTTTAATAAAACAGATTGTGGGTGTGAAATCTGCATTTTCCTGTTAAAAGAGTAAATAAAAATAAAGACAGATTTAAAATAAGACCTGGAATATAAATGTCCTACTGGCTCAAATGACTTCTACATAATCCTGAACATCTTTGAAGGTAGCAGGGTTTGATTTTATACTACTCTCGTGAATAATGAAAATTAGCAAATGACAGACTTATTTATACTTTATTTCATTTCATTCGAGGTTTTCAAAGAAACTAATGAATCAAGGCAGGCAAATGCATTCAGGATGAGGGAAAACGAAACAGTCAATATTTTCATTGTTCATTTAATTGCCACTGTAATGCATATACCACTAAGCCATGTGCCTGGATTCAACTTTACATCCTACCTGTTGAATATCTTCATGTTTCCACTTAATATTTGGTACCATTAATCAACTGCTAAGTACTCAATAAACATAAAAATATGCCTGTTTTTCTTTGGTCTTTAAGTTGGCTCTTTCCATAAGAAGAGGGAGAAAAGCTGTACCAAGGTGAAAGGAGCCTTTTCTTAGGTCCCATCTGTCTGAGTGGTGAGCTCTGCAGCACAAAATGCATTAAATTTACTCTACTATCTGCCTTTCTACTGTAGGCAGGTGAGAAGACTGGTTAAATTATCCACACTTCTGCAAAGCACAGTAGCGCTTACCACTTCCTGACTTTATAAACATACAGTATTTTAAGTTCCTCCATTAAGAAGTATCATTCATTTAGTAGCCTAAAAATATGAATGTCCATAGATTCATCTAAGTTTTCAAATACATATTCTACAATCAGAAAAAAATAAGCCATTTTCCTGTATCTTCCAACCTTATACACACCCTAGTGGTTGAACCAAGAAAATGTAAAGCCTTCATCACATAATTAAGTATACTGGAATAGCTTTCCAAATCTAAGAAAAAAGGGGGGGCAGGAGTAGGATTTAATATAAATTTAAATATTTGGACACAATTATTTTTTAGTTCTCCTTAAGCAGATATAACATTAAAAATATATACAGGTATCTTTCTCCAGGTAAGACAACAATAACTTTTGACACGTTTGTAATTTTAAGATTCAAATCTGGAACTTTTTGGTCTTTTTTTACATTAACATTTTATGCAAGCAGCAAAATTCTGGTAAACTTAAAAATAGCTCAGTTTGCCATTCTTGTCATATCAGCTCCATATGATCAAGTAAATGGGTATGAAATCTTCCTATCTCGGGTCGGATCTGTGTGAGCATATTGTCTAGTTAGAAACATATAATCAGAAGTTATAAACCTTAAAATAAGATTAGCATCTGTTGAATGCTTTATCCCTGAGGCTTGTTTTTTGGTTTGTTTTTCCCCCCCGAGGTCAACATGGATATTAAAATGAGTTGGAAAATAATCTCATATCTTTCCAAACATGATTGTGGAGACATTGGGGAAAAGGTGCCCTGACAGGTATCGTGTTAAATTCAGCAGGCTTATCTACGTCTGGGCGCCGGCTGAAATCAGCCTCCATGTTTGCCAAGCAAGCCTTCTAATGCTAATTCAATATCCTAGTGCGGACCCTACTTTGAAGAGATATTTCCCAATGTAAATGATTGCATCGATCTTATGGCCCACAAATTGATCTCCTGTGACTTTCAGCAGTATGAGTCCGCCTCCCTCAAAGTGAGCAATTTTTTTTTTTTTAAAGTTAGAGGGATAATTTGAAAGTCATTTATTCTTTAGAAAAATGTGAACAACAACCGAAACTCCCCCTTTTGTCTCGCATGTTGTTCTTGATGTTCACAATGATGTTGCATTTGACTGTATGTGACTCTTAGCAGTACTGGTTGTTCCTACTGAGATTTTTCTGTTCACTTCAAATGCAGGTTCTAATCACCTGTGTTTTTAATGGTGTCATCTGTCCTATTACCTGATGTTCTGATGATTACATAGAGGCTCACGGACACACACAGGGTAAAGTCGGAAAGATGATCCGAAGTACACAGTGGAGGTGGACAGGGGAAGTACTTCCGGGAATTATTGCTCTGCTCAGCACAGGTAGACAATGTCAGACTACTCAAGCTTGTGAATTGTAAGAGGATTGGGGTTCTTATCCCAGGAACAATAGGAAGTCAAGGGTTTTTAGCAGGGAGTGACACAATCACATTTTCATTTGAAAAGATTATTCTGGCTGAGTATAAGGAATTTCTTAATGATTTGGATTGCTTGGAGGGAGAGCAAAAATAGGGGGAGACGGGGTTGTAGGCTGATCTCTCCCTGCCGAAGTTTCTATGGAAAAGATTTTAGTGGCTAAGTAGCATTTTACCTTGGTGAATTTAATCTACTGCCTGCTTTGCAGAGTCAGAAACAAGTTGATTGAAATCAGTTCTTAAGATGGAGGTTTTATTCAAAATCCGTGAAATGTCAAAACTAAAAAAGCAAGGAAGCAATTCTTGTTTCTATTCACGGGTGAAGAAACTAAGGCTCAGACACTGCAGGTAGTTTTCCCAAGTGACAAAGTTAGTTAACCCCAGCTACTACTAAAAGAAATAAAATAAACAAACAAACAAACAAAAAAACCCTCTCAGTGTATTTGGGAGATTAATTATTCACGGGTTTTCCTAGAGTTTCTGGGAGAGAAAGGCCTCCTATGGTCAATAAAAGGTCCACTCCAGTCTACCAGACACTAATATGTCAACTTTAACACACTCCCCCAAGGGAAAGGCAACGTTTTCTTCCCAAGGAATTACATTTTATCTAAAAATTATTGGCTTCTTAATAAAAACTCCAAATGTTTTCTCTTGGGCGTACAAGTTTTATAATTTTCACTAACATGAAAGATTCACATTAGCCAAATTCTGTATGTCTGATTCAGATGTTTCTGTAAGTATAGACTGAGTCTCTCTCATGCTATGGAATCCCAGTGAGTGAAACGTCTTATCTATTAATAGCCATGTCTACATCAAGTCCCTAACTGCAGGGTGAATAGCGTCTTCACCTAAAGCTACTTTGCTTAAAGTAAAGAGAGGGTCACTGTACAATCGACTCATTTTTCTTGCCTTTTGCGATCTTCAACCTACATTATCTACTACAAGGAAATCAGTTCAATACTTTTCATTCTATAAATTTCCAAGAACTGTCTACAGGCCTTGAACTGCTGTGCAAAGTGCTGCAGAGGATCTGAATGTTAGAGAAAAATTGGGGGAAAATCATTTGGGAACCAGGTGCCAAGTAGTTGCTGTCACAACTCTGCAGTAAGTCACCAGCTGCAGGGACATCTTCAGAGCCTGTGGGAAGGGTGGGAGTGGAAGATGAAAGGGGAATCACTTGCTAGTCCAGATGGCACCAACGTGTACCTGCTCAGAAGACAAGCGATGTCACCACTCAGACTACCTGTACCACCCTCAGTGATAAACTGAGAGGTCATACCCCTTTAGACTCCCTTTATGGGATGGGATAATCATCCTTTAAGAAGGTTAACCTCATAAATGACTGGTGAATTTACTATCAATATAACAGTGACATGTCAATTACTTTTAAAAAGTAAAAATGGAGAACATCAGATAATCCATGGGCTTTCTTTTGGCATTTTGGTTGCCAGGAACTGAATTCCGTTGTATCTAAGTGGATTGTTTGCTACAAAAACTGGAAGCTAGAAGAATACAGTTCAAAATCGGAAGATCAGGGATCAGGTTACAACTGTTCCATTTGTTAAGTTATCCCCTTGGACAAGGTGTACTCTTTCAAAATCCTGACTTCATAACATGGAGAAGTTAGTATCAATCTCGTCAGGCCTTTATGTAAATTAATGTATGATATATTTGAAAAGAGGTTGATAAAGGTATATAAATGCTTTTGGTTTTATTATAGCAACCAGATGAAATAATTGCAGTATAATTTTCCCCTATTATCGGCCATCTCCAAATATTTTATATTGTGTAATCCTAACAATAAAATAATTTTGAATTTGCATTCCTCCCCAAATATATATTTTTTAAAATAAAGTCTCTATAAGAACAACTATCACTCATTTATCATAACAAGATCACACATAATCTGACTTATTATTAATAATAGATTTATCCACATCTCTGGTTACTTCCTGGATATTTTTTTTGCCTTTTTGGCCAATGTGTTATCCTATCTGATTAAATCATCCTTGATTTTTACCTCAGAATGTGGCCAAGAAAGAGCTTGCTTGTACTGGGAACATATCAACTTTGGCGTTTCCTTGTTTTTTGCGTTTAGCGTAACATTTATTATGAGATTTCTTTGTAAGAATCTTCTTTAGCTACTTTTCATTTCAGGAGAGTTAACGGACATATAAAATGTCTGTTGTCAATCCATCTTCTCCTTAGGAAACATTCGCCCATGTAACATGTGACAACATGACATACGAAAAAAAGCACACACACCTATGCCTGTCCATATATCAAGAATGAGTAAAACTTAGCTTATTTCTACTTTCATATAAAAATAAACACTAACAGAAGGTCTACATTTTTCTTCCCATGCTCCATATTCCATACTCTTTTACTGCTAACACAATTACTGTGGGGATCACTCACCTGGGTGAGTCTAATGATTCCTAATAAAACAATATGCCTTAACTCCTTTAAGAATATCCAGGCCTACTTATTTTTTTTACATGATGATTCTTACTTCATTCATAAGATTTTAGTATTGTGAAAAGGAGATGCATTTTAAAAGGTGTGACATTTCCTGATCTATTGCATACATCTTTATGAGATAATTATCACTCAACACTTTCAAAAATATGTTTGATGTTTTTAATTTTCACACTATTACCTAATTATAAAAAAAAATGACTGAATTTTGGAAGTGTTCACTTAGGTGAGATTTATCTGAAAGAGCAACAGAGTTGGAAATTTATGTTAGCTTACATGAAAGAGAACAAAAATCCAATTTCCTGTGACATGTGATAAGAGATACATAAAGGTTCATCTCGTTCATCTACAAAACTGCAGGCAGGGTTACCTGTTTCATAATAGTTGATAGCACATAAGCATTTTACAAATTTTTGAGTACGTGATATTCTAGTTTCAGAATAATGTATTATTTTAAAAAATAAAACTTTAATATTAAAATTGATCTTTGAAATCATATACCAAATTTTGTTATGCCACTTTGGGAGCAAGACATACAAAGCACAAGTTTAGTATGACCCAGGATGGGACAGGAACATTCAGGTGTAGAATCACCTCCATGCATCTCTACAGAACTGCTATCCTCCAAGACATGGAAATAAACTAAGTGTCCTGCATGGATGATTGGATAAGAAGATGTGGTACAGATATACAATGGAAAACTACTCAGCCATAAGGAAAAAAAAAAAAAGACGAAATATTGACATTTGCAACAACATGCATGGATCTTAAGATTATCATACTAAGTGAAGTAAGTCAGGTGGAAAGGACAAGAACCATATGACTTTCCTCATAAGTAGGATATAAAACAGAAAGCAACAAGTGAACAAACAAAACACAAACTCACAGACACAGACAACAGTATGGTGGTTACCAGAGGGGAAAGGGCATGGGGAGCCACAGAAGAGGATAAAGGGGGTCAATTACATGTTGATTGAGAGAGACTAGATTTTGGTTGGTGAGCACACAAGGCAATATAGAGATAATATATTATAGAACTGTGCACCTGAAATTTATATAATGTTATTAATCGATGTTACCCCAAAAATATAATTTTAAGAAAAAGAACTGGTTTCTATTCATAGATCTACAGATTATCAAATTAAAAAAAAAAAAAAAGAATCTGGTCAATGAGGTAAGTGCTGATGATTATACCCACATCTCAGGGGACTCAAATGGCAAGAGCTAATGTCAACGTTTCTTTCTCCAGTTCTTTACGTTTAGGTTTTAGGGCTTTGGATCTCTATAACAGAGCAACAAAGCACAGAAGCATATTGTGCAGGATCCCTTCCTCTATAATAAAACAGAATGGCCTGTTTTTATTAATGTGCCAGCTACTGTGTTAAGAAATTTTACATATATTATTCCATTTCATCCTCACTATAATCCTATAATATGTGTACCATTTTTTTACAGGTAGAATAAGTCTAAAGAAATTAGGTAATTTAAATGAAGTCATACAGGTAGTAAGTGAAAAGCTACTACCGAGATATGTATTTGAGTCTTATTTCAATGAGTTTTGGTAAGCGTTCAATTAGATACAATTCATTTCAGGAATGCCTAGAAAGTACCATCTCTATTTCATCTGCTTGATGAGGCCCAAAATTCTACCATAAAATATTTATTATTTAGTAGGAAGCCACTCAACCTTTACTTAAATGAAAATACCGCTGGCTATAAGATCTTATTAAGTCATATCAATGTCTTAGACCTGTGTGAAGGAAAGTCATGTTGGTTAGAATGTTCTCACATTAGCAGGAAATGAAATTTGAAATGACACCAACCAAGCATAGTATTTTGGTCCACGTAACCTACAAACTCCAGGCATAGATGGTGACCAGGTGTGGTCCATGGAGAACTTTGACTCCTCTCTGAAATTCTCGTAGGTGGGCCCTCCCTCCTCTGCATGCTTCGTCGTCAGGGAGAGTGCAGGATGGCCAAGGTTTTCAGGAAGAGTGACAGACATCACTTGGAAAATGTCTATGCCTGAATTGCATCCCAGACACATGAGATTAGAATCCATGGGTGGGCAGGTGGAGGGATGCATAAGGTAGACAACTGACATCGTATTTGTAAAAAAAGAAACAAACAAACAAGAAAAGACCTTCCCCAAATGGTGCTAATGTGCAGCAAGAATTTAGAGTCACTCTACTTCAGGCTCTGGAATGGGGCTCAACCTAGGACTTAATCCTGGTGGCTGCAAAAGAACACGGAGGGATCCATTGGAGACAGTGTCATTAGGCCACACATTAGCATCAAAGGGCAAGACTTGATGACAGGAAGAGAGTGAGATAGGGTCTTGATCGCTTGAGATGTGAAATTTAGAAATTACAAGCCCTCATAGCTCATCCTCCAAGGATCTGCATGTTAATATACTGGTATATATTCCTCCAGATCTGTGTATTATTATAAAAAATATAATTCCGTTGTTTTTCTAATTTATATTTTTCAGCTATTTTTCTAGTCTTTAGATAGCTAATTCTTTTTTTTTTTCCCCCTACCTATAAGTTGTTGCAAAATATATTTGGCCAATCCCTAATGGATGAACATATATGTTATTCATAAGTGATGACAACTAATGTAATGCTATAATCAATATCTCTGAACAGGTAACTTTGTGGTCTCATAGTCATATCCATGTTTCAACAGGATTATTAAAATTTTATTAGAAATTTCCAAATTAAAAGAGCATTATTATTCAAATCGATGAGGAAAATAATTTCTTCATAACTGTTACACATGGAGAAGACATAAAAATAAATTGTAAAAGAGTGAATAAAAGTTGTTAATATGCAGAAGAAATCTCCACTGTAATAGTAATCAAAGAAAAACTCATTTAAATATGAAAATATAATTTTTCACCAGCAAAAGTATTTTACATTCTTTTGTAAAGCTACTATGTATCAAGATCTTTAAAATGTTATTAGTCAATAATTATAAATATGTAAACAGGACATTAGACAAGCTCAAAAATGAATTAATGAAAACTATGTAATATAAAGTCTCATATAATTAATAAAAGAGAATATTAAATTACAGTTATAATTACAAAATTTTTAAAGTAGTAACTATACCAACATGTTAACAGGGTTTGAGAGTTAGCAATGTGATTTTTATTTACGCGTGTATTACATTTCCCCCAAGTGTATTTCTGTTATGAAGGAACAAAAATTTTTATGATAAGGATGAATGATTTCCCCCTAACCAGCTTCTACCCATTTATATTATTGGCTTATTTTATACACATATTGGCTTTTCAAAAGCTAACACGTACCTTTGTTGTAACAGGACACAGTTTTGCTTTAATAATATGGTATAGTACTATAATTTACATTGCAGCAATTTTTGTCATGTATTTTAAGAACAACAAAAAGAGCAGTTCTCAGAGTGAAGTTCAAAACGTGACACAGTACAGCTTTCAAAATACAGCGACAACTGGAGTTTCTCGAGGTTTTCATCTATTTCACAATATTTTTTAGAAGGTTAAGAATACTATTGTTTTGGAGATGTGTGAAGAAATCGCATACTCTAACAGTCTTTGTTCCTTTCCTTGTGGGCCCCGTCAGAACCTTTGAGGATAAGAGCTTTGAAGTGACTTCAAATGATTTACCTTTAATCATCACATATGTTGAGGCCACAGCTTCGTACTGTTCCATCCCTGACACAGGGCCCCAACCCTATCCCAATGCTGGACCACAGTGAGATGGCATTCATTTATCCCTCCTTAGTTCAGTGATTATTTTTAGCACTGTAATGAAAGTCAGCACCAACCAGAAATATTGATTACTTCCATTTTCTTATCTTCATTTCACTTCCCATTCTGGGTTTATTAGATTGCTGCATCACCACCAAATAAGGTTAATCAATCACTATTTCCTGCTTTTTTGCTCATACTGTCAGGCAAAATGATACCTTCAAAACACACCAAAGTATAATTTATGTGTGGGAGAAGATGCTCTGTTAGCTATCTTTTCATACTGAGAGGCTAGCACAGTGATTGGCACATAGTAGAAACAATAAACTAATGGCTAAAAGAATTAAACAGAAGCCACAGTCCTGTTTTGTTTTTTTTTTGTTTGTTTGTTTTTAATGGGAGGGATTAAAAGGGCTGTAAAATGAGGTTCTCTCTATATTGTAGGATTATTTTAAATATTATATATATATATATATATATATATATATATATGTATGTATATATATATATATATATATATTTATTTTTTTTGCCATCTAATGAGTAGTCCTCATACTGCTGTCACATAGACAGCATTAATTCAAATTCCAGAGAGAAAGAATAGCGAGTTTTGTCTCCCTATTTTTTAAGACATCCAGACTTTAAATGTATGCTTTGTCGAAACAATCAGGAAGGGAGTGCAGTAAATTACAGCAGCTATCTCTACAAGGGACAACGAATAGAAGAATTTCTAATATATCATGAGTTAGTAACTTTGAGATAATCTTGTAGGAGTGTACCTGTATGAGCCCATCTAAAGCTATAGTGATATCAACTGTCGGAAGAGTTTGCTCATCGTGGAACCTAAAGCACAGGTCAGAGCATTCTAACCTGCTGACCATAACACTTCAGCCCTTTGCTCCTCTATCTCCCTCAACTGGTCACAGCCTGATTCCCTTAGAGTCAGATGATAAACCAAATAAGTCTCTCTGTGTTTTAGGTTTCTTTTTCTTTTTTGGTCTTATCCTCCCATCTCTTAGTAGTCAGTGGAAAAGTACTGACTCACCTTTGAAAACACGCCAGGGATAACTGAATAACTTCATCCGGGAAACCTTCTGTGACATTTCAAGCTAGACCCGGAGTCCCTCTTAGGGATTCCCTTAGCAGTCTGCACTTGTTTTCTGCTAAAGGGCTCATCCGTTTATATTGCAATTTCCTACTCATATTTCTTTGCAAAATGTGGAAACTTTAGGAAATAATAGAAAAGTTTCCTGTAAGGATAAACAAACACATTCTCAGGAAGTGCCTGACTTGGGATACCTTCTATGAGGGTGATCTATTTCCTTTCGCACCAAGGCTTAGCAAATAAATTTGTGATTTTAATTTGGTTTCCCATGTAGCTTCTCTAAGGGAGGCAATATTTTCATTAGTAGATATCATTATCTCGGTCGTCTTGACAGGTCTAGTTATCACTGCAAATTAATAACATGCCATTCTGGTGTATATGTTAGTTTCCTAAAACAGGGTTGGTATGTCTGCGTTCATCTCCGCTAGTGCTATTAACATTTGAGCAGAAGGATTCTTGGTTGTGGGGGACTGTCCTGTGCCTTATAGGATTTTTAGTAACGCCCATGGACGACGCACCAGATATCAATAGCGTCCCCCACTTCTTGTGACAAACAAAAATGATGTCTAGACATTGCCAAATATCCCCTGGGACAAAACTGTTCCCAGTTTAGTACCATTGCTGTAAGAGTAAGTCAGGCAACCTGAATTATTGAATTAGGTAGGAATGGGACATGCAAAACTCCCAGTTCTGCAAACAAGATTCTTTGATTAGCATTGCATGGACACTCCCTGTGCCCTCACTGCATTCTTGTGACTGCAAATAGATATGTGTCTTTAGGTAGGGAGAAAGAGAGGCTCAGATCAACCAACATATAGGATCTTATGTGATTTAGTCCTCTGCTCCTCAGCCAATTTGTCAGAAAGGGGACACTGGAGTGTAACAGAATTTGGGTCAATGATTCCTGTTTCATGATTGATATATGAACATCTTGAAACTTGTAGGATCTTTTGCACCTATCTAGAAAAAAGGAGCTTAAAACACCATTCTTTACACTGTTGGTAGAAATGTAAATTGGTACAGGTGCTATGGAAAACAGTATGGCGATTCCTCAAAAATTTAGGAATAAAATTACCATATGACCCAGCAATCTCTTTCCCAGGTATCTACCCAAAAAATCTGAAAACACTGATTCATAAATATATATCTTCCCCAATGTTCCTTGCAGCATTATTTATGGTGTCTAAGAGATGGAAACAACTGAAGTGTCCTTCCATAGATGATTGGATAAAGAAGACATGGTACACATATATACATGGAATATTACTGGCCATAAGAAAAGTTAATGTTTGCGACAACATGGATGGATCTTGAGGTTATTACGCTAAGCAAAATAAGTCAGACAGAAAGTCAAGAACCATATGATTTCATTCATATGTGAGATGTAAAACTAAAAGCAACAATGGAAAAAGACAAACAAACAATAACTCATAGACACACAATGGGTTAGTGGTTACCCGACGGTAAGGAGGGAGGGGGTAGTAGACGATGGTAAAGGGGATCAAATATATGGTGATAGAAGGATAACACACAATGCAATGTATAGATGATGTAATACAGAATTGTACACTTGAAACCTATATAATTTTACTAACCAATGTCACCCCAGTAAATTGAATTAAAACATAAAATATACACACACACACCAACAAACAGCATTCTTTAGCCATTTTACTTTAAAAGTTTGTGTGTGTGTGTGTGTGTGTGTGTGTGCATACACCCATGAGTTTACCTTGATTTTGAGCTTTAGAAATAACTGTTGTAGAAAGGTAGACTGAAACAAAGCCCTTGCTAAACATGTTTTATTTATTCCTCATTTTGTATCACCTTTTTATATGAACAGCCTTCTATTTTCAATGTTTTCATTGATGTCATATTTGTCATTCTGAATTCGAAATACATAGACATTATTTAAAAGCGAGACAAACATGGTATTTGGACTCAGAAGACCTAAGTTTGAATCCTCATGCGGTTAGTATGTGGCCCTATACTCTTGTGAAGTCACTAGTTTTAGCATTATTGTTAAAAACCTATAATTGGGAGATAAAAACCACCGTACAAACGGGGCCCTGACTGTTTAAGATGATTATGGCCATACCAAAAGGACAGCATGAAAAATTATGTCTACTTGGTACCGCCCACGAGAGCGAGAATGTCTGCCTAGTGGACAGTTGTCTCCGTATCCGACCCAATCTCTGAAGTACAGCATCTATGGCCTCTCCCTCCCGGGTTTACAAATCCACTATGTCAAAAACAAATCGGCATGGAAGCCAGGGATTTAAAGTTATCAAGACAAATGGCTCCTGAAGTGTCGAGCCCCTCATCATCACTGTTGCACATGCCAGAAGTTGGAGGCTAATCCATGCTTTGAGAGCACGCCATAAGATCACAGCATGTTGGTTCCTACTGATTTCAATGGGAGAGCCACCGTTTAAAAATAATTTTTTTTAAGAATGAAAGAAAAGGACTACCTTCTGCTTAAAATGCAGCTTGTCTCCTGTAGGTAAAGCTTTGCCTTATGATGAATCACTCACCTGACCACCGAGGTTTCCCAGACACTCATTCAGAAACGAGACCGAATTGCACCTGCACTGCACGTTTCTCCCTCATTAAGCCCTTCATCATCTATGGAAAACTGACTGCTGCTGACGCTGCCCTCCTGTGTGGCCTGAAGAACTTTAATGGGGTGGAATCACATAATAACCAAGCATTCCCTGGTCTGGTGAACAAACTGCATTCCTGATCAAATAGGGGCAAACACCCCTCCGAAGGGCTGATGAGCACATTTGTGGTTTAATTTAAAGTCGCCTCAGAGTAGCCACACCGTCTCAAGTGGCCTCTTTATGTTTGTGTTACTGTAGAATCAGACAGATTCCTTCCTTTTATTCTGGGCCCATGGCTTCCAAATCACAGAAGAATGAAAACGCTCCCTGGATATCCATCTGAAAACTCAGCTTTGGAGTCACTGGGCTCCATGCCTTGTGCTTAGAATAACTTGGCTTTGCCCTTTCAGGTGGCCAGGTGTCAGAATCATTTGATAATATTAATGGGCCTTTAAAATTAGGAACATTATCTGACATGTATGGAGTTTATACTATAGGTCAGTTACTGGGGCTAAACACTTCACATATATTATCTCATTTAATATCTACACAATTGTGTGGTAGGAACTATGTCACACAGTTACATGCCAAGGTCTTACACATGTGGACTGATGTTTTGCAATTTTGTAGCAAAGAAAAGTGATTTCATTTTTTTCAAAATTATTACATTTATTGGGATGAACTTGGTTAGTAAAATTATATAGGTTTCAAGGGTACAGTTCTATCATACATCATCTGACTATTACTTTGTGAGTTCACCACCCAAAGAAAAGAGAATTCTGTATGTGTGAGAAGTACAGGTATTTTAGAGCATTCACATCGTGCATTGTGGTTTCACTATAATCTGTGAAGATTAAAGACAAGGCCACTGCCCCATTTTACAAAGGCAGGACCCAAGGCCTTACCTAAAATCCAGACCCACTAACTACACAGCTGACACTGCTTCCTCTGCTCTGTTGTACATTGAAGAAAATCTTCTTGGCCCATAAAATATACAATGACAACTAAAGCTTGAGCTTAAAATACCCTGAGAGAGCAAAGGCCTGAGCTTACCACTGTAAATTGAGACCAGAAGTGCTTTAGACCAGGAGTCAACAAATGATGGCCCGCTGGCCACATTGAGCACACCACCTGTTCTTCTAAATAAAGTTTTATTGGAACACAACAACCTCTATTTGTTTAGGCATCATCTATGACACATTTTGTGTTATGACTACAATGTCAGAATGAAGTCATTGTGACACCAATCGTATAGCTTGCAAAGTCCAAAATGTGCATTGTTTGGCCCTTTTGTAGAAAAGCAGATCAACAACTCTTCTTCTAGATTATCAGGGAGTTCTCCTCTACTCTCATATTTGGCTCAGGTATGACTGTGAATAAACTTTTTCCTTAATTGTTAGGCAACCTTAGGATAGGGTCAGTCGGCATCACTCAAATGGAATGAGTTCTGAAATATTTTGCATGTGAGACATTTATTGTTAAGAATTCATTTCCCAGAAGAGCATTTGTGGCTTTGCCTCTGGTTCAATCCTAGGTCTCTAACGTACACGCCAATATGTGGCCAATTGCCTTCCAGGCCAGCGTCACAGGTCTTCCTCCATCCGATCTATGGGTGTTTGGACCCCACGCCTCCTCCGTCACTTTTCCCTCTTCTTAATTTTTAGCCTATTTGTTCATTCTCATTAATGTTGAAATCAGGTTTAACTCTCTTCCAACATAGATAATATTCCTCAGGTTCTATCTCCCATTCTGGCTACCAGTTTGTTCTCCCTCCTGCCTTCCATACTGAGCTTTTTGGAAGACTTGTCTGTAATCACCATCTCTGCCCCAATTATACCCCAGTCCATCATCTTTGTCTTTATATCCACAACACAGCCCATATGTGTATGTGTGTGCATGCATACACTTAGACACACACATACACACACATAAACACGCGTGCACACACACACACACACACACATCTTTCCATATGCCTGTTACTTCTTCAGAATTGATTCGTAATAGTGGAATTGCCAGGTTAAAGGGTATGTAACATGTTAAGCCCTCCAGAAAAGCTGTGCTTATCCTTCCACCAGCAAGTTAAGTAGCAAGACTACTTAACTACCAGGTCATTGCTGACAGCGGGATATTATTTTTTGAGCCAAAACTTATTGAGCCAATTGAATAAAAGAAATAGGTTTGCAGTGTTGTATTAATTTTGTTTTCTGTGATTACTCATAAAGTTTTACATATTTTTATACGTTTAGTGGTAGAGGATTAAGATCCAATTTCCAGTACATGGTTTTTGAAAAATTTTCTTCTGCTAATGTAAAGAATTTTTTAAAATAAGCCATAATTTTAAAAAACAGTGATTTTTATTGTTCTAATCCAGTTGTAAAAATAATTTATGTGAAATAAAGATGGGCATGGAGTCTGAATAAATGTGATATATCAACTTAAGAAAATATCCAGAAATAATATCTAATGGCAAAATTGTGAAAATTTTGACTGAAATATTTAAATTGTAGGAAGTTTTTTTAGGAATTATAAACTTAATAGACATAATTCATTTAATATTCGTTCCTGAAGAAGATAAACAAAATATACCACAAAAAACAAAAATAGAATAATTTTAACTTAACATTTATGAAATATGTTTCTATTTTGTTCTCCCAAATTCTTCCTTAATACATTATTAATTGAAAAGCATACATAAAAAAGACTAAAAGCTTATTAAAATACTTTTCATTATGTCTCACACTTCATCGAGGTCTTTGAAGCTAAGGGGTGAATTCAATTTGGATAATGATTAAAAGATGACAAAGAGATAAAATTATTTTAATTATTTGGAAATTATTTTAACTATCTTGTTACTATTAGGTACAGCAAAATAATTATCTTATGGTATTTTTGTACAAAATATTTGAAACCATATGGGATGATTTGACACTGTTGAGATATAAATAAAAACTAAAATACATATAAAATACATAGAAATTACTTGATTTCAGGGATAAAGTTTGATAATAAATTCACTATGACTAAATAAGGCTTAAAATACCTTGTTGAAAAAAAAGGTGATAGACTCCTTTTGTGAAACTGTGATGTCTGCTAAATTAATTAAAAAGCAAATCACAAGATAACACATCTGAGAAAGAAATATTCATCAAATGCTACTAAATAGTCCCGGCAGATAGTATAATATTTTTAAAGAACAAGTGTTTTTATTTTACTCCAAATTAATTTATACATTTTGAGTACATAATCATCTCCTCCATCAGGGTTTTAAGTTAACAAACTAAAATTTGTATTATTATGTGTATTTTATGTGTAAATATGTATTTTATGTGTAAAATTATTATTTTATTCACATAAAATTTGTATTATTATTGTGTGAAACAATGTACTTTTCTTTATGACCATTAAATATAGTAATTTGGCTATAGCATTAAACAATTTGGGGTGAACTGGTGTGTTTTTACAGAACCATTTTACAAAATACATCCTAATTCTAAAAGTGTTATATAATCTTTGGCCCTGGAATTTTGCTTCAGTGACTATGGTGTAATGGCAGAATAATGAATTCAATGCAAAAATTGATTCTATAACAACATATCTTTGAAAAATGAGAAAGCATTTTAAAAGTGTCTTTCTTCCATATTACAGTTATTAATGCTGCCATTATTGATTACCAAAGCAACTGAATAAAATGGAATGGATTAGTCAGAAGAATTATGATAGTCTTCACAATTATGAAATTCTACTTCTTCTAATTGAGAGATTCTAGGTTAAGTTTCTTTTTTTACAGCAATTGCCAAAAACAAGCAATATTTGTCTATTTTTGGAGAACAGGTCATCCTTTGGTGCAGGGGGCACTCACACAGAGACTCACTTTACCCCCAATACATTTATCTACTGAGAGCCTACTATGTCACGGGCATTGTGCTAAGGGTCTGGGGATGAGAGTGTACAAATGTAGAGGGTCTTATCTTGTATATAATACAAAAGACTTAATAGTTTATGCTGTAGGCAATAGAGCAGAAGAATAACATGATTGGATTTCTAATTTAGATCCCCATCGTGACGGGGTGGATAACGTGGTGGGTAACAGGCCAACTAGAGCAAGAAAGGCCAGTTATGAGACTCTGGAAATGGTCCAAGTAGGGGGAAACGAAAGCCTGAAAGAAGATGGCAGCCATCAACAGTGACAGAGGAGACAGATAGGAGAGCCAGAAGAGGTGACATGTTTTGAATCTCCTGTGTTTTTTTTTTTTACAAAAGACAATAGCCTAGAAAAGATGTTTGAAACTGGAAAGTAGAAAAGGCAGAAGTGGACTCTCCTGAGGAAGGTCTGCAGAGATACGAAGCTGCTGTGACGGTTGGCGGCTCAAGGGTGTCTCTTGCCCTTCAGACATGAACCTGATTGCCCCTGCATGCCACCAACAAATGGGACCTAGCTGAACAAGCAACCACAAAGCATTGGAACGTATGCACAGACTTACTCAAAATTAATGGTTTACATTTGTTTAAATAATTGTTTAAATGTGTATACCCTTTCCGTTGTTACTTGAAGAGGAATTTCTTTCTCCCTGATACTTAATCCCAACACAAAGACCTCCAGAGTAAAATACAGTACTATAGCACTATGTGTTTCTTTCTTTTTCTAAATTGAGATATAATTGACACATAATATTATGTTTTTCTTCAACTATGCATTATGTAACATAAACCTTGTGTCATTTCCCCAAAACAAAACTAGCAGTATTTTGGAATAAAATTTCCAATTTATAAAAGGTCCAATTTGGTAACGCTTCTCAGCATGCATTTAGTTAGGGTACCCATGCCACCTACATAACATTTTCCTAACCTTTTCTGTATGATAATGATCCCTTTCCACAATCACACTATTGTCTCCACTATGGCACTTCTGCCAGGTGCTCTGAAGAGTCACTATTACAGGCTAAAGGCTTTGATCATTAGGTAAACATGATAGCTCTAAATTACACTATTTTCTGTCATTGCCTTACAGCTTTCCACAACTCTTCCCAGCAGTATTTCAGCTGAGTTTCACCCCCAAAACACAGGTGGTTATTGAACTATTTTCTTATTATGAGTCTTTTGACTAATCCATAAAATAAGACAGTCCATATAGATAATGCATACACTCCTAGATGACATGATGCAATGTTAATTTGTCTTTTGTTCCATCTTGAAAGAATATGGACTATTTCCTTCCCTTACCTCTATTCTAAAAAAAGAACTAAATGAAACCATCTCCTTGAACTCTCTATATCTGGGTGTTCCTTGGGGTGCAAGCTCAAAAAACAAACCCACATCTAGCCAGAAGCTAATTTGATGATGGATGTGGGGAAATCAATCCAGACAGTGGTAAACAAGAGAACTTTGAAAGGAGAGAGCTTATAAGTGGGGAGGTTATCCAACCTGAGGGAGAAAGGAGCCATGACTCCCCAAGTCAGAGCCCAGGGTTTTGTTCTTGTTGTTGTTTTTTAAATCTATTCACGATAAGGAAAAAGATGGAGAAAACAAAAATTATCAATAACCAGAAATATAAACAGGCCACCACTAAAGATCTTTGAGATGTTATAAAGATTCATTTATTCTATAGCTCTGTGTGACTTCATAAAGATAAGATTCACTTATATTTTCCACAAAATTTAGAGAAAATTTTTATATATCTTGTTATGAGTACTTTGTGGTTTCTTCTTTTATCTCTCAAAGGTGACTTTTGAGAAATAAAAATCCTAATTTTAAGTACATATAATTTATCAAACTTTAATTTCATAGGTAGTGCTTTTCGCACCCTGTTAAAATAAAAAAAAGGTTTGCCTGCCCAAAGTCATGAAGCTATTACCCTACCACGTTTCCTCAAAAATAAGGCCTAGCTGGACAATCAGCTCTAATGCGTCTTTTGGGGCAAAAATTAATATAACACCCAGTGTTATGTTATGATATGTTATGTTATGTTATGTTATGTTATGTTATGTTATGTTATGTTATGTTATGTTATGTTATATCATATTATAAAGACCGGGTCTTATATTACAGTAAAATAAGACTGAGTCTTATACTGATTTTTGCTCCAAAAGACGCATTAGAGCTGATTGTCTGGCTAGGTCTTATTTTCGGGGAAACACGGTATGTTAACTTTTAGAAATGTTACTGATTTGGTTTTCACATTTAGTTTGGTGATCCATTGCAAATTAATTTCTGTATGTTGTGAAGCAGTGGTCAAGATTCATTTCTTTCCATAATGAAAAGAACAATCTTTCTCATTGAACTACAGTGGAAGGTAGATAGCTAGCTAGCCAGATAGCTAGCTAGCCAGCCAGCCAGCCAGCCAGGCAGCCAGACAGATAGATATAGATAGATTTGAAATGTTTAGAAGTGTTTCTGGACTTTCTATTCTGTTACACTGTTCTATTTGTCTATTCTTATGCTGATGCAAAACTACCTTAATTATTACATCTAGTAATGCTTGTTAACTGATAGTGTAATAAAACTTTGTTCTTTAAAAGAACCAATCAATCCATCCATCCGTCAACCTGCTCATGGTGAAGATCTATTTGACTGTGTGTGCCTCCTCCGATTAGTTAGTTAATTGAATACAGGATGACCAGAAAAGATGGACATGACGTTCTGGGGTCACGTAGAGTGCTTTGAGGATCAGGGCTTCCGTGTGTGGCAGAGAAGCAGGCTCGGCAACACCACCTGGTAGCAGAAAGAGTAAAGGTAACCATGAAGGTTCACCTTAGCTTGAGAACACCGTAGACTACAGGCTAGAGCCTTCCTGGGCACCGTAGAAGTTTCCTGGCTATTTATTCAAAACTAGGCAGTGTGAATAGTTCTCCCAGGCTTGATTCAGTTTATGTGGCTACTGCGTGTTTAGCTGGAACAATATATAATCATGATTAAAAACAGAGCAAGGATGGGGTATTTTTCACTGGGGTACTATGAAGTGAATTTAAAACCATGCCACCATTAGAAACTGTACCTTCTCTTGCTTCAACTTGTCCAGGAGGGCAAGGATAGAGGTTTCCTCCTGCTGTTGTCTCTAGATCCTGGCACATACATTTGTTAATTAAATGAATAAATTCCATTGCATGTAGCAGATTGGGACTCATATCGTATCTATTTCTTATTATGATAATCTACGCATGTCTATTTTAGAGGAACTATATGTCCATAGTGTTTGGTATTTTTTCTACAGTATCTAGGATTTAAAGCTCCCATTCAATGAACATTGGTAGCAGTTCCAGTCCACAAAGAGGAGAACACGTAGATATGAAAATAATATATGGCCCAGACGTAACTGGCCTCTAACTGGTTCCCTCTCTGTCTACCTTTTGGGTAACTTAGAGCAAGTTTCAGCATTTTATAACATGACCTGCTGTATATACACATCTCACGAACCACAATGACCAGAAGAGATTTTAATGTCCGTTCGATGAGAAAAAGGAGGGAAGGTTACTTTAAACAGAATTAAGCATTTATTTCTCTCTGAGAAAACCCTCATCTTCCTTCTTTCCTGGTCTTCCCCTCCTCCCTACCTCCACTCCCCAATCTTCCCTCGTTTATGCAAAGCTATTTGCAGCAGCTCAGGTCTTCCAATTTTGTTTTAAATGCCCAGCTATCATCTTTCACTGTGTTCAGGTACAGGAAAAGCTATCATATTGAAAATAACTTTGCACTCAACTAGAAAAAACAACCCAGCCACGTGAAGCTTTGCTACGGAGAGTGTCTGCACATATGTTGATGTGTCGGGAATCTGGATACAGCGGAATTGTGAGTAAACAAACATTTTTTTTCCTCTCTGTCACAACATTTTGCTTGGCACATGCAATTTAAACATAGATTATATATTTTTTTCATATCAATCCTGTCAGCTTCTCTTCAAAGCAGACTTTTCTTTCTATTGTCTTGTGTTCTCTGCTTAGCAGTTTGTACGTTTTACTGCCTCATATTCTGCTGCAGGAAGCAATTTAAAATCTTTTTTTCTTCTTCTCTTTACCATTACAGCTCACTTATGAATAGAGCTTGTAACAAAAACAAGTTTTGAAGAGTTTGAATATCAGTCTCTCCACAAGTTAAATTTCATTCCAAAAGTGAAAAATCAAGTTATAGTCCCAAACTATGCCTTATCTACCATACTTGTCAAAGTTTTTAGTTGAAAACAACAGAAACTAACTCTGGAGGACTGGAACAGAGAAGGAATTTCCTGAGACTAATTGTGCTAGTTTATAGACCCCGCTAGATGTTTTAAAATACAGCTCAGAAAACTGGAAGAAATAGGGAAAGGCTAGACAGCCAGAATCAGAGCCAAAAATCTCCCCACGTAGCTGGATGGTGAAGACACTTGGTACTATTTCCCAGCATTCCATGCTTTCCACTGGTACCACCCCAGCTCTGAGATATCAGAACTCACTGTGTACTGCCAGCACCTTAAGGTGGCCTTTGCAAATCTTGTGTCCTCCCTTCACTGGTTCTCAGATTCATGGGTAAGATTGGCTGATCTGAGGTGATGTGCTTATGCCCTTACTTTCCTCATCACTAAATTAAGATAATTTCCATACAACCTACTGAACTTTTGTAATTACTTGCAAGGGAGGCTGGGAGAAGGTGTGTTTAACCTTTCAGGTTTCTACGGTCTTCCTAACTTCCAAGACCCATTGGTAGGAACTCTCTAAACGTAATAAGGAGGTTCAGCTCCCCTTGAAAGAGCAAAACAAAACAACAATGAGAACACCAAATGTCCATGACAATTTATAATGTAGGAATGATGAAGTTGAGTTTAATTAAATTATATCTCGCTCAGTGTTCTAGATTTGAAAATATGCCCAAATGATGGTGTATTTAAAAAGTTTGGAAACATGACTCAACAATACATTACCATATATATAATGGTATTATATATGGCAGCTTTATAATATGTTAATATAATGTAATAGTCATGTAAAATATAATACTAATGTGATAATTTTATAGATACATATGTAAATTTTTGAAGAAAAGCAGGGCTATGTACTTTTAGCATTCCCAGACTTATGTTCACTTTAAATAAAGCCATTACAATTGTATAAACGTTGGTCTTTTCTCCCTTGCAGTCTCTGTGTATTTAGATAAACAGTTATAATCTTTTATTTGACCTCATAATGATTGTGGCTACTCACTTAGTCTCCTCTTGTAACTAATAAATTGTAAGTCTTTAATACCTTTGTGATATATGAGTAATGACCAGAAGATAATGATTTCTAGTAGGTAAGTCGTTTGGCAATTACATTTGGAGCCTCATACTTTGTAATCACTTTACCTTCTTTGAATCCATGTCACCATACGTTTTGTAGCTTGAACCATCTGCCTCTCTCACATTAAATGTGTTGTTAGTAACTGACACTCCCGAATATTCTCCTTTGTCGTTTTCTTGCTTCATTAGCACTTCTGCCCTCTATTATTTCAGGTTTCTATCTCTGTCATGAAATGGCACGTATGCCTGTGTCATCTCTATTTCATTGGGTCTCTCGTGCCCATGTCAAAGTTTGGATTGCCTCCACTACCATTTATGTCAAACATCTAATGAATCAATTTTGTTGGAGAGAGTCATAAAAACATATCCGGTTACCCAGTTTTACTTGGTAGACTGGACAATTATTCTTACTGGGCAATTATTTTATTCTTCTCTTACTGACTCACATCCAATTGTTTTCTATAAAAAAATTATGAAATTGTTTCATCATTACATAAAATTATGTACAAATACATAAATAAAATTTTATGTTTACATAAAATTATGTAAAAATACATAAATACATATACATACACGTACATGTACACGTACACGCACACACATACACACACACACACACACACACACACACACACACACACACATATATATATGGATCTTTTTTTGGTTATTCCCTTGGCACTGGAATTTCCCAAAGTGAAGTCACTTTATCACTCATTGATTCTCAACTCTGATTCTTCAGAGAAGAACGAATGTATGAGTGAGGTTCCAGTGTCGTAAGAAGGACCCACTCTTTAAGTCAAAAGTATTGGCAATGAATCCTCTCTCCTACGTACTAGTGCTCTGACCGCAGGCAAATATACCCATTGCTACATCTCACTTCCCCTGTCTGTACATTAAAATAATTACATCTAATCCATACAACTGTCATAATTGTTTTCCACCTATTTCCCAGGCCTCAATGTATTCCCCTACTCTTTAGATGTGGGTGAACATTGAAACTTTTCTACTTTCCATTTATATTTTCTTTTAGAGATCTGTCTTCAGCTCTGTTTAATTGACTTGTCAAATATTAATTCATAGATGAATTCTCACCCCGAATTTTATCCTTGACTCATTTCTGATCTCCTGCTCTCTATTTAAGCAAAATAAATAAATAAATAAATAAATAAATAAATAAATAAATAAATAAAATAAAAAAACAAATGGAGCCATATCCTGCTCTATCTACACCTCCCAGAATGGTAAGTATATTTTTATCCAAATCCTTCAGGGCTTTTGAAAATTAATTTGGGGAACGTATTCAATAAGTTGTAAAGATTTTGTTGGGTATCCGATGGACATGTGTCCTATTTGGGAGACCACCTCAGAGATACTGTGGATGCCTGATCATGGCATTGTACACCAGAAGCTATACATTAATGAATGCCAACTATAATTTTATATATATAATGTGATGGCTCGGTGTGAGGTTGGAGAGGTAGTGGTTGTGGGGAGGGGGGTTCACAGTGTGAGGGATATAAATGATGAACGCCTAAGTATTACCTTGTCTTGTACACTTGACACTAATAAAATTTAAAAAAAAAAAACAAATAGTTAATCCAGCAGTTCTTACAAATTGTAATTTCATATTTTCTTGGAAAATATAAATTCTAATCTGCTCGTAAATTTAGAAAAGCTGAACTGCTTTGATACAAAAACCTGAGAGTATATTTTTCCCTTACTTTTTGTTGTTGTTTTTCTCCTGAGAGGTTAGGGTTGGAGAAGCAAAGAAAGGAAATGGAAATGAGGGTAAGAGTAAGGAGAGAAATGAAAATTTACAAGCCAGAAGAAAGAATTATTTCAAACATGAATTTTAAAATTATTATTTAACTTTGAGTTGTTTACATAATAATATACATTTATAATTCCCCCAAACCTACATTTGTTTTGATAAAGTACAAGTTTAAGAACTGAGCTGGTTTCTACTTCCTGTCCAACCTATAAGGAAAAAAGGCAGCCTGTGGACAAAAGTATTGAGGCTGAACGGATTTAATGAATATAGTTCAAATATGTGGTGGGGGTTCCAAAAAATTGTATACACATGACTTGTACTCATCTTTTAGTATTGGTATATACTTAGTATTACAATTTTAATACAGTTTTTAATACAGTTTTTCCCACATTTTCTTACAATGTGTATACAGTTTTTTTTGGCACCCTCTGATACACACGGTTGTATCTTCTGAAAGTTATGACTATTCTGTAGTTTGATAATTCAATGAAAAGTAAATTTGTTGTTATGTATTTTCTTTTTGTGTTTTAAAAATATGTTAAGCTGAACAACGCACTATGAGATTTAGCATTCAGATATATGACTGGACTACATTTATTAAGGAACTAATTTTTGTGTATATGCCAATTTTATTTGCTTATATAGTAACTTCTCTTCAACAAACAAATAAAAAAAAAATAGCTGGCTAATCAGAGCACCTTAATTGCACCCAAGAGTGAAATTAGCAAATTGTTGGAGTAGTTGCCCATCTCCGCCTGTGGATTAACTGTCATGGCCCAAAGCATAACCAGTGCTACTCACAGCAATATTACCATCACGGAAACAAGTGTTGGAAATCTGGGCATTAGCACAGCTTCCCGTTGATTCTGATGCAGACTGAAGTTTGAAAAGCACTGGTCTCAGCTAAAGTGTTAGGCCTGTGCTCCCACGTTCCTACTCTGCTCTCCTGCTCCTTCCTATTCACAGCCTGGGGCACCATCAAATGGAACACTTGGACCAATCAGATGCTGTCTCTCTCCCTGGAATTTAATCTAGGAGACCCAAACACTAGAAGTCCTCCAGCAGGTGACCGTTTTTGAAGTCATGTAGCATCAGGTATAACAAGAACAGACATTTTGGGGGCTTGGGAACAACAGAGGGTACCGCTTTATGGACAAAGCTAGGAAAATGGAGCAAAGAGAGAGAGATGAGAAAAGACAGACAGAGAGATGATTAAGTAGTCATTTGTGTTCCTGTATTTTTCTTGTTCTCAGTCCTGGACCCATGTCATTCCCGGCTGTATTTCTGTTCTTGGGTTTGGTGTAGTGTCTCTGTATATTGGTTATGGCCCATTCTCCTGTTTATTATTTACACAAGCTTAGACAGTTTTCTCTCTCACCGCAAAGTAATTCTAATACAAAATGTGTGCATAATAGCAGTTGGTTAGTTGTTTAAATAAAGGAAAACAAGAGCGATCAACTGCTGAGCAGGGCTAAATTGATTTGCAATTAATTGGTGGATGTGGTTATTTAAGTGAACCATTGAAAGACAAGTAAAATGCTAAAAACCAAACAAAACGAAGATATACTGTGAAGCATTGTGGAGAAATGTTTGCTACTTAGCTACTAAACTATCCTATAGATGCCATTTCTAGAACACAGTCTGCTCATTTTAATGTAAATGAATCCCATGACGCCTTGGATATTTCTAGATGAAGCGGGAGAAAAAAAAATCCTTCAAACTTTTAGCTTGTGTTTATTTCTTACTTGGTTTTTGATATTTTGCGTAACCCTTCAGATCTCACTTTTATCCACTGAAAATTGAAGAAAGTATGTCATAGCATTGTGGTATAGCATGGGATTTTGTATGTGAAAAAAATTTTCTTATCTTAAGAGACTTTCTTATAATATTTTTTATCTTTTACTTTCTTTAATTGGCACTTTAATGACGCTAACACTTAGGCAGCAAATTTGATGGTTGCTGTGTTTGAATTCTTAGTATTCTAAAAAATATTATTCTTTTTATATGCTTACTATTCGTTATTTTTCATTAGTCTATTGACTAGCAATATTTTTTCATAGAAAGCCAAAATACTACATGCATTTTCATTATACATATTAATAACTGCAAATAATTTTTTAAAACCTTTCTGTTCCATTTTTAGGCATTCCATGGGATAGATCTTCCATAGATTGAAGGGCAATGATTATGAAATAAAATGTACAAATTGCATTATATTTTATCATCTGTTCAACCATTGTGTTCTGTTATAACAACTGACTGTAGAGCTCTCTCTTGTACTTTTAATGAACTAGTAACTTACTTCATCAGCAATTTCCAAGACTGAGAAAGCAATGCCAATCCCCTGAAGCTGCACGTATGAAAAATCCAGAAAGACCAATGACCCAAATAGGCTTCCAATAGGGCTTTCCCCTAACACATGTGATGCATGTGTGAAATCCTTCCTTACTATTTCAAAACATCTCCACTGCTGAATTATGTTCAATAAAGTGAACTACTTTTCCTCTTTTCAGCCACGACTGAGGCTCTTAGTAATGAATCACCTTGCCTTTTGCAACAAGATTTACATCCAGTCAAAATTAAAGAGAGACACTATAAATTCCACCAAAGTGGGTTCACCCTTCTTGTTTTCACTTTTATGCCTCTATAGAAACTTCACTCATTGTCACATCTAGGATCTCGTCATCACAATGGACTGCTCCCACGCAAACATCCAGAACCTTACTCTTGTACATTCCAGCCACATCATGCCGCATCTCTTAGTCACAGTAAGTCTCAAATGCACACTGTTGCTCCTTCTCATTATACCACCTCTAAGAAAAGTCAGACAATAAGCTAGAATCACTCACTACCTAGGTTTGCATTCATGAAACCTGCTTTGAAACATTCTTTACAAATGCCCCAGATGCCTGTTTTCTTAACTCCGCAGGTTCTGTTGCTGCCAACATCTTCGTATGCTAATTTAATTCTAAGTAGCATATGTTACAGAGGAAAGCCACAGAAATGTATGTCTTGGTTCACTATTTGCATAATGTAAAATCAGCCTCGCTAGTGCTCATCATTGTTGTTGATCTCTGGTATGGAATATTAATCTATATTTCTAAACTTCAGAACAAGAAGCTTACATTTGGCCCGTACATTACTTTCCTATATTTAATCCTTACAGCCTAAATGTGCCACAAGCCACATCATTGAAACTCAAGTTTCTGATAACCTCTTTCTCTCATCATAAATATTTGCTGGATCCTCATTGTTAAGACCTTGATTCATCTGGTATTAATTTTCCGATTATTATTATTTTTTGTATTTCTACTATATCGAATTAAACACCCGTCACAGGGTAAAATATATTGCTTCCCTAAGTTTGGCATATACTTTCCTGGTTCCATTCTTCTTTTCCTAAAATCCTTTGCCCATCTATCTCTAACCAAGAGAGTATTACTCTTCTGAAACTATCTGAAAGGACACCTCTTTTGGAAGCCATACTGCCAAATCTAAGTGACTTCCTCCTCTTGCTTCCTTCCTTCCGGCTTTCATTTTCATTCTTTATCATTTTTACTTGGTGTAGGATCTGTATGAAAAGGACAGTAGTGAAATGAAAGAAATATTTATTAAGAACTTGTGTGCCAAGGAATATTCTAAGCATTTTCATTGAAATGCATCATTTCATTCCCTATCATAAAACATAAGATATAGTTCATTTGCAATAAAAGGAAAGGCTCCTTGGAGAAATGCCTAATTCTGTGGTTAAGCCAGGAAAACACAAGAGGAGCCTGGAACATCTCATAATCTCAAAAAGTAAGAAAGTGATTCCCCCACCAAAACGAAAGGATGGGAGCATCTAAAAAAAGACATTGAGGATATAGGAACCAATTAAAAAGAGCCCCCAATAGCCAAATAGTTGGAACAATTTGAATATACGAATGAATGAATAAAGTTAGTATTCGAATATAACTCAAAGAAAATAAATATCCGTAAGTCTATACTGATATAAATGATTAACTCAATTAATTATGGAGGAGAAGAACAAATCCTCCGTAATAAAGAATTCAACATAAATGTAGGAAGAATGAGAAATTGAAAATCGCTAATAGAATACTAGAGTAATAATTACTGTCGGCAAGATAAACTGATATCAGAGGGCTGCCTTGCCCTCCGTGCATGAGAACTGCAGATGGTACTTAATAAGCACTGTCCTTCCGAAGAGTCAGTTCTATGGTATAAACCTGAAAGGGGAAGAGGAAACTCCCAATTATGGAGGAATGCTTAGGCTGAGCCACATGATACTGTTGCTTTTGTAGTCCCAAAATGCTGGAAGATAAGTAATTTCCTCGGGTCCAACCTCATCGCAGTATCAGAAGCTTTACATACGTTGACTCTCGTGATTCTTGCAACAAGCCTCACACAAAAGTATTGTCATCATCTCTTTTTTAAATAGCTGATGAAATTTATAATACAAGATGTTAAGTAACCCTGACAACAATATTTTAGGTTCACTTTGGTGTACTTCGTTGCTGGCACCTAACAGATTTCAGTTATGTAGCTGGTGTTTTAAAGTATGACTAGAATATTCTATATCTTCAAATGAGTAAGATGGCCTGGAGTTTGAAAGTGAAATATAAATCTTTCCAAATAATGAAGAGGGAGTTTTCACTGAAAAGAGCCTTTATATGCAGATTTTCAACTCCAGGAATACTGAAAATTACAATTTCCTGGTTTTTTTTGTGTTTTTTTTTTTCCTTTTCGTTTTCCGAGAGAGATCTATCATTCCTTTTAATAAAAATAAGTACAGTCTAAATCTTTCTTGACATTTCTAATCTAATGAAGGGACAAGGAAATAAAATGCTGTGTTTCTTGTCATTTTCCCCAAAAGGCTTTGAAATAAACTTGTTCAGTGATGACAGCATAATAATGAAAAGTGTATAATGAAAACAGGACCCTGACAGGTTTTCAAATACCTACGGTGGAAATAAGAAAAAGCAACTCATTCCACGGCAGGGCTGAATGGACAGATCCCAAAGTCAGAAGTGAAGAAAATAACACTGAAGCATCACATAATGAGTGAGATTCGCATTAAACGAAATGTGTAATTAACAGAGACCTGCAGCCAGGTACTCAAAGCCAAGGCCACCAGGTGAGAGGTGTGTGAAGTGAGATATGCCATTCCCATACATTTACTCTAGCAGATTTAAGATGAAAAAAAAGTTCTGTGTTCTGAGAGTCATATCAAGAGAAGAGGAATGAAATTTCCTCATTTCAGTTAAGAGAAATGGAGATAAATAATTTGGATATTTAATTTTGATAAATGGGATTAGCTAAAATATTTTCCAGATTAAAAAAAACATGAAGATCTCCACAATATCCTAAAGCAATAATAATAATAATAATAATAATAATAATAATAAATATTCCTAATAATTTTACTACCTGAATTTACTGAGCACTTACTATCAAAAAGAAACTATACTTTCCTTGTTCCTTTATCATCTTAGAATTCATTCTGATGAGATTTTTATAAGTAATACCATTTAAAAGGAAGCAGTCTCAGAGAATTTAAGTGATTTTAGTGAAAATGAAATAGCTATTGTTACAAACCTCACATCTATCTTACTCCAAAATTCATGTTGTTTTCCTTAAATGTGTTTCCTCCAAATAGTAACAGTTGATATTTTTAAACAAACAACACAGAAAAACCCCAGAATTTTGCTTTTCAACTCATGCTATTGGTCAAAGCATGTGACATACACCTCTCCCCGGTTTTTAAAATCTTTAGCACTACTTTATTTCACATCAGTAAGTATTGGCTTAGAAAGATCTAGAAATATAACAATATGCTAAATGAAACAGTTTGATACTGACCTAGGAATAGACACACAGATGAAAAAATCTGAAAGGGCAATCCAGAAATGGATCCTATTATACGCGAGGATTGAGTATAAACATAGGAGGAATAATAAATCAGTGAATAAATGTAAAGATTAGCAATAATTGCAACTAGGAGAACTGAGTTACTTATCTGAGAAGCAATTTTGATCTTCACTTTGTGCAATTGAAGAAAGTAATTTTGATGGATTTAATAACTAAATAGACCTAATCAAATTATGAAACACAAGAGAAAATAGACGCAGATTAGTAAAACACCTTGGTGGAAGAAAACGTCGCTTAAAAATGGAAGAAATCCCAAATAAAAAGAGAAAATAATTTAATGACATAAAACTGAAACATTTTGTGACCAAAATAGCAAACACAAAATTAAAAGAAAAATGACAAACTGTACAGATATTGTGAATATGAAACTATACCCTGTAATATGTTTTTAAGTACATCACATAAATGCAACTTAAAAAATCTCAGTAGTTAGAACACAAGATGATTATAAAATTTGCAAAAATTAAAAAGAAATTTGTCCAACTTCACACCTTATGCTTTTAAACACAACTGTCTCTCCTTAAAATATTCAAAATTGAGGGACGATTAATTATTTTAATGTTCTTCATGATTTATATGTATGGTACATATGTGCACACTATCAGAAACACACACACACACACACACACACACGAAAATCCTTTTATAAAGCAACATATGCAAAATGAGCAATCTCTATTAAAACACAAAAGTTAAATTACCCAGAATGATCTTTTTTTTTTTAAGATTTCTGATTCACCAATTTTATTTTATTTTATTTTTTTAATTTATTAGTTTCAGGTGAAGAATTGAACTGGCAACCTTGTGGTTGAGAGCCCACTGGCCCATGTGGGAATCGAACCGGCAGCCTTCGGAGTTAGGAGCGTGGAGCTCCAACCGCCAGGGCCACCGGGCCGGCCCCCAGAATGATCTTATGAATCGATACAAACTGGTTTCTAAGTTTCTGGGTCTTTTTGTGGTAGTGATAGTTCCTGAGTTTACCACAGTAGGAGTAACTTAAAATTAATATCTTCTTGTTTTTGGTAGATACATAAATTAAGTTCTGTGGTTTTAATGGAATAAAGGGATTTTAAATCCATAATGCTTGACAGTGTTACAACATCTTTTACATATCAGGCTTGAGTGGTAGATCTTACATTACCATCTATATAAAAGATTAAGGTCCTTTTAGGACTATTATTAGGAATTTTTCATTTCACTTCACGGATGGAAATACAACAACTCTGTATAAGTACATTCAATTCATTTTTAGAATTGTCTTTCTTTGAATCATTTCTTTGCTACTTTCTTTACCTGCATGTCAGCAACATAAAAGTTAAATAATTTTCCATTGCCCTAAAAACCTGGTATCTTTGTAAAACTGTCATTTGATCTGGCGTTATCGTAATATGCCTAAATTCCAGAGGTGAAGGCAGGATTGCAGAGGCGAGAGGGTAAGTTGGGCAATTAAGATGTTCATGTGCTCCAGGGAAAGTATTCTAATGTCCTCTTACATTTGTTCCTTAGGTCATGATTCAAATACACACACACACACACACACACACACACACACACACACACACACCACTCACTCTTCTAAAGCTACTACTCAGTAACTTTTCAATAATAAGTATTTATGTCATCGTATTTTACCTTTTTATTAAACAACTTAGGAATTATAGTCTTCTTCCCCTGTCTTACAAGACATGCATATTAAGGAAGAAACAACAGAGAATATGAAAACAAAGAAGGGATTGGGCCAAAGGGGGCAAAAGAATCACACATGTTAAAATGTTTCTCATATTACCTTTGAGAAAGGTCTTTAAGGTTTTTTCCAAATGTCAAAGAGTTATTTAAAACATTAAAGAAAGCATTATGAAACACCTCTTAACATTTTTAAGTCACACAGAAAACTCTTCTTACAGGAAGCTCTCCTTAAACACAATTAAGGATAATTCCCTTAATCTTCTCATAAATAAAGCATGTTTTGAAATTAAAAATAGGAAATGTTAAATTAAAAATCGGTAAACAATAATGTATTATTAAACGTAAAGTACAAAAGATCAACTGGTCAGCCACTGACTGGTAGAGAGTGATAAGCACGTTTAGTTTATTGATGTGATGAATTCAATTTCCTTATAAAAGGGCAATTTCATAATAGTACCATGAAACAAATACTGCTTCCACATAATTTTGGGAACAGGTTAAGTAATTTTCTCTAAGTCCTATATTTTTAAATGGTAGAGTCAAATTTAATCTTAACATATTGCTGTGTATCAGGCTTCTAGGGGACATTGCTTCTTATTTCAGTCTTTTAATTTATGCATGTATAGTTTCAAACTTCAGAGAGCTCATGGAACTCTTCTCACAGTTACGATTCACTTTAAATTCTGATTGCTTGAAAACACGTTATAAGTCTTACTACATAAGGAAAAAACATGGACTGCAATTATATACAGCGTATCAGAAATATTTCACAATTTCCGCCAAGATTTAGAAATAGATTTGTGGAAGATTACCTTTGGAAAAAGTGTCACGTTAACAACTTAGGCATCTCATGATATAAGTTACTGTATCTCCTGTACTGTATTTTAAGTTAGTATAATAGAATCCAACTATTTTTCAAAATAATTTGGTGGCTGGAGGAAAGAAAATTTTTCTATTGGGCAAACAGTCATGCCTGTGTGTGTTTTCCTAAACACAATCATTACTGTTGTTTGGATAAACAGAACTTATTTTTATGTGACAGCCTAATTAGAATAATTAAGTCCTTATTAATGTAAATTCTTATTTCCACAGGAGAACAGGCCTGCATGAACCTTTTGTTTCTTTAAACACCTCTAATCTTGATGGATTGAAGAGACAACAGTAAGATTTTGACGTCTAGATATATATTTAAATGTGTTGTCTCCTAACATTCTTTTTGATACTCAAACTATGTGTAAATAGCAAACATAAGTTTTAAAACCCCCAATTTTTATGGACAAACTATATGGTGTTAAATTGCCTTTTCTTTAAACCCTTTAATTTCAGTTTCTCATCCTTAATTCAAGAAAGAATATCTCCTTTGTCTACATTATAAGGTTATTATGAGATAATGAGATAATATACATATTTAATGTACATAAATATAAGGCATTATTAATGAATTATTAATTGATGAATATGGTTATGGGTAGTATTTCTCATTAGAGGAAGAGTTCTTCCCTGAAAAATGACTCATTAAGCCTTTATTTCAAGGTAATTGATTTTTGCTGTATTATACCCAGCTTTTATTTATTCATTTATGACTTATAATCCACTTTATTCCTTCAAAGGCTTAATGTAGCTTACAATGTTAAATGCATATAAAACAGAACAAGAAATAAAATGTAGATAAAATTCTACTTTAACTAAGATAGAGAAAGATGCACTCTCATCTACATATCCCAGATAAACACATTTCTATAACTGAGTATCAACGTAGGCCAGAGCTTCCTGAAAGCCAATGGAAAATGTAGAACACATGTTTAAAAGGACGTAAAACTACCAAGAGATATATATAGTAGGTGCTCAACAAACATTTATTTCCATGTTTAAAAGGACATAAAACTACCATGTTTAAAAGGACATAAAACTACCAAGAGATATACATAGTAGGTGCTCAATAAACATTTATTAAAGATGGCTACATGATTGAGTTAACCTGGACAGTTATCCGACTCCATGTTAAGCCTCTTGACATTAAACATGAATGAGGTGTAACATACCATGCAGATCTTTATATAAGGCCATTGGGTGACATAATTGTTACTTTGCAGACTATATAAAACCTTTCTGATGTGTATTTTATACTGCCCCTTCAAAAATATAATTAAACTAAATCATAACCCAATGAAAGCATTTCTATGAGGATTTATGTAATATTTTAGTTTTTTTAAAAAAAATTGATTCCCATTAACCCAATTTAAAGAACTTAGAGGAAAGATTAATCACCTTTTCTCTGAGACATGTTGCATACCATTTTGGCAAATGTCTGTAAATAGTCTGGTTTAGTTGTGATTTAGTTTCCAGTGCTTGCTTGATGATATTTACAAGGTCGGTGCGTGAACTGCTCACTGACTCTGACTGTAAGACACAAGTGCAGATCTACCCGCGTTGATTTGAAAACTAGGAATCTGACCTGAAATCTTGTTGGGAACAAGATCACAGAGCCTAGTAGGCTGGAAGGAAGTTTGATGATTGAAAGGTGACTGCTTCAGTGTCTACACACTATGCTAGTACTTAAGGGAAATCTCAAAGGTACACTGTTGCTACGCCTTCATTTTTTTTTTCTTTTTTTTTTTACTTGGGAACACTGTGCCTAAGGATTAACTGTGATTCTGTCAAAGTCCTATGGCTGGTCATCCTTCATGTGAAGCTATTATCATTTTAATCATTAATTCTGTGGTGGAGTGGGACTTCACTTTTTTCTCATGAAGTGTTAGACATTAGCAAAAAATGAGAAAGATTTTTGAATTGAAAATAGGTCACCAAGGAGCATTGTTATACATTTAGGCACAAGGCTGGTGCTGCAGAAAAATAAAATCAAGGGGGGGGGGAAATGCCATTGGAACCCAAAACTACAATGTAGAATTAAAAAAAAACAACAACAACTGTTTTTCAGCATTACTAATTTAAATCTAATTCTTGTTG
Source organism: Rhinolophus hipposideros (assembly GCF_964194185.1). Classification (NCBI taxonomy): domain Eukaryota; kingdom Metazoa; phylum Chordata; class Mammalia; order Chiroptera; family Rhinolophidae; genus Rhinolophus; species Rhinolophus hipposideros. The sequence continues at coordinate 24,462,214 of NC_138071.1, read as the reverse complement.
CTACTCTCAAAATTCTGTGATTTCTTTTTTTCTTTTTTTTTTTTGGATCGACAACATTGTACGCGCCTACCAACTCTAAATGTAGAACACTTCCCTGCCGATATCATTACCTGCGATCGTCATACTCCCAAATTTCTTCCTAGCGCTCAAATTGCATTCCTTCTATATTGCAGGTTCTAACCATACTTTCCTTTTTCTCACAATAGAAAATACGAATTGCTGATTGCCAATCAGCTAATATCTTTTCTGTAATTATAAAACATTTTCTGTGCCTTTCCATGGTTTTCTCTCCAAACCTCTAATTTTTAAAAAAAATCTCTTCGTTTTGTTCTCTACTTTCCACCCTTCCAAGACTTTTGCTCTGTCATTCTACCATCAAGCTCTTCACATTACACTGAAGTTTTTGACACTAAATTACTACAGGTATTTGTAGAACTGTGTGTACTGATGTCACTATCTCCTGGCTCATTCATGTAACAGATCTGTTAATCCACTTAAGTATTACACTTTTAAAAAACTACCTTCATTTTTCACTCCTGTTTTCTAAAGCTGATGAGCTGCATTCTCAATCCTTGACAGAGGGAATAGCTTTCTGAAAATATCTATTGCAGGAAATAAACATTTACCATATGTCTGTGAATCACCCCCTTTGCAATGCTATTTAGGATGTTTATCACACCAAAGTAGGATCTGGGGGAATGTAAGTATAGAGGTAAACTTTATATTTCTCTCCTTTTGGTATCAACATAGGAAGCAAAATCTCAAACACACAATCTTGCTTTTTTCCGGGCAAAGATGGATTTTAAATTTGAAACTATAATCGATTTATATCGCTTTGTAGAGTAATTCTATTTTTTTCCCTAAGTACCTAGTATCTCCAAGGATGTTTGTTCCTCAGAAATGTTAATACACTTTTATGATCAAGTAAATTTGAAAAATTCTGGTTTAAACATAGACTGATAAGTATGGGATATCTCAGAACCTTTAACACGCTAATGTGTTTTGTAGATTACCAACGAATTTTAAGTTGCCCTAATATTGGTATTTCTTAAATGCATTTCACCTCAGAACTTCATGGTCCCAATTCTGCCTACTACGTGCTTTAGGGAAAAGCTCTTCTAGACACTTGTTGGGACTGCAGGAGTAATTACTCTGATCTCTCTTTTAAGTAGACGGCTTTAATTCATATACAAAAATCATGTAACTTATGAATTACCCCAAAACATTCAAGGTGCAAAGTATGTCAGATTTCATTATTTTTTCTAAACCAAATTAATTGGTCCAAACGACACACGGGATACAATTAGCAAGAATCCCTTTGTTATGTAGCTCTTTTTGCCTCCTTACTGTGAACCTTGACAGACCACTGGTCGCTGGTTCTCTGCCAAGGTGCTCTTGGTTCACTTAGAGCAGTGACTGCTTTGACAACATTCCTTCCCTCCCACTCAACTCTGACTACCAGGATCTTCTCTGTGGCTCCAGAGCTGAAGTCCTATTCAGCCACAGAGCCACCTCCTCCAAGGCCATGCCCTCTGCAACACCATGTGTATGGCTACCATTTTGGAACCAGACAGGTCTCATCACCACGGGCATCAAATCATCTCTCTCCCTCTTGTTTTAGGTCCCTCCTCTTTTTTTCTCAGAACACCAGCTTTACGACTTTCCCTTTCAAAAACTCAGCTTAATTGTCTAAAATACAGAAACACTACTATCGAATGCTGCTATCTGGAGCTCTTGCATACACATCGTGTTCAGCCCTGACACATGGCAGGCCTACCCTGCAGAGAAGCAAGGTGAATCAGGTTGCCTTCCTAAGAGGTGAAAAAACAGAAAGTCACACGGTAAAATCAACAAGAGACCAACTACGTTATTAACAACGGACAGTCGTATGAAGAAAACAATCTATCTCGAGAGTGTTGACACAGAATTTGGTGTACATATCCCAGATTCAGACTATCACGGGCTCAGAAGATTCCAGTTCCCTGGAGAAGGGATTAATTTGCTGCTCTCACTAGCTAACTATATGACTGATATTAACCTTGCATGTGAGGACCCATAAAAAGAAAACCTTAACATCAGAAAAGTCAGAGATACATTTCCCAGCTTTTGTTTTCTGTTTTGTATGCAGCGAAACCTATCCCCAGATGCTTTCCTGTTGATACATATTTTGATTTTTTTAAAAGAAAAAAAAACACACAAAAACAAAGGCATTAAACTATGACTGTGTAGCATTCCTATTTCAGTCTGGTAAAACAATTTTTTTTAAAATCAATTCTGATGAAAGTTTTATTTTTTTAAAGTAATTCTGATGAGAGTTTTCTCCATAAAATAAAACATTTATTTAAAAAACAGAAGCAGAGCCTTCCATATAAACGCTGTTCTCTCTCGAAGTTTCCACTGTTAACATCATGAATAAATATTATTCAGTGCACCAATTTATAATGGATAAAAATAAAGAAGTCTCAATTATTTTATTTTTTTAAGCACTTAATTTCATCTGAGATATTATCCTGGTCATTTTGACTTTTAATTCTAATTAGGTATTGGTGAATAAATGAGCAAGTTTAATAACAAAAAATGAGACTATAACTAATTTAAAAGTGTCGTGCTGTTAGACTCACAGTAGGTAGCACTATTATTTTGTGAGATACATGCTAAAACGTGACATAGTTTACGAACTAAATTTTGAGTTAAGATGATTATAGTGTCACCAAGACTAGTGACATTTTATGAAATACACTGAATATAAAAGCAGGCAGGACAACTAACTTCTTCCTAAATATATTTCTGTATGAACTATGGGTCAGAGAATAATTGATGGATAATTAATATAAGTCAATAATTTACTACACAACAAAAAAATACAAATATATTATAGCCTCTGTTGATTTTGTTTTCATAAGAAGGCAGAAATGGCAGGAGGCAGAATAACTCTTTTTAACTTACTCTGCTAATAGCAGAACTGTTATGCTCTCTCTGTGACCCCCAGGCCTTGAAAAGGCCCAGCTATCCTGACTGAGAGCTTTCTCAGGCAGCCATTGTCTGGTTGCCTGAAAACATCAGGGCTGGAAACGCAGGAAAGATAATGAACCGGTAACTACTGAGACTGGGTGTAAATACCCCAGGTCCCATGTCCCAGAGGAGATAACTCTGACCTGAGTGTCTCACACTGGCTCCCAGTTTCCCAGCGGGATTAAGGTATGGATACCTACAGTGGTAACTGGCTTGACGACTGTGGCTATCTTCCCTTTCCTATCTCTTATCTCCATGCTCCTGCCACATAAATTACTTGTCCTAGGATGCTTGTCTCACAGCCTGCTTCCAGGAGAACCAAAGGAGGCTATACTCTACAATTCTGATATCCCCTATTAAAAAAGAAAAAAGAAAGAAAGAAAGAAAGAAAGAAAGAAAGAAAGAAAGAAAGAAAGAAAGAAAGAAAGAAAGAAAGGGAATAAATAAAACAATATTAATCCCCACCTTCTTCTCTTGCCTATATTATAGCTTTAATCTCTGCCCATTTTATAGCTTTAATCTCTGCCCTAAGTCACATTTTCTATCTACGGCCATTTCACTGTCTTAGTGAAATGTATCCTTTTTATTGTCCTTACTCAACTTCCTGTTTATACTTCTCCAGTCCTACAAACAGACCAGACTGAGAGGGGTCCAAAGTTTGGCCCAGTTTTTGCAAATGCTTATTGTATACAGATCCAACTCCCCAAGAATAAATACAATGATTAACCAATTTCAATATTACTCAAAGACATGGCGAATATGAAAGCAGGCAGAAGGACAATTGCATCCTTCTCAAATCTGGTACGATAATACTGCACTTCTTAAAAAAAAAAAACAAAAAAAAAAAACCAAAAACTGTATGTGGAAGTGCTACTTGCTAATGCTTCCAGTGTGGGTATATATTTGATATTTCACAATACTCGTATAAATTGAGGTGTGAGTTTTCAATTCTTGCAAACTTTAAATACAGCCACAGATTATGCTTCAGAGAAGCCTCTGTTTCTCATTTAGTGAATCATTGCTTTATCATGTTTCAGACTAACACCCGGCTTGCTACTAAACTTGAAAAGCCGCTGTCTAGCTACAATACGATAAATGTGAATTGCTTCTGAGGTAAATAGTCAGGTTTCTGACCACCGTTGCCTTCTGAGAATTAAATTCTAAGAGTAACCCTTTATGGAAGAGTGAAATGTATGGCTTTCCTGTCTTCAGTTCTTGTCTCTCAAGTAAATTCAAAACTGCTTTTGTAGGACTTTTTTTTTTTTAATTGTTGACATACTTCTGGGTCTACAACATTTTATTACATTGATTCGATAGGATTTATTTTTTAGAAATGTTTGTGAGATAATTCAGGATTACACACTCTAGCATGTGTAGATTAAGTTCTAAAACATATAACTCCCCAAACTGATTACATTATTATTGTTATGTAATGGAGTGAGGGGTAAAGTAATTAATTAGGCTCTTGTCTGTCTGCCTACTGGCCTCTAAGGACCAAGCTGGCAGAAACAATACTTTCTGTATTCTCTCTTGTATCCCCCAATGGTGCCAGTCACAAACCAGGTGCCGAATAAGTAAGTTTTTGCTTGTATGAATTAACAAATACATAGAGTCATTAGGAAGGTAGATGAGTTGTCAAATGAAATTATGCCTTGATTTGAAACACTGTGATAAATGATGGAGAATGCACTTCACAGGATGAGAGATAGTCAGTAACAGAAGGCTAGAAACAACAGATTCTTACAGGCAAGTATCAGATAACCAGTCGCACTCCAAAATAGGAGGGATTCAGGCCCAAAGACTCAAGAATCTTTTAGTAGGTATATTCCTATAGGTAGATGAAAAAAATATTTGAACTACACACCTTTCCCAATTTCAAACTTATCAAGCAATCTACAGGTTTTAATTTTGTTTTCCATTTACCTTTTCCTGGGGCCAGGGATGGCAGGGGGACGTACAAATTGTGCAAAAATATAGGCTCAGAGCACTTTTGATTGTAAATTGATAATCTGTCTTTTCCTTTTCTATACTAAGCCTCTTTGTAACCTGGACCCTGTGAGTCCTTTCATGAGGGAAATGATCCTCTTAGTAAATGCTCACATTTAAATCTATAGAGCTGAAGTGCAGAGCCAGGGCTGTGGAAATTCTCTCTTGGGAAGCCCCTTGAGAGACGGCCTGCTGACTCTTTTATAGTTACTTGAATCCTAGCATGAGTATGAAAACCACAACAGAATAACAACAACTATTTACCCATAAGGATATTGGAAAAAGTAAGAAGAGTTAGAAAATAAATGTGCATTGAACTACCCTGTTTCCCTGAAAATAAGACCTAGCCGGACAATCAGCTCTAATGCATCTTTTGGAGTAAAAATTAATATAAGATGTGACATTATATTATGTAATATTATATCATATTATATTATATTATATTATATTATATTATATTATATTATATTATATTATATTATATTATATATATTAAAGACCCGGTCTTATTAGTAAAATAAGACCGGGTCTTATATTACTTTTTGCTCCAAAAGACGTATTACAGCTGATTGTCCGCCTAAGTCTTATTTTCGGGGAAAGACAGTAATTATTTTTCTGAATGAGTTCCTTCCCATTTTGTACGAATGGAAAATAAAACTATAAAAATGGTAAGCCTAAACGTGTATGTTCAGTTCCTTTCAAGGAAGTGCCTTCAGATAAATGCCATGACAGTACCACTTATGCCAACCCTTACTCCATCCCCAGATGCATTTTATCAGAGCAGTTATAGCCTGAGATGTTGTCTAGTAGGATAGCATTGCTCAAAAGGTTTCCTTCTTATTAATTAAACTGATCTGATCTAGTCTTGAAGGGTTCAAATAAGATACAAAGAAAGAATCATCTAGCTGGATCCGTACACAAAGTGGCATAGTTTCTATTTTCTGGTTATATTGTCATTTATCTATATTTTGTACTCACTTTCTACCTTCATAAATATGTACCTTGTCTTTTCTCTAAGTCAGCAGATTTGAGCATTACTAGATATTATAACCAACAAGATGTTCAGGCCGAAAAATGTTAAACAGAGGATGGGGTGACTTGTTGCTAGAAACAGACTGGCAAATGTAAGAGTTAGGTATAATTACTCACAATAATATCAGAAAACAGGTTCTTTCCTGTGGATTGCTAAGAAGATTTGGTGAATATCACTACTTAGCTTTATCTAGTTTTTGAACTGAGATCTCGGTGTAGTCTAATTGTTTGTTTCCATAAAAATCTGCGGTAGGGTCAGAATTCCGAGCTTCCGTAATCCATATACATCCTCAGAATAGTTTTCCCAGTAGCTGAAACAAACTCAGGGAAGCTACATTTCTTGCAATAATTAGAGCTAAAAGGATCCACCAGTTGCCAATTACTGGACGCCCATAATGTTTCAGACATTCTTCAAGGATCTTTAAAGTATTTGAACGTATTTAATTTTCACAACTACATTGCCTGATGGGTATTGCTTCCTATGCCTTGCCTATATTTACACAGATAACACAAGGTGGAGGCAGTATTCAAATCTAGGCCATCTCTCAACAAAGTGCAGCTATAGCCAATTCACCAGTTACAGCCGATTACTGCCATTGTTCCAACATTGTTCATTTCCATTTACTTACATTCTTCATTCTTTATCCATCCAAAGGAAGTACATTTTAAAGTATCTTCACTGTCTATACACTGCAACATAAATTAAGGTGCTGGTGAACATGGAGAGATGGGATGGAATTTCTAGACTGATGCCAAGTTACTCTTCAGTAAAGGGAGTGCCTGCCTCTGAGGTTCTCTACTGTGTAGGCTTTCCTGCTTTTACCAGGCACCTCTCTAGAGTAGAGCCTAATCCTCGTGACACTTCCAAGGTCAACAAAATCTCTGAAGGCCAGATGGATTTGTACCCTCACCAGCCTTAGTTTTACGACCTCAGGTGTCCTTAGCTGTAAGTTAAGGTATGCTTGGTTTGAAATGTACACCCATTTAAAATATCAAGTTTAATCTGAATTTTTATGAGATCGAAATTCAATAGGATATTTCATATGCTTTGAGGAAGGCTTATTTAATCTCTTGTTGTCAATGGAAATCTTCATTTGGAAAAATGCCTGTTACTCTTTTGGCTATTTACTAAGATGTTTATTTCCTTACTTTTATTGAATGCCTGAGACATGTCTTTTGCTTGATAGTTTAGTAAACCGTATCCAAACTATTCATATTTAACCTTTACTTACTCAATTATGTTGTATTTTATTTCTCTGTGATAGGAATGATTTTCCAAAATGGGATTTTTTTTTTTTTAAGTACAGGAACTGCAACCAAAGAAATTTAAATTTTGACTCTATTTGTTCCATTTTTTAAATTTCTGAATTAAAATTTTTTTCTAAAAAAAAATCTTTAAATGCTGAAAAAATAAACTGTAGCACAGAGAAGTTTACTGTTTCATTAATATTCATCAAAAGATGAATATGTACTAATAAGTTTTGAAAAGCAGAAGCAGTTTTAGGAAGTTTCCATAATGTAATAACACATGACTTTTTTTTCTCAATGCACAGAATGCTTCAATACACATTTATTGGGTAGTACCACATGTGAAATTATAACCTTGGCTACATCAGTGCTTCTCAAGGTCTCTTCAAAGGTAATGTTTGGATTAGGCTGATGCTATTCAAACCACTGTCTGGAGCAGCGGGATTCTGAGCAATGGCTCCAGGACACAGGTCATGGGGTTGCCCCCACCTAATCCCCCATCAGTTCCCTATTTTAGGAATTAGACCTCTGAGGAAGAATTTGTGTAAAGAAAAAGTTTGACAGCTTAAGAAGACAAACAAAAGCTTGTAAAACATTGAGAGAGAATGTTTTAGTCTCATCTGGCATCGCAGTTCTTCACCCTATAGCTATCTGCGTGCTTCTGTACCCCGCCTTTTTATTTAGAAGGGGAAAAACTGTGTAACCGTAACTATTCACTAAATTTTTTCTCATTCAGTACTTCCATTATCCAGTGCTCCATTTTGCTAGTCTATTTTGTTTTGCTTTAAGAAAGTCTATCACGGGGAGAGAGACTGAGAGATGATTTTTATATGAATATTAATCTTTTTTAAATCATATGAAATGGTTCAGTGATCTAATTGATAGCAAGTTTTATTGTACTGATGCATGTGTGATTTGAAAGATAATTACATAAGATTAAATTTCTTGTCTCAGCCAATCAGAAAAGAGATCCCATTCATTTTTATGACCTATAATAAACTTTGTAGATGAAAAATCATGTTGTTAATCTCAAGCACAATGACAGAAATAAAATATTATGAATAAAATTTTTCCTTGTGCTTCACGGGCAAAAAAATATATAGTCTCTATTTACTAAACTCATCAAAATGCTGTATTCATTATTTAGGGAAAAGAGCACCAGAAAAATGATAAAACAATAAGGAAATTATATAAAGTGATGAAATGGGAATCACATTTATCTAAGAGGAAATTAATGTTGGTAGTATTTCCATATAAAGAAAAGAATGTGATAGTACACACACAGAGTAGATGTGAATTTTTAGCAAGATTGGTGCTAACCTAACACATTAAGAGTCTGCTTCGTAGAAATACAACTGTGTTGAAAAGGAAATATCACCCATCATTTACATAGTATTTCCTATCTGCCAAGCTGGGATCTCCATACTTGTCACATATTAATTCACTGAACCTTTACTATAATTATGTGGGGTTTCTACTATTACCATCTGCATGTAACAGATGAGAAAACGGAGATCCCGTAGGATTTAAGGAACTTGTTCAAGTTGCACAGCGAGGAAATGACGGTGCTAGAGTTTCATTTAAGCCACCCAAGCTACTAAATGATACTTGAAGCTGTTCTCTGCAAATGCTCCCTGTTCTTCACCAGACCGGTGTATTCAGCGACCTCTTGGACATCTCCTCCTAGAACATGGCAAGTACTTTGAAGGTCACCTCCTTAGAACAAGTCTGCTAGCATTCCTACTCTTCTCCTTTACTCCTGCTCCAGCACGGAGCTGGCAGTGGGAAGAGGCCCCTTCTGGTGCAGATGACGGAATACACAATTTGTAGGAAATATTACATAATACATACATACATACATAAATAAAACCAAAGGGAATGCATTTCCTTCTGGTCACCATGTGCAGGCAATTTTAAACCATGTTAGCGATAACAGACTGCTCTCTTCTGACACTGAACTGCTCCCACAGCCAACCTCCCTTTCACTAATAACAATGCTTACCTGTCGCATACACTGATGCTTCTCCCACATTGCTATTTGCAACAACAGCCGTGTCAGCCACTCAGCCCAAAGGTAAGAATTATCATAGAAGCTTCCTTCCTTTCTGTGACATCCCTGTACATCCAACAACCAAAATGCTGACCCTTTTAGTATTTCTAGCATTGGTGTTCTGCCCTCTTCTGGTTAGTTTCACTGATGGGTGCTCCTCAACATGATGTTTATGGAAGCCTCAGCATTCTCATTATTAAAAAAGAAATACCCATTAATTTAATTTGCTAAATTATAAAAGGGTAAGACAGAAAATCCAAATCACTTATAGTGTCAGTGACTAGAGTCAACCAACGTACATGTTTCAAGATCTTCCTTCAGTTTGCTTCTCTCCTCTCGTCTCCTGGGACCCACCCCATTTGTCTCTCTGTCGGCTATCAATGCGGAAGCATAGTTATGCAATCTTTGTAGATCGTTTTATTGACTGCATTTTCTTCCACTGAGTATCAATAATTAATACAAGAATTTTATATAACTGGGTTTTTTTTGTTCCCAACATTGAATTTCTTAAAGTAATAAAATAAATGTGTGCTCATTGTAGAAAATTTGGAAAATACAAAATCAAAGGAAGAAAGCAAACTCCCTCCCAATCCCATGACCATTTCACGGTACCTTCAACCAAAATCGGCCCTCACCGTGTCTCATCTCAATTACTGCTGATCATGCCCTGATTTGCACCCCTGCCTCAGTTAGTTTTACCCTCACCTCACAACCAACCATCCACACAGCTTCCAGGATGATTTTATGTGAAATTCCACATATGCGGTCAGGTCACCCTCTTGAATGGCCATTCCTCTACCCTCTGACTTTACCATACTATATGCATTACCCAATGAACCATGCTTTCTCAAAGGTACTTTCCCCACATCACTAAATTTGCTTCATTCCTCAGCCCAGCAGAAGTAGGAGGAAGTTGTGTATTAGGGAAGGTTAACCCCCACAGGACAGAAACAGAATCTGGGTGCAATGAAGCTGAGTCTCCACCACACAGGAGAGGGGGACTACCTGGACACTTCCTGGTACGGGTCAGGATGGAAAAGGTGACTAGAGCTAAACCCTCACTGGATGGACGCAATTTGGGAACTAGTAGCAGAAATTATGATTGGCTAGAAAGAATGGGAATGGACTATAAAGCGCTAAGAGGTCAAACAAAGAAGACTGCATTTAAGTTAACCATAACTACATTAGCAGGATTGGGGCCAGGAAGGTATGATAGGAAGTTGTGTTTAAAAAATAACGGGCCTAACAACAACATGGCAGATTCGATTAGGAGGGAAGTGAAGGATTTCAGACGGACGAGCCATGTGCTACTGCAGTCCTCTTGTGTGATGATGGCAGGGGACAGGCTAGTACAATCACAGGTCAAATAACATACATCCCACCAGACTGTCACCAGCGTCAAAGCTGGAGCTGCGTCTGTAAATACTGCCACTGTTCAGCATCACCCTGGCACATAGTAGGTATGCAGGAGCTTTTTGTCCTAGTTGGTTTACGTTGGCTCCAGGTACTCAGTTTCCTTAGCTTTCCAAGGTAAATAAATGCCAAGTCCTATTTACCTATGTGTTCTAGGATTCCCACTGGAAACGTGGTTTGTAAATTGGAATCCAGCTGATTGTCTACTCATACATTCATTTGACAGGACATTTGCCTCCTTGAAGAATTTACATACAGTAAAATAATTGTGCCCATTAGTTTCTTTCTTTGTTTGTTTGTTTTTAATTCTTCCTGGATGCTGTGTAGTTTTGAGTATTTTTTTCTGTGTACTTGCTAAATGAAACCTGCATTATTTTTATTTGTCATTATTTGGTGGAGTTTATTGGGTAAATTTGCTTTGAAAAACTATTACTCATGGGTGTTTTGAGTTGTATTTTCATCTAAGTTTGTTTAGTGTATTTCATTGTTGACTAGACTTAAAAGCATTCTGTGTATTTATAAAGTGTTACTAGATATCTAATGTTCAGCTTTCAAAGTGACTTTTTAAAAGCTATGCCTTTTAGTATTTTCTCCACACAATTTTCTGATATTTTCATACTTCTAGTTTTGTAAAAAAAGAGAAAAAAGAAAAAAAAGTAATGAGATGCCATAGTTTTCCCTTCCATGGAGAATTTAATTGAGTTATCAATCACCAGTACAAAGCACTCTCCCTGTGAGGGCACATTTATGCTTTTTTTACACAGGCCTAGCCAATGTGAAGCCACACTTGGTGAACTAATTTACATCTGTTGATGAGGAAACACGAAGACAACCAAAATAAAAGACCAATTCTTAAAGAGAAACAAATACACAAACATGTTGCTTGATAAAAAGTGACTGGTTACAATGTAACAAAGTTAGGGCTTGGAGTCATTGATGCTATCTTTATTGTATGAAAATAAAACTGTTAATTATAACATCTTATAAGAATAAGTCACACTTTCCTACTTTCATTCTATTCCCACCACAGAACACTTCATTTCTTTTCCAGAACACGATCTCTCCTAATTTGATGTTGTGTAACAGATAGACAAGGATGAAATTTTCTGGAAGTCTGACCTTGCCATAATCAAAATAACGAGTGGGCTTAATGGAATATGTATTTCCAGTCAAGTGAAAGTTTTTGGTTATAGAAAACGTTTGAGGAAAAAAAAAAAAAAAAGCAAGGACCCTAAATAAAACCCTGAATAAAATCCTACTGGCCCCAAACTAGATTTGGAAAGGAACAATTTGTACCAAAGTATGTTATTTTCTGGCTACTGATGCTAATGGGGAAAAAAATGCTTTTTAAATGCTTAGCAGATGTTTAGTGGTTTTATCATCATTACCCACAAGTTATGCTAAATTATGTAAATCTGCTCTGGAATTTAAGGTTTATATGTATTCAATATACTTTGCAACTATGTCTTTCCACTTGGTAGTCACTTCTTTAGGATAAGAGCTGGGTGTTTATTTTTCATTAATAGGAATATTTTACTGCAAAGGTTACTATATTTTCCCTTTTCGCATATCTTTCATAGACACATTTTAATAACGGAAATGAAAGTGGAAAATGCAAATCCCTCACAGTTTTCTTTGCCCTGTATGTCCACTTACACCTGTTAGGAAGATATTCTCAACGCCTATATTCGTCTCTAGTTAAGACTGCCAAAGTTCCATCTTTCTCTATCCCCACCCTGCTCAGTAAGAAAACAAAACTAGGCACACCCCAAACTCAGTTCCTTATATTTGCCTGAAAACATTCTCCTCATGTGTACTCACGCACCCACCCTAGAGATAGGAATAAGCCGACCCCACCCAGCCTCACCTTCCACTGAAGTTAGCAATCTGGTCCTGAGGTTCTACCTCTTAAAATGTCTTTTCCTTGGCCTTCCTGAGCAACTGGGTCTCTTCTCAGGAAGAAGGCTGCTGCCCCGGGCCTCCAGCTCTCTTCCTTCTAATTATACCCCCATTAACCAAGTCAAAATGGGTGGTGATAGTCCCATGTCCCAGACACCTTGGCATGGAATCTGACTGCACAGATTGCCTGGCTTCGAATCTTGCTTCTGCTGCTTGCTAGCCATGTGACAAGGATAAAATACTCAAGCTCTATAGGCCTCTGGATGCTCATAATGGTAAATATCTCAAAGATGTGTGTGTGAGTGTGTGTTTATGTTTTAATGGAATGAGTTACTCTATGTAAAGTATTTATACCAGTGCCAGGCACGTAGTGATACTACCTAGCCATTACATATAGTCCCTATTATTATCATATTATCATCTTGACCCAGATGTTCCATTCTCATTTTCTAAAACGTACCTTCTCCTACCCCCTCCCTACACACAGCTCTATATGCAAATTCATACACACATACATATATGGGCACAGTCAAATACATATAAGGACAAAACACATCCAATGCTTTCGTCATACCAACTTGCCACTCCCTCCACCTGGAACTCCATCCTCTAGCTTTTCTGACCACCCAATTTCTATTAAATATTCAAAGTTTAATTCAAGCAATTATTCCCCAAGGTTGCTTTCCCTGATACCACTTTTCCAACACCTTCCGTTAAGTGACTACAGTACTTTACTATAATTGTTTACAGCAGTTAATAGAAATTTAGAGAGCCCTCTGTCCTCTTACCAGACTGGCTATCTGGAGAGAAGCTGCATGTTTTATTTGTGTTGTAACTCTGGAAGTATCTCAATACAGTGGCAGCTTGGTTATTTCTTGGTAAATGAATGATTCGGTGTTTACCACTTCTGGATAAATTAAGAACTGAAGAAAAACGATGGCTATTCTAAATAGAGGCCAAAGACCAGCAGTCCTAAATCTATGTTCTACCCCCACCTCTTAGCATGCTGTAATCAACCTCCTTCCTTCTTTCCTTTCTTCTGTCCTCTGTCTGTCCCTCCTCCCCAAATTCAATAAACACTTCCTGAGACACTGATGTGCCTGGTCCCACCCTGGGCTCTGAGAATATACAAATTATAGAAGCATTACTGTCTTTCCTACACATACAATGAAAAGTTAATTTTCAAATTCTGTGACTTAACTTAAGGCAAATACTTGTCCATATAACAAAATGTAGGTCTTCTTTGATAAGTCAAGAAATAATACAGTCCTGGATAGACATTATGTTTTCAGAATTCGAGTGGAATTTTCTATTGTAAAATGAATTCTATGTTAAATACCCTCTCACAACGTTCATCTCTATTTAGTGTATTTTAGTCACTCAGTGAACTGCTACGTACCGAAGACTTTCAGTGTGTTGACCATTTTCTTTGATGTCATACCTAAGGGTTTTGCCTTCGAAGTATGGGATCCTTTCTCCGACTGGTGACAAACATTGGCAGAAGCAATTAGAAAGTCAATCCTCAGGTCTCCAGGTTCAGATTCCACATCTGAAAGATTATCGGTATTTCTAATATCTACTGGATCGGGGCCAAGATCAGGACCTGAAACTAGTTAGAGCCTTCTGGACTCGGTGTGATTATTCCACCTAGTGAATCATGCATGAGCCTTATTAGGAAGAATATCAGGGAAGAGCTTTGTGAGGGTCTGGGAGTTGTTCACGGTTGTGGGCCAAGGATGTGGGATTCCAGTGCAGAAATGCAGTGTGTCTGTTCATGGAGGTTTATTTTCGCACGAATAATAATGAGGCCTAATCAAAATGTGGGCACAGGCTGTAGACCAAGGCCTCTTGCTCTCTCTCTGGCCCTAAATATAATAAAATATGGGAGGGCCAGGAAAAGACATGGAGCAAAATTGTATCTCTTGTTCTCTTCAATCCCACAGTGTTTCTACTCTGGGTCTGCAGTAAGACACATCTGCTAGTTTCCAATAATACCAACTCTCAGAAAAAATCTCCTCAGACATGGATAGCTAAGATTTAAAATATTTTTTTCTAATATTTAAAACAAAAGAATGAATACAACAAAAATAATGTAAATAAAAATCAAGCATGACAAATATCCTATTTTGGCACATGAATAGGAAAACTTGAGAAATATCATGATGTGTGTCTTGATTCACCACTCGATCAGCTTCTATCTTTTAAATGTAGCATGACCTTCTCATGAATCAAGACAGACGCCCTGAGGGTGAAGACGCTTTCATCATACATGATGACATATGTAGGACATGCAAATAAAACAGAAAAAAAAATATTACAAATATTTAAATTGTTTATTTTTTGCTTTCATAATAATAATTACAGTTATTACTGACACAACATACATAGCATTTTAAAGCAGATTTTCTAAAAATATTGGATGTTTTGAAGGTAAATCAAAATCAAGGCAAAACAGTGTGTTTTCCATCTGTGTTTGCTACAACCTTAATTCATATGGAAAAGGAAAACTTGACGAATTAGATAAGGAATAGTTGTCCAAATGCATGTTTAATACTAATTATCTGCTGTGTACATTTACATACACACATATAATGTATTTATATTTCTTTTTAATTGCCTCCTGCAGTCTACAGACCCTCAACTCGTACAGAAGTTTCATCAGTATAGCAGATTTTTTTTCCTCTTCTGTTCATGAATGTACTCCCAGTCTAAACAGTTCCTGAAATGCACCATGCTCTCAGTGAGCATCTGTCTTAATAACAGAAGAATATTTGTGTATTGAAATAACTGTATTTACATAATTACATATTAATCAACATATGGATTCAAGGGTGAAAACACCTTAGTGCATAAAACAATTGATTAAAATTTATTATATACGTATTAATGCTGTGCTGAGCAGTATACTAGACAATGTATGCTCTACCTTTTTTAATCCCTTTATTTCAAGAACAAGCTAAGCCTTGAACACTTAAGGAAATGCAATGGCTCAGATCTGAATCTGGTCTACTTACTTCCAAGGTCGTGCCTTTCCTACAATTGTTATACTTTAAACATTGATGGATGTGGCAAATACAAATGATTTCAAGATAACTTTGTATACGTTGATGTTAGATCTACCTACAGAATGTCACTAGAGGCTAGCATGTTTTGAGTTTTCATCCTTAATCTTTTGAGATTTTCACAAAGGATTAACAGCTTATATGTGTGTTGTTTGATGCCAGTCACAACAATTATTGGATTCAATGAAATTTTCTCTTGACAAAGTTGTCAGTTCTTACAGAATCATAGAGTATAAATGGCAACTAAGCTATCATTCCAAGAAGCAGAAGTCCGAACAGCGAGATGTACTGGTTTAGGCTCCCTGACAGCACATTGGTGGGGATTAGAAGGCCTGGGATCTAGTCTCAGCGTGGCTGTTTAATTAGGTTTTGTGACCTTCGGCAAATCAGTGTGTCCCCCGAGCTTTTGTTTCTTCATCTGTAAAATTAGGAGGCTAGACTAGATGTTCTCTAAGTCTCCTTCTACCTCTAAAATACTATGATCCATAATCTTTGGAGAGTACTGGTCTTATCATTATAACTCCTTTTATAAAAATTATAAATCAGCCATTCAAGACGGACAAATATCAGCCAGAATTCAAAGGCGCGTTAGCAAAGGCGGTCATTAACTGTGATATTATCGGTCACAGTATGTTGAAACATTCTTTGGAAAGCTCCTTTAAGTAATGCAAGAACGCAAAAACACCACATCATTAATTCTGCAAAGTCATGACCCCAGACACACTGCATTTACCGGAGACTTTTGAAAATGAACACAACCTGTGCTAGGAAAATTTGCCGAGCCTCCTTCTTTCTCTCTGACCACCCCGTGGGAGCCAGTGCTGTCTTTGTCTAGGCCATGTTCCATTCGCATAAAGTAGCAAAGGTTTGCAACAATTAGAAATTTGTATTTATTTAGCAATAAATTGGTTTGTTTTTTTTTTTAGAGGAATGGAAACCTAATTACAGTGAAGTGTGACCCCAATGCACACATTTGTAGTCGATGCTATTTGTCACAAGTGTGGGATATATAGTGGCTTACTTTCTTAAAAGTCATTTCAAAGAGGAACATCTGGAGGAAAAGCATTTACAGAGATGGAGGCCTATATAACTCCCTAGCTCACCTCTCCAAACCATAAGGGCAGGATGGAGTCAGCCTTAAAGCCCAGTTCCACCTGGGCTTCTTTTCCCATCACTAATTTCTCTGGATAGCGGCTCATTCTCTTACATCTGGGCTGTCCAATGTGTTAGCCACAAGCCATACACAGCTATTTAACTTTAAATGAATTCAAATTAAATAGAATTTAAGCTGTTCATCTCCTCAGTTGTATTAGTGCCATTTTAAGTGCTACACCACCTTCCCCCCAAAGTAGAGGATTTGATTGTCAACAAGAAGGATTCTGACCCGCTGGACTGGATCTCATGCACAAGCCTTGACCTGTCATGTGGGCTGGGGGGGAGGAGGAAGGAATCAACTAACCGTTTCCATTAAGATGCCATGGCTGGAAAAGGAAGTGGGGGAGCAGTACACCTGGAGAACGTGTGCCTGTGTCATTTGCCTTCTGTCCAGCACATCAATCTTAGGTGTTACATCAGATCTATTCTGACAAATGCATATACCTGTATAATCTACATAACTCTGTGCCTCTTAAGAGATACTATTTCAACCATCCCAGAAAGTTCCCCCATGCCCCTTCCCAATTAATCTCCATCCCCCACCCAGAGGTAACCACTACAGTGATATTTTCCACCATCAATTAACTTTATAGTTCTATTCACATGGACACATGTTATTTCATGAAATAGTACAATGGAATCCTTAAAAGCACATTTTTAAAAAAATTTTTTTTTAGGAAAATCTTGGGTTTGATTCCTGACTTCTACCTTAAGGAGACATTTAACTTCCTTAAGCCTCAATATCTCTAAGCAAATAGGATAATATAAGTAATTATTTATGATTGTCATGAAGAGGAAGTGAGGCAATCAATATAAACAATAGAGTCATACGTCAATATTCTGTCTGAAACAGTACGTATATTCAGCAAACATTGGTTTTCTGTTGATTTAATTAGGAATGCGTTAAGCTTCTTATTCTATTACAGACCTTTGAACTCCCTCCTATCTATAAATGTAGATTTATATGGACTCTTCTGCAATTCAATATGAAAAGAAACAATACGTCAAGTTTTCTTATACTTTTAAATAAAAGACCAAAGCCTGGAAAGACAGTTCAAAATGAAAAGTCCTTCAACATCAAATTAAAATGTAGCACTGACGATGATTCAGGTTCTTCTGATAAAATGTTTGAGCAATATCAAAATTGTCGAAGCACACAACCCAGTTTTATGAGCCTGAGAAGACCTTCGCAAAAGCCATTCCCCAAGTTTTCTTCTGCCTGTTTTATAGACGACTCATCACAGTTCAGATTTTCAATGAAACAGTCAATGATATAAACCAATCTCTTAAAAAACAACTCGAGTACAGACCCCATTTTTACACAAGGCAATTTAATAAAACTGTTATCTTATGGAATTACAGTCGTTGCATAGCTTAGGATTTCATGTGTTCGCTCCACAGTGGGAGGCCGATCCTTGGTTTGCTCACTTTGAGCAAAAGAAAAACAAGACTTCCAAGGAATCAATAAGCATGGCATTTGGTGTGGGGGGAACAGACGGGAACTGGATCTCATGGGTCAGAGCCTGCCATGGCTTTGAGGTCAGTCTGGCATTGGCCCTGTGGATAAACAGAGGAGCTGTGCTGATGTGAACTTGCTCCAGAAACATCGTCTTCAGGGAATGCAAAGGAAGCGCAGCCAGGGGTTCTGATACAAGGTTTTGGAGTAACTATTTAGCCACGGTATCAAAAATGGTTCTGCCGTAACATACCATGTTTCCCCGAAAATAAGGCCTAGTCAGACCATCAGCTCTAATGTGTCTTCTTGGAGCAAAAATTAATGTAAGACCCGGTATTATGTTATGTTTATTGTATTATATTGTATTGTATTGTATTGTATTATATTATACTGGTCTTATATTATATAAGACCCAGTGTTATGTTAATTTTAGCTCCAAAAGGTGCATTAGAGCTGATTGTCCAGTTAGGTCTTATTTTCGGGGAAACACAGTGACAAAACAAAATAAAACAAAAAAACACCTTGCTAACCATTACTCCAAAAAAAAAAATCTTTCAATGTCCTGGAAAGAGGGTGAGTAAGGAATGTCATCGCAGCAGGGGCTGCGGCTCCCCACTGGCGTACCCACACCTTTCCCATGATCACCACCTGACTTCTGGTGTATCAACAAGTATGCCAATACTTGTGCTTCTTTTCCTGCGGGCTCTGTCTCTTGTCACTGAAGATCACTTTGCTCCTTACTTGGCAGGCTGACAGAGCCTGGGAACCCACCCTGAGCGGAGCAGCCCTCATAGAAGGCACCCGAAGACTAATGTGAGTTGATGTATAGATGTCCCCACATCACTGCCTTCCAGTAGGAAGGGCCCCGCGGCATCCATTCACGCTGTTTCCCGAAAGCGTCCTGTGACATGCAATGTCCTCACCCTCAGCAGCTCCTGCTTTGATAATGCAGTTCTATCCACTGTCTTCCCTTCCTCATCTCACCCTCACACCCCTGCTACTATTTCCTTCAACTCCCAGATAAGCTAGTTTCACTCAATTCCTCCTTAAGGATCTGCTTCTGGTGGGGGGGAATTCAGACAAAGACAGTCGCTAAACCACATGGGAAAATGAAATATCCTTTCTAAAAGCGAGGCTGATATTGGCTGAGGCAGAGAACAGGGCAGAGATGGGAGAACCATCCTGTCAAAATGCCTCTAGCCTCCTTGAAATTCAATTCAGTTCAATAAACATTTATCAAGTGCCTTCTCCATAGAAAGCATCTTTCCTAGATATTTAACAAGACTAGAAAAGTACTGAATAAGATTAATTGGTTCCATACTGGAACTTTGACAAATTTTATAAAGTTTCTTCCAAATGTAAATACATATTTTCCATTTTCACAAGGAAAAGCCTTTTTGGAATGACATTTGTCCTTATCAATTCCAGAAACGGGCAATTTTGTCAGAATCACATAACCAGTGATGAGGTTCAATTTTGTAATGATTTTTCAGCTTATGATGGTTTGGAATTACCTTGAACGAACCCTGAAGACTTAGAAGGGTTAATTTTATTTTTCCAAGAAATCTTAAGAGAGTATGATGTCTATATAGCTGAATATCTTCTCATAGGATATGTTTACTTTCAGTGGAATGATTGCTTTTGTTGTTGTTGTTATTGTTAGGTAATAACTTCAAGCAGAAAGTATTTTTGAGTGCAAAAATATTTTGTAAAAATTATTTCCAAGTAAGTTGGAAATGGCATTATTTGAGAACCATGCATTATTTTTGTACCAATTTCTTATTAGAGAAAAAATTTAAGAATGTAGTTCAAGGTCACCAATCAGAAGATTCTGTGCATTTATGGTTAGAAATTCACTGTCCATGTACATCCTATTTATACATCTGTGACATGCATCATTTGATTTGATGTTTGCTTAACTGAAATGAAAAGTGATGGGTTGACATTATCAAACTGAGCAGATTCTCTGTAACCTTAAACTGAATGTCCCTGTGCATATATGGCAGGAGTGGCAAAGGCGGAGAGCATAAAAGCAGCAGATGCTATCATATAGGGTTAGTCCCACGTTATCATTAAAATGCATCTGACTGCAGCACATAAGTCAATTACATGGGAATAATCACATATGAATGTTTAATTATATTACTTATATTAATGTTATCTTCCTGGGGTCATCAGGACAGCACAACATAGCCTGTTAATAAAGGAATAGCTACGAATTGTATAAAATCCCAAGAAAATTAAGACTATTTTTAAATAAATTATTACAGATTTAGGAAGAATATAAAAAGAGAGCAAGTCATTGGATAATGATTAATTATACAACTAAGGTACAACAGTGTCTTTAAAATGACAATGCTGATTTTTTAAAATTTTACTTCACACTCTGAATATTATCCCTAGGTGCTAAATCATGTTCAACATGCATTGATACAATAAGTATTTACTGTACCTTTAGTGTATTGTATTTTTAGTGCGTCCTCAGTGTCCCAGGCACCATGTTAATGCCCATGGTTGACAAGCAAACAACATAAACACAAGTTTTCTCTTCTGGAAAGCATGAAGATGGGGAAAGGAATACACACATCGCTGGGTGGTAAGTACAGTGAGAGTCACCATGTCAAACGAGGGCTTTGCCTTATAAGCTACACCGACACCTACACTGAATACATATCATCATGCTAATGGTTTATATTTAAGCACATGCTGTGCACTGCTCTGGGCCAAGAGGTGTACACAATCGCATTTCATCCTCATAGCATGCCAGTGCAGTACATACACCAGTCGACCTGGGTTCACAAAATGTGAGGGTGAATCCACATGGAGCCTTGAGGATTCACCTGTATTCGTTTCACAATCTTCCTCCCACCGCTATTATTATTATACCGGCTTTTCAGATGAGGAAATCAAGACCTAAAAAGCTAATGGACATATTTAAAGAAGCTTAAATCGGCACGGAAATTGGCAGACAGGGTAGCCTGTTAGGTAGAAGAATTTGTGCCACAGCCTTCCCTCATCAAATCCTCTGAATTCTGGTGGCATCGGCCAATTTAGTTGATTGAGGCATTGGAGGGATCCGGCTTCTTCTACAGATGGAGACACAATGACTAAGAAGTGTGCATCCAAAGTGCTAATAGCCATCGGTGAATTGGAGAACATCTTTGAATCTAGAGTCACTGCATTACTTAAAGTAGTTCAACTGACTACCTTCTGATGAAAAGTGTTCTACAAACTGGAACAGTCATCCTCGTCAGATGATTTAATTTCCACCACTAGGGTTTTGATAAACTAATCCATGCATTGCTCCTCATGCAACAATGTCACATATTCTGACAAAGCAGCTAAAAGTAATGTGACGCTTCACTCCAAGTGTCATTATGTGGACAAAGGAAAATACTAGTGTCACTGGGTTCAGTAAAGCAGGTTTTACAAATCCATGGATTTAATTTCCGACACTAATATTCCCATGATAGTTAACTCCACTGCAGAGACTGGAAATGATCAACATTCAAGGGTTATGCCCAGAACAGGGATTTCTAAGTCCCATGGCAGCATAATTTAAAAATATAAAGAAAAGCCCTTTTAATTTTGAGGTTTGCCAACTGTGTTGCACATGTACTGAAATTTCAGTTTTAGAAAATGATATCTTTATATACAAGTATACAACTCTGCTGAAGTGAAAATAGTCTGGGAATGGCAATTTGGATTTATAGAAGCAGCTATGTTAGAAATGAACCACTCATTACCCACTCTTCCATAAAATTCAGTGTTTTCCAAGGGTGTTTCTACAGTTGTGGTCAGTGGTAAAGGGGCTACACTGTGGAGAGCGCTTTAATCTTTCACTCCGAGTCATGGAGAACACAGGAGAATACGACAGCCCTGGCTGAGACTAGGTGTGCCCCACTAGTCACAGTAAATGGGAGATATTAGCAGACCTCAGCTTTAATCACCTGGAAGTACACAGTGCACTGCAGAGAAACCCTAAGTCACGATGATGAGAATTTTGTTTCCTTCTGTAAGGGTCCGAAGTCCTAGACACGACGGGACAGTCTATATTTCCTAGCTATACTATGGTCTTACTTCATGAACATTCTATCTACCTTCTCATTATCCCTGTGGAAATCTCCTCATCATTCATTGTTAAACTCACATTCACTTGTTCTATGAATGGGAAAATTAGATGTTTTCTTATATTGCTATGATAATATTTAATATCTCTCTCACACACACACAAACAGAGAGAGAGAGAGAGACAGAGAGAGAGAGAGAGAGAGAGAGAGAGAGAGAGAGAGAGAGAGAGAGAGAGAGAGAGAGAGAGAGAGAGAGAGAGAGAGAGAGAGAGAGAGAGAGAAACAATCCTTGATAATATTGTGAAAAACTACTCCGGTCAGTTCTGGAATCTTGCCGCTGATTTTCCAACCAGACTGATAACTTTGAATGCTTAATGCTCAAAATCAGAAATGTGCTAAAGTGCCAAGGCAGATTACCTGCTGTAAGTCTCGTCCAATTCTATGACTTTTAAGGTTTCATATTCATAGATGGCACTGAAATATTCTGTGGATTTCACAAAACTTCGAATTTACTACATTGATATGTAAGCCCTGAACAAGAATGCTTACAGATGATTTTCTTTTGTGGCTGCAGACAGAATAAACTAGAACTGCCTCACAAAAGTCACGTGCAAAAATGCAGTCTCTAGAACTTTTTGGCTAAAATAAAGGTGCCTGAAATAAAGAGAATTTTCTAAATAAAGGAAGTGTATCCAACACATATTTATAAAATCAATGGAGTCATTCAAACTTTGTTAATTAAAAAAGAAAGAAAGAAAGCTTCTGTCTACATTACAGGTTTCCTTTAATTAATAAAGTCGTTACTTAAAGCATTACTGTAAACATGAGCACATGGACAGAAACAATCCAATAGGGAGAGACCTTGAATGCAATTCCTGAATTGTCAGGGTGAAGAATGGAGACTCTTGGACACCAGGTGGAGCAAAGGGAAGATGCTTTTTGGAGGTGGGCTGGCTGTGTGTCCTCAAGATGCTCGAAGGGTCTGGTCTGTTCTCAAATACCCCCCTCACCTCCTCCTCCCCACAGCATCCAATCTGTTAGTGCTTTGAAATGCTCAAACTTTTCCATTTTTTTCAGTAGGTATTTGAAATGTCTTGTCACAAAGGCATTGCTGGATCAGTGAGCATATGCACTCTGAAATGACACCATGTGAATTCAAAAGCTGCTCTGCAATGTGCAATGTACGGAGTGGGGGCTCCCGGCACGTTATGTAACCCCGTCAAGCCTCAGAGTTGCCCCACCGACAAGGACATGCTCTACCTCAGATGACTCAGGGGCTTGAGTGACGTGGTATACAAAAGCGCTTAACCCCTAAGGATGATTTCGGGGAGACAGTAGAATGACATGTGCTTCCCTCTCCCGGAAACACGTTCCCCTTTACGGTGTCCCCCTCCTAGGGACACTCAGGAAGCACAAAGCCCAGGGTGGGGAAAGATGAGCTCCGCTGATCTAAGAGGGCGTGGATTGCCTCTGAGCATTAAAGCTCAATCCCACCGCGAGGTCTTGAAAGCCGGCCCAGACCCGTAGAAAGGGACTGTCTAAAGCAGGGCTGTCCACACTTTTATCAAGGGTTTTCACCAAGGGCCATATGCGGTAAAATACACAAACAGCCTGGCCACTCACTCGAGGTGAAGTACGTATTGCCTCACCTGGTTTATTTAAGTAAACTAAATATATTTTTGGAATTTGCTGCGGGCCAATAAAAAATGGATTGCGGATCGCAGTTGGCCCGCAGGCAGCAGTTTGGACACCTCTGGTCTAAAGTCCTTTAATTGAGATTAATATATCAAGTACTAGGCTTTCCTGATCAGCTCCACAGGCCAAGATAGAGAAGAAACAGCAATGCCCTGCCTTTTCCCCTTGGTGGGTCTCAGGGGAAGGGACACAGGGACGATAAGATCCAGTGGTGAGACACCTATTTCTTCTATTTCTTCTCTGTACCAGAGAGAGAGAGATGGGGAATTAGATAGAATAGAGGGGACCCTTAAAGTAAAGGGTGTGTTCCCTGATTCCTGCCCCCCTCTCTAGCCCACCAGCTAGAGCAGTTGCAAGATAGTACAGACAGTAAAAGTTAATGTGTGTAGCAAAAGAGAGAGTGCTTGAGCCAGTATCATAGAGCAGCCCAGGACAGTTTTACAAGGTAAAGGTGCCACAAGTCCCTTTATGTCCTCAGGAATGCGGCCGGAGAGGGAATGGGTCTCCTCAGAAGCTAGATTTGAGTCTAACAGGAAAGGGTGCAGAAAGGGTCGCCAAAGAAGTGAGAGACTGACTCTAGCTAAAGGTCATTCCGTCTGGAAGTTATGATGACTAGACCTACAGTCATTAGGGTGGGGCCCAGGTATCAAGGGGAGCCAGCCTAAGCTTCCTGGAAGCATTTTCTAGGACTACGAAATCAGCCAGTTATCCTGGTGACAGACTTGTTCAGCTAATGCCAGCAGAAAACTCAGAGATAAGCCTAGAGTCTAGACCAACAGCACCTCAACTGATAATAGCCAGTGTTCATCTGCCAGTCAGACCAGCCACTCATCAGGGTCAGCATGAGGTCGCAGGCCCATCTCCCCAATATCCTCCCTGCAATTAGGTCACATGTCTAGAGAGGAGAGGGTGAAGTGTATGTGTGTGTGTGTGTGGTGGGGGGTAGATCTGAGACTATTCAATGCTACGTGATGTGATTCAATCTAATGAGTATCAGTTGATTGAATGAAATGTAGGCTTCCACACTTGCTCTCTACAGGAAGGAGGGAGGGTCTTGCAAACAAGATTCAATCCTTTCAGGGAAATCTAAGTATACTATTCATATAGTTTCCCCTCACTGGCTATAGTCTACAAAATAACTCAAATAATCCTCACAATAACCTTACCAGGAAAACACGGTTGTTATCCCCACTAACTACTGCACGATTGATAGTTCGATGTTGATCAAAGAACATTAGGCTGATGGTAAGGGGGCCAAGTTCACTGTGGCACAGTGAGTGGGTTGGGGGCAGGGAGGAAAGCCTACTTCAATTTTATGATTCATGGTCGTATTTCACTTATCTAACCCTGGACAACCATCTCACTTCCAAGAAATTTTGTTAGAAGGTCAGAAGGCTAAATGATCAAGAGTTAATGACGATCTTTATATGAAACCAGGCCCTCCACATTTTGGTTGAACAGTAGCTCACAGCGTATAAAAGAAAAAGAAAAAAAGTGGAATCTGAGTGTTGCTTTGAGAGCAAAGAAAGAAAAACAAAGTATATTTTCGTGCATAAGTTTAGATATAGGCCTTGCTAACACAAATTTTAACCAGTAAATAATTCTAGAGTCCTTTCCACCAAACAATATGAAGGAAAATCTATTAATTGATCTTACCATAAACGCTTCATACATCTACGTTATGTAACGTTGCTTAAAAATTAGAAGTCAGTTGCTCCATACAAAGCAGACTTTCACTTTAGATACCTGAAAAAATACAGGTTCAAGTTGGGATGATAATAATTTTCCTTAGGCACTTTGGAAGGAGATGTAATTTTGTAGCTAAAGCAGAAATCTTAAAAAAAATATGTCTATCTTTCAAATATCAGGTCCTAAATGAATCATTCCCTTGATGTAAAATCAATGACCATCACTAGTTAGAAATGGGTAAGTTCTTGCATTTTTTTGTAAAGGTGACATTGGTCTTTTAATGCTATCTTTTTAATGTTCTCATTTTTGCTTTATAATGTTTCTGTGTAGGTGTTTTTTGTTTTGTTTGTTTACTAGTCCATATTTTAGTAACAGTGTCACATCTGCGTTCACGTCTTGACGGGTTTATAATAATTCTTACAGAAAATTTTAAGTGATATTACCTTAAAATGTTACAGTTTCATAACAGTACTTTGAGCATACATCAGTGGGAATTTCAACAGCTCTGCTGGAATGGCTTGGCCATTTCAGGATTACTGGGTCAAATACAAATAAATACTGCAAATTAGAGACAAAACCCTAGAACTTATAGATTTATTCAAAGTTAATAGCACTAATTATTAGCCAATGTTCTAAAGTTACAGAATTGCTGTGAGGGAAGAATTTGAAGGGACATACATATATATTTACATATATAGGAACTTGTATGTTTGGAAATCTGCCAGACTGTTGGGTATTTTCTAGGTTGAACTATAAAGTACGTGTATTAAAGTGACTAGTCATAGAATGACTGTGAAATAACAATGATTTGTCTGTATGTGTGTTTCTTTCCTTGTCCAATGGAACAAGAGAATCTTATCAAATTTGTTACTGCGCCACGCCATAGTATTCCTTCAACTGCATTAAATTTCTGGTGAGAAATCATTTCAGAAATTCAAATCTTTTAAAAATAAAAATATTACAGCTTAACATACAAAAACCGGTTTCTTTCCTAAAGATGTATCTAGATAGCAGAATACCTTCAATAAATAGACCACATAATATAGATGAAAATCAGAGGACGTGGTGATTTAAAATTTGTCATCAACCAATAGTGAGAATCATGTCAAACACACGATCACTGGGGGTCAGAGGTCACCTAGAAGCAAATGATGTTTGAAGCCATTACCAATGCGCTATAAATTTGTGTCCTTTTGTTGTTGTTGTTGTTTGTTTTCATTTGTTTTTGTTTCTGTGATAAACACATTTAACATGAAATTTACTCTCAATAAATTTTTAAGTGCACAAAACTTGTCTGCTAACTAACTATATGTTGCACATCGGATCTCTAGAAACTTCTGGAGGCAACAGATATGCTATTACCCTGACCATGGTGATGGTAACACTCACTGCTGAATGCACACGTCCAAACTCATCAGGGGGTATACATGAAACCTGCAGATTTTGTATATCAATTATACTTCAATAAAGCCGTACAAAAGACTCCGTGAACAATTTGACTTACTAAATAGATGGTGGAAGATGTAGCATTCACCAAAGGTCCAAAGAATGCTACGAGCAACGTTGGCCAAATTGGGCCTATTGGGAATCTGGTGCTGCTGTGTCTTAAAAGGTTGAATTTTCCAGTAGCACAGAACGTTCAGCCCAAGTTTGTATTGTACTTTTAGGCAGTGGACTAGTTAGGTTTGAAGTGGTAGTTGGTTGGCTAAGAATAGGACAATTCAGGAGGGCTGAAGTCCAGGAGAAATCCAAAGTGAAGGAAGAGGTCCGTGGATCCCAGGAGACCAGGAGAATCACTGCAGATGGAGGCAGAATGGGGGGCAGAGCTGCAGGAGAGGCAGCCTGCGTGTCTCTTACACCAGTTCTGACTGTGACTTGTCAAGGACCAAGAGAAGGCTGAAGCCTTTTGTATTTCTACTCTAAAGCTAGCTCTGCACTCTCCGTAGATGGCTCCTTTCCAGGTATTTAAATAGTGATGATATCCCCTGCAGAAAGAGGGATAATGCTTTAGGAGTCCATTTTGAAGCCACTAATCCTTCACTTCAGAGCTGATAACATCCAAACAGCACAAAAGGCTTGAAGGTAACTAATCCTTGCCAACATGATGGAGAGACTCTTTATCATGACTCTGATGTCTTTAGAAACTAAGTAGTGTGTTATTTTAGACATGTCATGAACATGTACACTAGA
Source organism: Rhinolophus hipposideros (assembly GCF_964194185.1). Lineage (NCBI taxonomy): Eukaryota > Metazoa > Chordata > Mammalia > Chiroptera > Rhinolophidae > Rhinolophus > Rhinolophus hipposideros. Next base: position 24,434,257 of record NC_138071.1, on the reverse strand, counting down.
CTGGGGCCCTCTCTAATGAACTGACCTACAATAACAATCCTGTAGTTTGGAATGCCTGTTTATTAAGACATGAAACACAAGGCTACAAGGGCGAAGGCAAGTTGGAACCATAATGGCTGTATATCCCAACCGTGTCCCAGAGTTTCATGTTCCAGGGGGGAGTGAATAATTCAATCTTCATGAGCCATCAATTCTAGTTCTCCTTCAAACACTTGGCAATGGTCCCAGCTAATTTCATTTATGATGTGGATTTTTTTTTCTTTTTTTGAGACCCTGAGTATTCAGAAAGAGAAAAAGGGCAACCACCATCTCATTACAGCAGTGTGTTTCTGTTCTTTCTTTTTTTCCTTCCAGTAATACTCCATTGATTTATTAATCAGCAACAAATCAAAGACTAAGGACATGCCACTTCTTCATTAATTAGTCATAGGAACTAGCAACACTAATCCGTCTAACTTCAACTATAAATACTCTTTTTATTTCTCTTGAGAGAAGAGAGTGAAATATAGACATTTTATCATGCTTTCTAATATTTTCTCACTGAATGAAAATTTATGTATTAAGTGTAAGATTCGAATATTGAGAAATGTATGATCAGGAAATAACTTTTAGGGCCCACAATTTTTAACAATAACTTAAAAGAATTGCTTTGTCATCAGCTAGCACAATTTCCTATTTGTCTCTGAATTTGGTTTTAGTACACCCAGGCTACATTATGCCATTTCCCTATGCCTCCAAATCAGTCTGCTAAATTGAGAAATAATAATAGTAAAAAGAGATTTTAGGAACTAAATAAATGAAAAATAAATAAATTAAAAAAAAAGAACAAAAAACTTTTATTTATTTGTACTGAATTTTGATAACTTTTCCTATTTTAGAACATACTTTTTTCTGTCAATCCTGCAGCCATTCACTTACACACTGGTCATTCATCCATATCTATCTGGCAATCTCTATGTGCCTAGTACTGTGTTCATTGCCATATTTACTTTATAATGTTGTACAAAATACCTGTGGCTCTTATAATCGTGGTCTGCCCTTATATGGAGGACACAGACAGGAAGCAAATAAACCAATATACATGCATTACTATAAGTTGAGAGAACTTCCAACATGAAAACAATTACTTCCATTTCTTGATTCTGAATAGTTTTCATGGTTTGAATTACCCTTGCTTGTCTGAACTGTCTGACAAGTCATTTGCCTATTAAATAAAAATATTCCTGCTCTCTAAAATGCATCTTGTTAGCAGATCTTCCTGTCCTTCTCTTTTTCACATAGAAGAACAAATCACTCTTCCAGTTGGTTTTTCCCTGTGTAACCCTCACTTTATTTTTCCTAAAGTAACTATATTTTTTCCTCAAACTGGACCTGACCAAGATGATAGTATTGTTCACTTTATCACCTACCTAATTTTAACTTTTATTAAAATCAGTATCTTCTCCAAATTCACTAAAATTACCATCTATATATCCACAGGACAAATTATTATGAATCTCCCCCCAGTTAATCGGATAAGCATTTGGATCTGTGTTTTCACTTAAACTCCTTTCCTAATAGCATCTCTAAGATAGACAATGGTCTGGTAGGGAACATACTGGAACACTGGACTTTATTTTTGCCTAAAGTTTAAAAACATTTTCCCAATTCCCAAGTTACTTGTTCTCATGTTTTCAGTTCCAGCAGAGATTTTCAAGTAATTTGAACTATCTAACTCAGACTTTTGTTCTAATCATTGCTAAAGTATTCTAGATCTATGATTTTGAACAAAACAAAGAACCAAAAGCAGGTTTATCTCCCTCTTTCTCTCTCCATCCCTCCCTCCCTCTCTCATTTTTTGCTGATAAACAGGACAAAAAAAAAATCCTTGTTACATAAATGAATGGAAAACATGTTTTCTTATGTGTTGAGAAAAAGGAATTTGTAATCCAAAAAGTTCTATTCTTGGGCACATTGATATGATTGATAAATGAAAGGAAGACAGAAGGAAGCCACCTGACATTGATGGAAACCTACTGTGAACCAATCATTATTTGTATAATGTTATTTCAAGGATGGAAACCTACTATTAAACCAAAATGTTATTTGTATAATGGAAACTCAGGACACCTCCAATGGGAAGTGTTTTTAACACCCAATTAGATATAAGAAAACCAAGACTCCCGGAGATTAAATAAGACTTGAAATAGAATTCAAATGAATGGCTTTCTTATGTAAAACCTCACTTTTTACCTACGATAATACACAATATATTCTACTTTGTTATGCATTTTAGATTGCTCTAAAAACTTTAAAAACCCAGTGACACATGTAAATATACAGGGTACAATAAGTCAGCATGTGATTCCCTTAAAAACTCTCCATTGCAGAGGGGCTGGTCTGATATGTTCAGAGTGACAGTGTCATTGCCACTTGGTCAGGCAGAATTCAAGGTCAAATTTTAGGTGAATGTTTGAGGCCAATGTTGCTTTTGTGCTTTTTACCATGAGATGCATTACTAGTGAACAACTGGTGTTCATTGAGCATTACATAATCTAAATGACTAAAAATCTATGTAAACATGGCATGAAAGATACAAAAATTCAAATATGTATTTTGATCACAGACTTAAAAGGTGCTATTAACTCAGGGATATTGGAAAAAAATTAAAAGGTAGATTTAAATAAGGATTACTACAACAGCAATCAAGTCTGTGATTAGTTTAAATCTGGGCTTTGATACATGAGGTCTAGCACTAAAAGAACATAGGTATGTAAACCGATTTATTGTGTTTTTAATGAGTTGTATAGTCAAACTTTTTGTGCATTTCATCATTTTCACCTTGCAGCACAAAATAATGTTGACAAGAAGTACCTCTTTAAAGTACTGCTTATAAAAAGAGAAATGGCACATTGTATTCCTGACACTTAAGGTCATGTACTGGAGACACATTGTATATTAATGTATCCAATATATCAGATGAGAAGTTAATGTCTACCCTTCCTTTTGGGTCTGGACTATTTTATAAACCTATTTTTACTTTCTTTAGTCTGATTAATAGGATCCCAGAAATATTCTGTCCTGACAGCACATGGAGACAGTTTTGATGTTATATGAGAATCATGAAAGCTTAATTCTCATATTTGAAATGATACATTTTAGAAAATGAAATTAAAAATAATTTCATGTATAGATTTTATTGCACACAATGTAGCATGTTGTTTTTCCTTTAGGAAGTTATTCAAAGCTAATGGTTAATTGTTGCAATTTCCAGTGAATTACTTGATGGACTCTCCCACTAAAAACTTTGTGACAATGGCTCTAACAATATGTTAGTTTTAACAGCTATGATTGACATTCATAATGCAAATATATGTTACAAGTTTCTTTGTCTGAGACAATGACTTTAATTTGTGATATGCCCCTGAAAAATAGAATCTAAAACAAGTTAAAATATAACTTAGCCAAACCCAAGTACAAATAGCAAAATACTTAGTTGTTATTTGTAGTAAATAGGTCTGATTATAAGACTAGAGGCTGATTTCCAGCTCTGCTACCTGATGCCTCTATAACCTTCAGTAAATTAAATTTTCTTCTTAGCGTCCACATGTGTTATGAGACAAGCATAATGCCTATCTCTAGAATTGTAAGAACTAAGACATATTTGTTAAAATGACTTGAAGATTAAATTGTTGAGTGAATATTGAGCTTCTCTTCTTTTTCATTGTATTATTTCTTTTTTGTTTTTTCATGTCAATAATAATAAAGAAAAACCATCCCTTAACTTTCTTCTCTTTCTAGCTTCTAGTTATTCTTCTCAGTATAATAATTTTAATACATTTAGAAAGGATCACCTAATAAATATGTTATTAAGATAATATATTCAATAGCCTAAACTCATATTATAAATTTAATTGTTTTATGATGACAGATTATTTTATGTCAGTGTATTAGATCCAAATATTAGCAAAGATATCATGCATTATATGCAATAAACTGCATATAATTTTCTTATAAAGCTGCAATGGGAGATGTTGGGTAATTTTGTATCAAAAACGTACCTTTCAATTTCAAACTTCAAAAAAAAAAATTAAGTGAATTAGTCAAGACCCTAACTTTCTAATTAGAAAATTGAACAAAAAAGATTGTTTATAAACATAAGAGTTAAAAGAGGGAAACCTCCAGGACTGCAGAGCACTGGGCTTAGTAGCAAAAGGAGTATGCTGTTACCATCCCTACTAACCTCAAGGGACAATGTGACATGGCTATTATCTGAGCCGAGAGTGACCAAGAGCTAGGAGAGGATGCTTGACAAGATGGTGACCTTGATTTCGAGAAGATATGCCAACAGCCCATATAGCTTCTAGGAAGGAAGCTGGATGAATACATCTAAACTTCAGTCTCCTCTTTCCCTCCAGATTTTTAACAAGTGCTCCCAAAAACCTAACACAGCTGGATATGAGAGGGAAAGGGATCCCATTGATACAGCCCATGTCTAACTTCCTAGGGCACCAAGAAGAGTCAGAAGAGTGAAGAGTCCTCGCAAGGGGCCAGCTAGTAGATCACCAGCCCAATGGAGTTGAAATAGAAATAGATATATTTGTCTCAGAATGATCACGTACTCAGCATTAGTGAGATTCTACCATGTTTCCGCGAAAATGAGACCTAGCCGGACAATCAGTTTTAATGCGTCTTTTGGAGCAAAAATTAATATAAGACCCGGTATTATGTTATATTACATATATCATATCATATCATATCATATCATATCATATCATATCATATCATATCATTATTCCTGGTCTTATAGTAAAATAAGACTGGGTCATATTAATTTTTGCTCCAAAAGACACATTAGAGCTGAGTGTCCAGCTAGGTCTTATTTTTGGGGAAACACGCTATGTAACATTGGCCAGACAGACATTCCAGTTCTTCTCATTTCTTTTTTCGTTCCTTTCTTTAAGTGGGCCTTATTGGCAGCCATAAAATATTAAAGACAGTGTATAAACTAAGGAGTTGATAGTTTCCAATCCCCAAATTAAACATTAAAATGAAGCAAATAGTTTCTTTACCACCACTAGAGAATTTCCTTTTAAAATACAGTATTTGGTTGTTTTGTTTGCTAGAAACCATTATATTACTAAATATTCACACAAATTTATTTTTTTGGAGCACACAGCTAGAAAAATTCAAATCTTGCTAAAGCAGACATTACAAGGTCTACCATGTTTTTTTCAATGGTTATGAGATTTGCCACTTTTCCAATTTCATTTCCTGCTTTCAAAGGCACACACAGTGTAACACCAACATAGTCAAGTAAGGAAACTGTCATGGCTAGGCTAAGCCCTAACTCGATAGAAGAAAGAATGTTTAAATAATATGAGTTACCCAGAAACAAAATCTACCAAGAAGACATCCTTTTCACTTTAACAAATTATGAAAGACTATGTAGCATTTATTCACTGGCCTTCCAAGGGTCAGGTGATCTATTTTCAAACAAAAAAGATTCATTGCTAAATCATTGCACAGACTAAATGCATTCTGCCATTGGTATTTCATCGTGAGAAATTAGGGGATACAGAATAGGATTGATATGGGTCAGAACAAAATAAAAAACAAAAATGAGGTTTTGAACCACAACTAAAACAGATACATCATCCTCTGCATTCTAGATAAATCCAAAGGAGTACTGGTAATGTCATGCAAATATTATCCATAATTCTCATAAGTACATCCTTAAGACATAAGTCGGCATCATAAACATATGTACTGATTTTTTAGCATATTGCTTACTATAAGTCCAATTTCTAGCATCAGACAAAAATAATTAGGTTCTAAATTATTAGGTTCTCTTTTAATGGATTCTGAATAATATCCTGCTTTTTTCCGATTTATCTTGCTGTGGTAGTGGCTTCCTGGGCAATCATTACTGTGTACTCCTGCGCCATATGGAAAATAAAACTGCTCTCCATGACTCCCCATACAAACCTTAATCATAAAGAACAAAAAAGTTACTCTTTAAATATATTTTCACTAACCTTAGACATTGAAAAATAAAGTCTCCTGAAAGATGCAAGTTGCTCTTTTAAACATTTCATTATTGTGTGTGTGTATACACACACACACACACACACACACACACATATATATACACACACATACATACACACACACACACAGACATATATAATACGCAAAGGTACCTGTGGTTTAAAAGGTTAAAAATCATTGTAAAAACTGCAATTACTTTTGCACCAACCTAATACTATGTTTGGATACATTTAAATGTGTAATCTGAGATACACTTTATAGGAAGAAAACTGCAAGGTCTAATGCGAGATAGTTTAATTTTTTTCCCTAGAAACCAAAACTTTTTATTTCATACTTTATTTTTAATGTTAATTTCTGATATTATTTTTCCTAAGTGATTTGAATTTCAAAATTGCTATAGTAATACATAAAGTAATTACTATAGTAATACTTAAAAGTAATTCCATTTCCATGAAATGGAAAGAGTAATAATGGAGTACAATTAATAGTTTCCACACTCTTAAAACAATGTCATATTTAAACATGTAAAAAATCTACAGAGTATTATTTTAGTTTCAAACATTCTAAAGTTTCTAGAATCGTCTTTCACTCAGGATACATACTAAATATGTTTATCTGAAGTGGGTCTACTCAGCAATTTAATAAATTGCTCAGTCCACAGGGAAGGCCATTAATTATGTAAAAACTGATGGGATTCATTTTCTTGGTTACTTTCTGAACCACTTGACTTGCCACTATTTAATTAAACAATAATAAATGTGATGGTCGGGAGAAGTGTACGCTGTCATTGACCAATACTAACTATGCCCCTGGAATAGAGAATGGGATTTTATATGTCTTTATATTGAGCGAGAAAATTAGGGAAAAGAATGATATATACCTGCCTACATGCCTACATCTGATTGATACATATCATCCATCGTATCATTTCTGTAGTTTCCTGTTATGGAGAACCCTGAGAAGACAAATACATAGCAGCGCATCAGTACATTCCTTCATTTCACGTCTTGGAGTGTCCCGGTTCCTTCCAGATTTTATGCATTTTATGCAATGTTTACATGTCTTACTCAATTTGAAAATAAGGCATTGTGCACAGGACCTATTTCATTATATGGTGAAAATCAGAATGTCAGATTATTACAGATAGGCTGCTGAAGGGAGGGGCATTTAGTTATATAAAATAATCGGTTGTAAAATAAATTGAAATCACACAATTCTTAGCTATTTTAATATATGTCATAATACAATTACAATGTCTAATATATTTTAGCTATATACTTGAAATACCTGAACGTTTTTAAACTCCATGATCCCCTGACCATATTGAGCTGCTAGCACCCAAGGCCTTGTGGGAGAGACAACATACAAAAGCCAACCTGTCCATTTTCTAGCTTTGGGGCCTTGGGCAGGTCATGTAACCCTTTGATACTTGTTTCTAAAATGTGCATGCAAATATTTACATTGTAATAGATATAATGTATATCTAGTACTAAACATAACATACGCATATGCGAAACATTCATAACAATGCATATTGTAAGGATAGCTAGTATAAATAGGCATTATAATCTTTTCTCAGAAAATAGGGATTATAGTATTTTCTCTGATTTTATATCAAGAACAATTTTATCACTAGAAGTCAGCAGAAGCAAAGAATATTTTGTCACACTGAGACAGTATTAATGGACCTACCAACTCACTAGTAGATTCACATTTAATTTTTTATTTAGAGTTTATTATATATTTTTCCTTAAGGTTTTATTGGACCGATGAATCTTAGAATAGACAATATAGCTCTCCTATAAGATGCAAATGAAATATTGCATAAAACAAAGATTTATGGCAATTTTCCCCCATTATTTACCTTAAACAATGTCCTTGAATTGAGGGTAAATCTACATGAATGCATTTAAAACTAATGCTGTGATTCTCCAAATACTGTATTCAGTATTTCATTTCATATATGAAGTAAAAGCACAACATACAACTTTTAAATATAAAAATCTCTGCAAAAGCATAATTTATTTTTATTATTATTTTTTTAATTTAATGTGACAACATGGACGGATATTGAGCTTATAATGCTAAGCAAAATCATAATTTATTTTAATAAGATTGAGCGTTTTTTTAAAATCAAGTTTGGAAATGCATCTGGTAAAAAACATTATTTTGCATAAACCACACATTTCTAGCCACACAGTATATCATAGATAAGTATTTCCAAAATAGTTCAGAGGTTTATCTTTTTGTCTCATCACTACGGTATGAGTTCTTTGTATAAAATTGAAGATAAAAAAAATAACTGATTTCAAATCCCTCTAGTGAGGCTTCATTATTTTGATGAACTTATTTCTGGTCTTACAATGTCCATGTTCTGTAATCGCAGTTCATTCTTATCATGAAATTTTATATGATAATATTAAAAATTACAAAAGCATTCCATTGTATATTATTGATAAGACTTTATGAATATGATTTTAATAAGCACATAGCATTACATCCAGTGGACTTTGCACCATTTGTACATTCTTCATTGTCAAATACATCGGTTATCAGAAATATCTATATGTCATGAATTTGCAACAATAAATCTTTTTGGGTATATATACATATATATATATATACACACACATATATATACTATATATACAATATATACATATTTTTGGGTATATATATATACATATGTACATATTTTGGGTATATATGTACATATTGGGTATATATATACATTTGGGTATATATATACATTTGGGTATATATATATATATATATATATATATATATATATATATATATATATATATATTTCATCCCCCCCTTTGGTTTGATTGTCAGGAATTAAATTACTGGGTCAAAGCTGAGTTTCTAACATTAAAATGAAAGCTAAATAAATATTTTATGCAACTAAACCAGGGGACCTCACTCAAGGAGACTTACCCAGTTTCATCCTTAACAGGAAATACAATGTCCAATAAATGTTAATATCAGTAAACATAAAAACTCCTTGGCAAAAATCAGATAATATGGGTTATGCACAGTGGCCAGAAAAGATTTGTCTACCCTGTCAGTGATGTGTTTTCTTGTAAATACAGAATTGCCCGTGGCAGCCCAAAAGGATGGCTTGGTGTATTATAAACCCCACATGGTCTCTATTTGCAGCACCTCCAAACAAGCACAAAAAAAGCACACAATCCAAACAAAATGCTTGTCATATACACACAAGACACCCATCTCTTACAACCAGCACTGTTACCCCTAAGTCCCTATTACGCAGAAAACCTGAAAACCTCTGTGAGCTTTATTCTTTTCTAATTTTTCTTCTGCTTTATCACCAGCTTACTTTAACTGCTCTAAAGAAAATGGTTAAAAGGTGAGATTTCATTATGTGTTTCTTCACCTTGGGATTTTATGAAGATGGAAAAATGATTTGTGATCAATTTTTTTTTCAGGAGTAAAATTTTACAAAGCTTTAACTGGAGAAAAACTATAAATAATTCCAAATATAACTGAGTTGAGATCAGATGTCAGTTTTCAATTCTTCCTTAATAAAAAATCTGATTCTTTCTCTCAATCTCTCTCTCTCAATCAATCTCTCTCTCTCTCTCTCTCTCTCTCTCTCTCTCTCTCTCTCTCTCTCTCTCACACACACACACACACACACACACACACACACACACACACACACACATTCTCACTCATACAACTAGCATGGATTATAAAATACCATTTTCCTTTTTGTTCCATTTCATATTTTTCTTTTTCCAGGATCTGGTAACCCTCCTCTGCTGTGTCACTGTTGTCCAACTGTTATATATTCTGGAAAATCCAACAGGCTGTAAACTTGCTGAAGGAGGCTATGGTCTATGTTGCCACAACTGCACCAATATATCTCAAACAACTTAGCAGAGTGATCAGAGCTTAGTAGGTGCCAATGAATGTTTCATGAGTGAATGGGTTATTTATATGTGCCATTTCTTCTTTACCTTAGGATACTTAAAACTATTCCAACATGTCTCATGTAAGTACTCCAAGTTCCCATTAGGCAGAATCTTGGTAACTGTATTTCGTGATGCTACACTTCTCCCATCCACCCCGAAAGCTCAGCTCAATGCTCATTGCATTCGTCTTTTTTCCTGAAACTGTCTTTTTCTCCCTTTCCTTTAACACAAATGCTCCATGCACTTGTGGTTTCCATCTCATTGATATAATGAGAAGATTTGTGGTCCCCTCTCTAAGCAGTGAACGTCTTAGATAGGGTCAAATTAAAAAATGGAAGACAACATTTTGCAGAAATATGGATTTGAGGACAACTCCTGAGTAACATGATGAAACATCCCTTTTGGTTTCAACCATTCAGGGTCTCTTCCCATTGAAGCATTTTTAACCCAAACTGTCCAAGCTACAAAAAGACTTCATCATTCCTTTTTAAGTATGCAACTTTCTGTAGTTCCATTCAGAGGCTATACTCACTACTGCTTGGTTGAGTGACAGTCTCCGCTTCTCCAGAAGCCAAAGGATTAGAAAAGGGAATACATATATGCGCATATTAGGTAAAGATAGCTCTAGTCTTAGAAAGAGAAGAGAGCAATCACTGTGGATATTTTGGAAGGATTCCACTTCTTGGCATTACCAAAAGCTGCTACTCACAAAACGAACTATCTTTAGACCTAATTTTCAGACTCCATTGACTGGGATTTTTGAGGAATGAACTCAAACTTTTTAAATTAGTTTATCTTAGCTAGCCGTTGTTTATGGGGTGGGCGGTGGCGGGGGGGGGGGCTTTTTTCCCTCTAAGCATAGGAACAGAAATATTACAAGTAGAGCTCACAAGCCTTTAGGAACAATTCCACTCTCACAATTATGTTACATCAGCTTTTGCATCTCCAGCAATTCTTACACTCTCTCTAATTCATCAACTGGTCGATACTATTGAGGTGGGTACTCCCTGAAAAGAAGGTAAAGTGTTTACAAATAAGAAATTTATTCGTAGGGCTACAGTAAATTATTAGAGCTGAAACTTGTACATACAAAAAAAAAGAAAGAAAGGAAAAAACAGGATAGTATCCCTTCCAGTGTTACACAATGATACAATTATAGCCCTAAAGATTTAATTAACATGGTCATACCATAGAACTTATTTTTCTGTTTTTAATTTTTTTTTTTTTTTTGGTTCTTTGGGATCATTTTATTTTGTGAGAATATCATAAATGGTCCTTTTGTGGTGATAAACATAGCACATTTACAAGTCTGAATACTCAGTAGTTAGAAAAACATGAATCATTGATTCATAACATTTTTCACAGGTATGATCTGGATTTCAAAGGATAATAAAGATTAAAGGATATGATATCAATGGTGTTTGGATTTATAGTCCTTATATAATCCTTTTTTGAATTGCACTATTTTTTTTTAATATGTTGAAATGATAGTGTTTTTTTGTTTGTTTGTTTTTAATTTTATTTATTTATTTATTTATTTATTTATTTATTTGTTAGTTTCAGGTGTACAAGACAAGGTAATACTTAGACGTTCAACGTCTAAGTATTATTTTTCTGTTTTGGTAAGTTGTAGTAGTTCCTCCTATCTTTGGTTTCTGCCATTCTTCCTTATTGTCTCCTCTCTCCATTCACTCTCCTGTTCTACCTTGGACAATTTTGCTTTTAATCTTTTCTGTATTACCTGCCTCTCCTCTACAGGCCCATTCCTATGACTCAACCCTTTGTCTCTCAGCACCTAGTTTCTGACAGCTCGGATCAGTGTGTTCTGATTGGCCTTTGGTGATCAATTCTTACCTAGAATTTCTCCATAAAAATTCAGGTTGATGTTTCAAGGCAGATTGTGTCCCATTGGCTGCAGCCCATCTCTGATTGGTTTTGCGTCCCCAACTCATGGCAGGGAAGAGATAATTTCTAGAGATGTTTTAAAGGAAGGATTAAAATATATGCTCGCTGATTAGGTGGATCATAAAGAAAAATTACATTTATTTACAATCATAATTTTGGGGGAATAAGGTACTGAAAAATAAAGTGCTTTTTGGCAGGAATCGAGAAGCATGGATGGAGAAGAGATGACGTATTTGGTTGTACAAATGAATGTGGGGTAAAGACTTGGGAAAGATTATTTCTGAAGAATAGAGATGACTCTGGAACTTAAATATGTACTATTAAAAAAAAAACAGCCAAGAAACAGATGAAATAACTGACTACCTTCGAACTCACAACACCAGGAAAAGGGTCTAAATTGACATAATAAATGCAGAATACAGTTTGAATAAAAACAAAATATGTTCAGTGCCAGGGTCAGTTTTTTTTGTTGTTAGTTTTTTTTTATTGGCTCTGATAAAGAGTCACACCTAGAATATCAGGAAAAGAAATATAAATGTGGCAATATTGTGTTTCCCCTTCACAATGATGACAGATATATGGATATCAAACACATACTATGTAAAATTTAAGGTTAGAAAGCATGCAAAAATGTATTAATATAGTTGGCTGAATTTGTACAAAAGTCAGGTACTGTGAGTCAGGAACATAAAATTAAGTATGTCAAAGCTAATGAGATGATCATTTCAGCAACAACACCCAATTAAATAAATGTGCAGCAGAAATCCTGGGGGATACACAGAGTTTAGAATGTGTCTTTTATTTTTCGGACTCAGGCTTTCCATATTTTAATATAGCGATCAAGTTGTTCACTTTCAAAGTACTCAATTGTTCAAGTCATATATCTGTCCATTAACCACAATTCCTTTAAAGCCATCAACATTTTCTGAATCTTCAACTTAAAATTGACAGTTTATGGAAGACTGTCCTCAGGGATTTCATTGTTCTTTCTTACATTTCCCAATCGTACCTACTAAGTGCGTATACTTTCAAATGGTAAGCAACAGTGTTGTGATACTAACAAATCTAAAAAAAAATAAAATAAAATACATAAATCACTTTTAGTTAGAGGCATATTTTTAAAGCTTGAAAAATTTTTTGTTTCATATGCAAGTTTAACACTAGAGAAAGAAGTGAAATCTACACAGTGTCAGGCTAGATGAGTCGTTTTTCCTCCAAAAATGTAAAGCACATGCATAATGCGGATAAAAAGTCAAGGATTAAATATTGCGTTAACATTATACTTACATTTTAAGCCTAATATATCTGAAAACAAATTAGTGAGGCTATAATTAAACCTGTAAGCTTTGAGTGTATTTTAAAATAGAATCATAAAACAAAAATCTACATGTACTTTCAAAGCTAAGGCTCCCAGTTTAACATCTTAAATTTGAATCCCAATCACGTTCTCAGACCTTAATTTTAAAAAAGTTCAGCAATTCCATACCTGCTTTCTAAGGTCATTTTCACTACGTATCAATCTTTACAAGAAGCTTTTGAATTTATTTGATGAAAAGACTTGGCAAATTTTCAAATAGTACAGACGTGGGGTAGTAAGGCAGTAATTGCTACATATAATTTCTTTGGCTTATCTTTTGTCGTATTGTATTGCCATAACTTGCTACAATTAAAAAAATGTGGATTTAAGTAGAACTGTTCTTTTCTGATTTTTACACCATTCTGGCTTTTACCCTATTTTTAAAGAAGTTTGTTGCAAGCTACACTAGGGATAACATGGAAAGTCTCATATGCCTACAGTGTTGCAGACATTTCTTTTTTACTCCAGCAGAGAATTTCTCCTTAGTTAAAAAGAGGAGAATGTCTTCAAAAGAGAAAGATGGGATGACTGAGGAAATGAAAGAGATTCACTGCTAAAAAACACCAAACATTATTACTCAGCATCCCAGAGATACTATCCTGTAGCTTTGACACAAACAGGAAGGTAGAACTATCATTAGAGGAAATAAAAGGAAGTTCTCCAGAACTTTGTCACTAGGGGTGGACAAAGTAAAGAAATTGAGAAATTTCCAATGGCGGTGCAACAACAACAACAACACACACACACACACACACACACACACACACACACACACACTTGCCACTCTTTGTGCATACTTTTATATGCATATATTTCTTTGTGACTATATACTTTTACATTTTCTTGTCATTGATGAATCTTATCTGAACTCATCTGTTTCTAATTTCCTATATGTCACATATAATCTTTTCTTCTACTGGTCCCTCCTGAAGCAGCCTTCTTCTCCTGCTCTATAACGAATTACAGTCTAGTTTTCCCCATTGGCTTCAGGGTACCTTAAATGGTGGCCTCAATACATTCTTTGGGGGACCTTCTGAGCTGTAAATAATCTGTCCACTCAAAATGCCCATGGGATGCCTGCTGTTTGTTTCTGTCTACTTTTCAATGTAGTGTATGCATGCCAAAGTCTGTGTTTGTTGTTATAACAAACATGAACTAATACCTGTGTAGGAGTCTATGTAATCGTTTCACGTAGCTCCAGAAAAATAAAATAGGGTGATGCCAGAAGTGTTACTTCTACATGCTCATTTCAATTTTACAAGTGTGGGCTATTCTTTGTCATATGACTTTTATGGTTAATACACGGCATTACTCACTGTGCCTTCAAATGTAGTGATATGCCACCTTTCTGCAGTCACATGCAAACTTGTCATTCTGCCAGAATTCTAGAGGTTAGGAAAGCAAAAGTCAAATTTCACAAAAACACAGAGATCAAGAGAGCGTCCATGGTAAATTAATCCTAGTCTAGAGCCGCTGGTGACCGTGGACTGACGGAATTTCTTAAGGAAATGGTCATCAAGAGGGTCCTCTGGCCTACAGCCACTCAAATCAGCCCTTGCTATTTTTGAGAAACACGCAATAGGTTTTTGAAAACTGGAAAACAAACTATTTTTCTTGAATTATAAAAAAAAAAAAATCCCCAATTTTAATTTCTGGGGGGAAAAACACAGCACACTCCATTTTTTATGTAACACTGAATTGAAAGATTTGTTTCTGAACTTGAAGTATATGCAAGAAAGGTCTATATAAAGAAAAACAATGTGGTTAAGTACAAATCCTTTTTGAATGCTGGCATAAGTCTGGGGCCCGTATCGTAGGCAAAAAGCCAGGCTCCAGGAGGATGGATCTGGATGGTTCTGCATATCACGATGGATTCTGTGCCTCATATTTAGCTGGCAGGTCACTGCTGTCTGGGCTCTTATAGTCTTGAATCCTGACATTATTTTGTTTTTAGTTTATTGAATACTGTCCCCTTTGAAATTTTACATCAGATACATAGCCACAACAATAACAGAAAATATTTTCAAACATGTCTGAATCTATAATTTAGTATCTCTTTTAAATATTGCTGGCAGTAAAAAAGAGAAATCGCAAGCAGAGGGAGTGGGTTAATTGAAAGTTATAAAGAAGCCATTGAACGAAGGTGTTAAGAAGGAATGAAAGCAATTTCAGATTGTGTCAGTCACTATTTACTGGATGCCCTCCATGTGAGTTCGATACTGGTGCAGTTTCTTCTCTTCTCATTTTCTTTTTGAGTGTTTGAATGTGCAGCACCCTTTGCATAATTTACTTTTTGGTATGCCTTCGTTTGTTGCCACATAAACTGTACCTGATATAATAATATTTTCAGTGCAAACTTCTTTTCGAACAAAAGTCAAGTCATCCTTGTTTCTAGAATCAATTGCACACATAAATACAGTAGCAGGCAAAGAAAGTTTTATCTCCCCAAGGCTAGAGACACTAACTAGGAATGCTTGCAGCACCTGTTTTAAAGAAGAAAGGACAGATGAGAATGCTAGAAAATTACTTTTGCTACATTCTTCATTGCAGAAAAACTGTCTAGCTTGGTTTTAAAGCAACAAAGTGGGGTTCTGAAACAAACACTCACAGATTGGTATTTAAATTTTTCAATGTCTGTGGAATATAATTTTACAAGTGGAAACCCCAGGTTGGGGAAGTGGCTAGCAGCAGATTTAGGACTAGAACTGAGGGCTTCTGATCCTTAGTTCTGTTCTATTCCTTTTACATTTTTCTGCCTCTCATAACCATCCACTCAGAAGGACGGTATTTTGTAATATTTGCAAAGATATTATTAGCGCCAATGAAGGATGAAGTCGAGAAATTCAAAAAATATTTCAGGAGCATAAATGTAATTTTTGTTATTATTTCCACATAAAGCTCATCAGTCTATGCAGGAAAAATTAAGATTGATCTAAATGAAATTTCTTTCTCGTTTAAGATAAGAACTTACCAAGATATAGCAGAGTTTTTGATTTAGCAAACTGCATTGTGAAAAGGGGCTTGAAAGCATTATTTGGGTAGGCTGAAAGTCTCATGTTACAAGTATGTTAGAGATCCATCTGAATACCAGATCCAGGAGAAAAATCTGTATTTAAAATGTACCAAATAAGATTCTTGGTGACCAAAAAGAATGACAAATACCCATAACATGTATGTAAAGGACTTCATTAAACTTCTGGAGCTGTAAGCCATAGATTCATACGATTAAAGTCTCTCAAATTTTTCATTGTTCTGTTATTTATTATATGTTTTTTCTACTTTGTAAACTTTACACTGATGCTGGCTCTTTGACCACTAAATATTAGAAAATACTTTTTAAGGAAACATAAATAATATTTCCCATTTCTTGATGAAATGGAATGTTGGGTCATAAACGGATAGAAGCGATCAGTCTTTTTCTGCCACATGCACACACAAAATACATGTGTGTATACATACATACACACACATACACACACACACACATATATATGTATATATATATTTGAAATTGATTATTGTCATTTCCAATGGCTGTGAAGCAGCAGGTTTTGTCACTTTGTGATTTATGTATGATACATTTCTTGAACTTCAAGACTCGTGTTAAAAATGCTGCTTTACTTTTTGTTATAACTTACAAAATATTTTGGAATGCTTTATAGTTGTTTCCTTATCAAATATGAATTGCTAAATCATGTTTGTAAGACGGGCAGATAAAACCACTAACTCTTATTTTGAAACCACGGCATCTTCTCTGGCTGAAGGATTCTCTTACCTCTGGGAAGTTGCACGTGTTAATGAAGGGCCACAGCAGTGGTAAGTAGTGCCCACTGGATGGTTTCCTAATATGGCAGAGCCATGCTAAGGGTTCAGTAGCACAAACACTGAAACATGGGCTCCACCAGAGTAGAAAAGCTTTGTTCCTCCTTTACCTTATCTCAACAGACTTTCCAAGGTGATAAAGTGCAATCTGAGTGCTGATGTTTGCTCTCTCATTGAGGCACAAAAAAGTAAGGAGCACAGCTACAGGACCCTGCTTATCTCCTCAGCTTCCGGGATGGCCCGAGTAGGCCCCCGTCCTGCAGAAATGATCCGTCTCCTAATTAACAGACTAATTCATGAGGTTTGTGTCATTTTCCTGAATTCTTACCAAGGGTCAAGTCAGTAAGGAAATTGTTCCCTTGAAGTATATCTCTGTTATTATCCTGCACTATAATTCAGAGTGCTGTCTTTAGTGTCTGTGAACATATGTTCTAGAAAGATTAGCCACAAAATTGCAAACTTATGTGAGAAAATTAGTGCTCCATTAAAGTAATTTATGGGATCATGTGCAGAAGAGTCATTAGATATAGCAACCATGGTTATTGGACAGTATTTCATGTTGTTAAAAGGGTCCTGTACACGATAAACTCTCAATAGAAACGGCTGTAAATTACTTTCAATTGAAGCACGATAAGGCTTCAAATGATTCCATTATATGAGCACATGTGTTCTAAAACTGTACCTGAATGTTGAAATTCAAGGGATTTACCCTGAATTTCAAGGACCCTCACTCAGTCACACATGCAAAATATTACCTTCCTAGCCCTATCTCTTCTTTTGATTTGCTTCTTAGCTAAAAGGTCAAACCTGACAATCCTCTGTAACTTCTTCTCTGAGGATGCTGAAACACATAAACCCATTTAATTTTAAGCAGCTTTTTGCATACACATAGACTTTGTTTCATATTTTTTTTTTTGTTTCTCTACGGCATTCCGTTAGCCTTAAAGTCTCATTAACTTTACACTAAATAATCTGTAACTGGTGAGAATGTTAGACTAAGATGTGTATGTCTCAAATTGGAATCCTAACTCTAGCCTTAATTAGGTGTATGACTATGGGAAAGTTTTTTAACTTCTTGATGCTAAAGTGTTATTAATAAACATAATTAACCATGCCATCATCATCGCCATCATCATCATCATGGAGCATTTGCTGTGTGTACAATGTATCATGTGGCTAATTTAATTCTCATACTTACAAGATAAGCATCATCATTCTTATTTTGCCAATTAAATGAGTATGGATCAAAGCAGGGAATGCAAGTTCCATTGCATGAGAGAATCAGAACATATCTGAAATGAACGCATTTTTCTCTCTAATTTTTATTCTACAATTATAAGTAGGTTTAATATCAATCTACATTTCTAAGTATCGTAACAAGAAGTACCTTTTGTGCTGAAGAGATTCATAATTACCATGATACATCATTACTAGCGAAAAGTATAATAAATTTATCAAAGCTAGAAGCCTTTAAATATCAATGCTCAGGCCCTCCCTCCAGAGCGTCTGATTTAATTTGTACTTGGATGGTTTTAATGCAAAGCCACAGTTGAAAAACCACTGATGTAATACAGTTATGACATTATTCCCGTGGCTCAGAAATAACCAAATTGAGATGTCAAATTGGTATCTACCAGTGGTAAGGTCAATAACTCAATGGTTTGGTGTACTCTGGCCTATTCATATGATATAAGATGCAAAAATCAATGAACTTTACTCAGTTGACCATAGCCATGAAAACTGCACAATTTTCCAGCCATTGTACCTTCCATGCTAGGAATAATTTTACATGACTTCTACCAGAGAATCCCCACTAATGACACGTTACTTTGACAGAATACGCTAGAATCAGATAGTTCAAGTGATATCAAAGTCCTCTAGCACACATTTATGTAAGCAATGGGGGGCAGTACACAGGACACTTGATAAAGTGGGGGAAAACTTGGCATTAAGAGCCTCTAAATATGGCTTTTAGGCTAGGGTCTACCACTAACTAGCTCACTACTTAGGGCGATTGTCTTCTCTGAACCTCAGTTTCTACACTTGAAAAGTAAAGGAGTTAGACTAAACAACCGCTAAAATCCCTTGTAGCTCTAATATACTTTTATACAGTAATTAACATTCCCAAAATGCTCCACTGAAAAGATTCACACTATTTCAAATCTTGCATCTCACTTATAGCAAGCAGCAAATATACTGATGGACTGAATTAAATGGTAATCTGTACATAAACTTCCTCTTGGATTTTTTTTCCTATGAGTCTATTTCAATGTACGATTTTTTTCATAGATAATTATCCTTTGTTATTTGTGATCCATAAACTTACATAAGGTTTTGATTACATTTAATTGTAAGATGTTTAAATTAATCCATACTCTAATAGGTACTCTTAAACATTAAGATTATGCACAAAGGCAGAGAATTGTGAATTTTAAAAGTATGAAAAACTCAGAGGAACTCTTCCACTCACTCCGGTAATAATAAATGCAGGAGAGCATTGAGGCAGACAAGTCAGCAATATAAAATATATTAGTGGGTTATAGAAAAACCACCTTGCATTTATCATTACACTTTTCAGACCAGGGGGTTTCATGCTTCACAATAATCCATGTTTTGTTTTAGGAAGGCAGAAAATGTGCTCATGGTAAGCCTGGATAAGAGTTCTATGTGCTTTGACTGAATTTCTCATCTATTAGGTTATGCAAAAGTAATTGCGGTGTAAAAGATTAATAATTGCAAAAATTGCAATTACTTTTGCACCAACTTAATACAGTGATGCCTCTTGAGAAACATTCATAGAAAAGAGCAAGAGATGAAGGGACATAGAGAGAGGGATGGAGATAGATGATGATAGATAGATAGACAGACAGACAGACAGACAGATAGAATGAATGACTATGAGAATGAATATAACAAAGAGGGAGAAAGAAAAAGAAAAAACATGTTCCATCTACTCCAGCTGATACCAAAGTGGGGGAGAGGGAAGTCACAGG
The DNA here is from genome assembly GCF_964194185.1 of Rhinolophus hipposideros. Taxonomy (NCBI): domain Eukaryota; kingdom Metazoa; phylum Chordata; class Mammalia; order Chiroptera; family Rhinolophidae; genus Rhinolophus; species Rhinolophus hipposideros. The sequence goes on along the minus strand of NC_138071.1, from coordinate 24,414,209 downwards.
GTCACAAATAGTTAGAAAACAGTATTTATAGGCTCTAATTTTGTGATGATGTGCAGTTGTATAAATTCCCTAGAACTGTTCCAACTGTGAGCTGTGGAGTAGAATCCTCTTGGCTACTTTGTGACAACTGCCAGTGTCCTCTTCTGCTGATCTCATGGGGTTAATACTCCCGGCTGCAACTGGTGGAGCCCAAACCAGCTGTTAGGCCTGCACTGGTGTTGTCCGCCTCCCACATGTAACACAATTGACTTTGACACACCTCCCATTAAAGGAGAAGCTGCCTGAAGCAAGGGGGGCTAAGATTCTAGGGTTCTTCAAATCAGTATGGTTCCACCGCAGTAAAAGATTTTGTTTTGTTTTGTTTTTATAACATTTTTTTTCTTTTTTATTAAAGTTCACTCAGATGAGGGACTGTTGGAATAACTGAGGGGGGAAATGTACAGAAACAGGATACATGAGACTGATTCCAGTCCCAGCTTTGACATTTATTAGGTTTGTAAACTACAGGTAAATCATATGCATGTATTATACATCTTAAAAAGTAGATAATATGCAATTAATGAAAGTAAGCCACATGGAAAAGTTCTCTGGAAAGGTTATTGAACTTCAGGAATAAAGAGTGCTATAAACTTTCAGGTCAAAGAAACATGCTACACTTAATACAAAAGGAAATCAAGTCATCTCAGATTATCTTCTACAATTCTAGTTGCTGGTAGATAATAGAGTTTGAGAAGAGAAAAGAATATGGACCAAGGATTCTACACTCACTCAAATTATCACTTATACATGAATACAATAGAAACTCAATTTTAAATATGTAATACATGAAAGAAAGAAAAATTAGCAATAACAAGTGCATACTCCCGAAACAGAATACTTATTTTAACTCTAAGCGCCCACACAATAATCACAAAAGTCAACAATAAGAGAGAGAACGTCAGTGTATTCTAAACAGAAAATACAAACTACACTCTCTGCTAATAATATTTACTTATATTTATAATTTTACAAGTGAAATGACAAATGAGGAAGAACTAGAGGCAATGCTTTGTCAAGCCCTTAAAAGCTTACTAACATTGCATCAATGCGTATTAAGCACCTACTATGCGCCATGCCTGTGTCTTGTCTTTGGAGACAGAGTACCAAACATAGCGCACTTGGCACTCACAGTACAGAAATCACCATTAGAATCTGCAAAGGTTCCCCTACAGCTCCTGTTCTTCCTTTAATTCAGAGGCCAGCTACTTTTTTCCTGTAAAGGGCAAAATAATAAGTACTTTTGGCTAGGAGAGCCATACGGTCTCTGTCATAACTACCGACCTCTGCTGCTGTGGGTGAGAGAAACACAGACAGTATCTGGCGCTGCCAGATTTCACCTGCAGCCCAGTCTGCTGACTTTTACACCAATGAAACCTACTTTCCCTCGTAGTCAGAGCACTAAAAATAGCTCTTTTTCAATTCTTTTGGATCCTCCTTACCATCTCAACAGGATTGTTTACATCTTTTAATACAAATGTCTTGTACTTAAGCTATGTTATGGAGTTATGTTTGTGGATTAGTCTGGTAAACTGACCACTGTGGATCTCATAATATTATTAATCTTATGAAAAACTGAGTTCTGAATTGAAAATTCTTCGATGTTTAGGCATGATTTTTAAAGTATGATATGTTAAAAAAGTAGTTCTTACAATGCAATTCTGTTAACTTTTAGCAGAACTTACATAGTAGTAAATCATTACTAAATATGCAAAAAAGAGATAGCGACATTCTTTGCAAAATTAAAGATACTGTCTTTCTATGATTGTCTCACTGAAATAGAGTATTTCTATGAATTACTTTACTGCAATTGTGGGATATTTATATACATGCTCAATCCCTCTCCTGTTTTACTTGGAAGGCTAATGTTGCAAACTCTTCTGCTACAAAGGAGAAATTCATCAAGATAACTAAATCATCATTCAAGCCATACACTTTTCCTTTGTAAAATATTCAGCAACTCTAATCATCCTTCATGAAGTACTAATATCCACCTGGTAAACATAATTCAAGCTTTCAGAAAGAAGGCAGTAAGCCTTCTGTGGTGATTATCTGAGATGGAGACTGACAGAATAGAGCAAAAGACACACACACACACACACACACACACACACACACATACACACACACATTAAAACATATTCCATTAAAACATTAACTAATGTCTCTTCGCTTAATAATCATCCATTAATTAATCCCTATGTCATTTTCCATATTAGCATGGTACAGTCATTTAATTCCTTAAAGTAGGCATTCGTGTTTAGGATTACACAATCCTTTGCTGTTTGCAGTGTTTTTAGTGTCTATTGCATCCCATAATATCCCGTACACTCCCTGCCATTTAAATTAGTTTACAAACTGTATGCTCCATTTTTGAGGCATTACTTGAATTCTTAGACTATTGATGTATCCTCCAGTGATTTCATCAATGACCGATCAATTAATCATTCAATATATATCTTTATTAGGTAATCTGAGAGTTGCAAAATAAGTATAGAGCATAAGTTCCTCAAAGTTATAACCAGTGATTTTTTTGCTGTGAGGCATATTGAAAGGTTAGTTGAGAAGGAAACTGTAGCTTTTCTCTGCCTGCAATACTGGAAGCCGAGGTTGGACATATGGAGCAAAGGGAAAACAAAACTGGTGGTCTCTGTAAGGAAGACCTTGAGAAATAAAAAAAATCCAAAATCAAATCCTTAATTCTAGGCAGACGTCAACTCCTAGATCCAAAGCAAAGAGGCAGCTACTATAGATTACAAGTTTATTTGAAAGATTCAGTGGGTGAACATTGAGAGATTTCTCAAAGTAAGGCCAAGGTAATGCATATGGAGAATATTTCACAGAGAGCCTAAAGCAGAAAGAACTGAAGTGGGAAGAGTATCATACCGGTAAAGGGCTCTCAGTTGGTTTGGACGAAATGCCATCACTCCAGCACAGGATGTCATGGAAAGGACCCAGCGATTTCCCCATACGTATCTGAGACTTTGTGTACTCTTATGGAGCATGTTTACAAATGGCAGTAGGGTTTGTAGTAAGGCTTGTGATGACAAATGTTCTTGAGGCTGAACAATGTAAGGTACTGATAAATGTGCAGTCATGATGGCTGACCCCATCTCTTGTTTCTGGGCACAGTTTCCTTCATAACAGTTGGTTGGTCTTTTATTACAGGGTGTCAGTTTACATTAGGTCATAGAGTACACAGAGGGGGCAAACCCCAAACTTATAACCAAAGGCTAGTAAAACCAGGAAAAGGAAGTTGGAGAGCCATTTATAGAAACCTCCAGATATCTTCCCATCAGTACGTTTAGAGGAGAGTTTAGGGACAAGGAAAGATAGGTTGCAGCTAATGGGTCCCATAGCTGATTGAGCCAAATGTGAGAACTGGAATGCCAAAATCCTAAACACCAACTCTGGTGTCTCCTCCTTGCAGCCCTGGGTGGGAACAGGATTCTGAAAGACCTGCCTTCTCTTCAGAGAGCTAATAATGGGGGAATTGTGTGTGACACACATTTATAGAATGGAACTGAACCAAGTTTAAATATTGAGAGTAGTATTTTCAAAACATGGGAGGTCCAAAAATACCATGTTCAGGAAAGAACCTTTACAGAACACCTGCGAGTGTAGCTGTTGGCAAAAAGGAATCTCTTAAGTATTAGATGCATGTTTCAACACAAAAGAACTAAGGTAGGAAAAGTTAAATGGGAATGTCTAAAAGAAAGGAGAACGGTATGAGAATGTTATTAGAAATAAGAACATTTACGACAACAGAAGGTGTCATAAAAAGGTACTATTTCAATAGGACATAGAAAACTGAGTAGGACTTAGGAATTATGGTAAAGATACATTTCAGGAAGAGATGAAATGTGATGACAAGAGAGGTAGAGGAGGAAGACAGACATGAGTTAGGATTCTAGAGCAATGAGAGAAAGTTAAATGTGTGAGGCTGGATCACACATGAGGGGTTATGAAATCAAATAGAATTAAGTTTGATTTGGGAAAGAAAATTTTGAATCAGTCATTTCAAGGGTAAAAGCAATATCTAAAAAGGACTAACCTGCTGTGCCCAAAGGAAAAGGAGCCTGCTGGAACCTAGTGTGGTGATCCAACCCAAGACAATGGAAATGCATATAAAAAGATGAATAGATTTTGTTGGGTATCCGATGGACATGTGTCCAATAGGTCTCCCTATTTGGGAGACCACCTCAGGGATACTGTGGATGCCTGATCATGGCATTGTACACCAGAAGCTAAACATTAATGAATGCCAACTATAATTTTATATATATAGTGTGATGGCTCGGTGTGAGGTCGGAGGGATAGTGGATGGGGGGAGGGGGGTTCACAGTGTGAGGGATATAAATGATGAACGTCTAAGTATTACCTTGTCTTGTACACCTGAAACTAATATTTTTTTTAAAAAAAGATGAATAGAAGGGCCTATATTTGCAACAAGTTATGAAAAATCAACTGAAGAGAATCCCTTTTGCTGTTTTAGAGAAGACATTGTGAGGATTCTTCGGGTCATGTGATGTACGTGAAAGGAAGTATTTCTACTGCTTGCCAATAAAGTTGACTTATTTTTCTAAGACGAGAAATGTGTATAAATTATATATATATATATATATATATATATATATATATATATATATATATATATCTCCTAAAATTTTTCAAGCCTTCTAATTCCATATCGATTTTCAGAAGGGATTCCTGGGGGGACACTGTTAAACATTAGAGGAAAGACAAGTAGGTCAATGAGGTATCCTAAGTAGGCAAATCAAACAAACTAGGAAAAAGTGGTAGAGAAACTCCCTAGTCTTTAGAATCTTTTCTCACACAAACAATGATTGATCCCTATTCATATTTACTCTTCAGTTTGCTCTCAGGGAAAAGGTACTAAATAATTTTAGACTTAAATTGCTTTTTGTTATTACTTTTTTTAAAAAAATAAATCTTTCTGCTTTATTTCTTTCAGTACGTATGATCACACACTGCAGTGATTCTGAGTGTTAGAGTGACTTTCAACAACATATGGACATTAAAGTCCAGAAATAATAATAAGGATGGGAATGTAAGCTCTAACCTAACCTACAGAATAACTGAATCAGACTGGAACGCATCAACATATTACAGAATAGTAAATCAGCTCCTGGTGAAGAATTATATTGTGAGTGCCAGGAAGTCTACTCGTGAAACAGACTGGGTGAACAGCAATTTCCCTTTAGAGCCTGAACTGTTTTCATTTTTTCTTATATGGACAGAACTTAAAAAATGCTTTGCTCATAAAAGGTAACATTCATTCACAGTCAAAATCCCGTTTCAGGTCTTCAGAAAAAAGGTCAGGGTTACTTTTCCAGGTAAGCACAAAACTATAACAAAATTCAATGTAATATTCATTTTGAATATTCATCTGAGCAGTGGAAAAGCAAACTCTTTAGTCATTCAACACTTCCTCATCTGGTCCTTTCTTTAGAGTTAAAAGGTCTTAGAAGACACAAGACATGTATTCTCCTGTGGGAAGTGTGTGGAAAGATATGGGAACATTCACGGAATTAAGATTTGCAGATGCTACTAATTATTAAATGTTGTGTTCTTGTTATTAGAAATAAAGATAAAAATTTAGCCCCACATTTTATCTTAAAGACTATCTGGGCAATTTTTTTTTTCATATTATTGATAGGAAGTTGAAGCCAATAAATACAAAGATATTAGCCTCAAATATCAAAGATGGTTAGTGGCAAAGCTGAAAACCCCAAGTGTCCCAGGTCCCAATTCCCTTATTCTGTTTATTTTCATGCCATTAATGCTAAAATACAGAAAATGAATTACAGCCATCAGGGCTATGTTGCATATTTTACTATCTCCATCACATTGCTCCCAAAGGTGCTTAACATAAGTTATGGATGATAGCGAGTTTTTGAGATGCTAGACATTCAAATTTAAGGTTGAAATCATGGCCCCTCGAGTTCCCATTCACTCTAACAGTGCAACGTGGGTCCTAGAAATTCATAGACTAAGCCTCGGGAAATGTGGAGCCAATTAGTACTTAGGGAGTAGTCAGGGTGGGAGGAAGAAAATGAGGACCACCCATCACTCCTCCTCCTGCTCTTACGTTCCATCACTTTCTAAAGTGCACATCACATAGACATGGGTTTGCATGTTACTGGGTTTAAATCACAGCAATCCCACTTCCTGGTTATTAGCCTTATGGATAGTATTTTACTTCTCTAGACCTTGTTTTAGTTTTTACTTTAATACATAAAGTGAGGACAATTATATACACTCCAAAGGACTGTGGTGAATATTATGTTATGGTAAATCAGATATCAGTAATTTAGTAGTGGGTTGGATGGACACACAGAAGTTACGACTATCATTATTTCCTAGTACAGTGCCCAGCACAGAGAAAGCAGTTGACGCATGGAGACAGAATAGAGGTAAGAGAGAGAACTTCAACAACTGTATGTTGAATACATAAGCAAAAAGGAAAGGAAAGGAAAGGAAAAGAAAGATGGAGGGAGGGAGAGAAAAGGAGAGGAGGAAGAAAAGAAAGAAAAGAAACGTCTTGAAAAGAAAGGAAAAAAGAACAGAATAGAAAAGAAAACATACATGGAACATCTGATAAATATTTAGGACTTACTAGAGCTGAAGACAACGTTGGTAACTGCTAGGTCACTTAAAACCCCGGTGGCTAGGGGACAAAGCTATGCATTAGCATTGCATAATTACTAAAGTGGAAAAGCTACACAAAGTCTCTCAACTTTCCTGGAGAGTGTTTTTCCTGTTAGCCTCTGTGCCAAGATATACAACCACATGCAGAGCTTAGTGCTTTGGCAAACACTGTTACAGTGTTCGAGTAAATGCCTGTTGAACTGGGAATAGTTAGAGTGGAGAGAAAGTGTCACACACATACACACACACACACACACACAGAGCACTGTTGCTTTCTTACTAAAGGTCGTTTCATATTGTCCAACGGAAATTAGACAACTTACTCAATGAGCATGGCCTTTATCTTTTGGTTTTAAAGCATTTATCCAAATTAAGAGATTATTTTCTTGATGCATTTTTCTTGCCATCTTAGTCATTCATTCAGATTCGATAATAATTAGTTTGAAAAAGATCTGAAGCACGTCTTCCTCAATTTTGAAAATGTCACTTCAGACTACTCAAGTCTGCCTGAGAACAGGCTCTTTGACCTAGTCAATTCACTTCTTGGGTTTCATTTTACCTCATTTACTAATTTGTCGAGTTCCTGATATTCAATGATTAGCTAAATACATGCAGTTTTATGCGTGCGGGTTTTTCCAGCAAGTGTGCACAAGCCTAAAATTCATAGGAAGCTGTCTTGGGTTCGTGTATCAATTACCTTGGATCATTACTTCTTTTCATGAATTAAGTGCTGAAACTTTTTTTCTGACTTTTTACGTCACATTTCTTTGATGTTGAAAAAATATAAATAGGTTTACACAAATTGTGAAACCTGTAGGTTTAAAAATATTATACTGACATACAATTGAAGATAATAGAGAATATACATATGTGTCTATAGGACCTTTCGGTTTAAAAAAAAAATAAGAGTAGAGTTTAAAATAATAAAAGTAATGGTGGATCTACCCTATTAACAAAACAGGAAAAAAAATCTATGTGGTTAGCACAAACTATTTATATAGAAACTGCATTATATAGCTATAATGCAGGTAAATAAGCAAAATAAACATATTTAAAATGTAACAAAGTGACAAATGAGAATGTGTGACGAATGATCTACCGTGTTTACCCAGAAAATAAGACTTAGCAGGACCATCAGCTCTAATGCGTCTTTTGGAGCAAAAATTAATGTAAGAGCCGGTATTATTTTACTATAAGACTGGGCCTTTAATATAATTAGTATAATATAATATAATATAATATAATATAATATAATATAATATAATATAATATAATATAATATAATATAATACCTGGTATTATGTTATACCGGGTCTTATATCAATTTTTGCTCCAAAAGATGCATTAGAACTGATGGTCCGACTAGGGCTTATTTTGAGGGAAAGCTGGTATCTAGATTTTACCAGATTCTTTTTGTAAAGAGAAGCTGCACTAGGTTGAACCCACCCTCTTTACTGACACGGGGAGTTAATTATATTGGACCCTTTACAACTGGGAGTTTAATAATTCAACAATTATCCAACAGAATTGTAAGAATACCAACTCAGTATACACCGACTGTTGTGACAGAACTTCTTAAGAGCCCACATACTAGTTCTTTCCACTATGGTCCTTGCACTGTTTGCATGTGGGTGGAGCTGTAAATGGCTAAAATGTCCCGGAGATGTGCCTTCTGCACCTTCTAAACCAATCGTAAGAGCTTCCTTCAGCAAGTCCCTGCACTATGGCCCGTTTTACTACGAAGCCCGCCTCACAGGTGAGGGAAAGCATGGAACCCAGAGGGAAGGTTTCCTCACAAAACCACAGGAAGGAGAAGGGAAAAGGACTGAGTCAGGTTTGCCAGTCATTCTACCCTCCAGCCCCCAGGGACCCAGAGTCTCACATTGTCCCAGAATATAGATGCCCATGTGGAAGTCCTTCCTTCCCTTGAATACTATACTGTAACACCACCTTTTGCCAAATCTAGAAATTTCCAGAGTATGCTGGTAAATATTAACGGCAGACAGATTTTTTTTAGATTAGTTCTATAAAATGGGTAGTTTATAAAATCCTCAGTATGTTTTTTTTAAAACTGGTGAATTCATTTGTTAATTTAGAGCCTGTATGTGGGGGGCAAGTACATCCTCAAATCATACCACGTAACAGACCAATTGCTTGCCGTGTGGCTTTAGACCCAAATTTGTGTTGACCCAGATTAGGTTCCTAACCATGTTATCTCAAACATTTGCCCTAACCTTAGGTTTTTGGGTTACAAACAGAACCAACAGTCAGATTACAGGGACTGAACTGAAAGAATAAATTTGCTTGTTTGTTTCTCTATATCCTACCTATAGTTAAACATTCCAATTTCTAATAAAATATTTACTATTTCGAGGAATAACTCAGTAAATGCACATTTTTTCACATTAAAGTCTGACATTTGGAGATTATAAGAACTAGTGTTACCAAAGCGGAAAAATTTTTAAATGAAACAACAAAGTTTTAATGGAAAATTTTTAAAATGTTAATCACACAGGATTGCATACTAGAGGTCAAATGAAGGATATGTCGGTCACTCCTTGATAGGTAGAAAGGAGTCTTTAATTTTTAATTCAATGTGCCCAAAGCTAATGTTTTGCATTTATAGAGTAATATCTGATACAAAAATAGCAAACTATAACACAATTTACTTCTGGGGGGCACGTTTCATAAATCGGATGCACCAAAATTTAGAAATTAGCTGTGATGAAATCACAGATTTAAATAATCAACACTGACATGAAAGAAATACAGGCATATAAGGAATATATTTCAGGTACCTTATGAAATTAGATAAAGTAGAGGCAACATAAAGGCTCTCAGTGCTATTAGGTTAAATTCAATGGAAGGAATGCCATGCTCTGTGGTAAAATTTACTGATTAAACTTGACCTCTAAAGTTCTACACTATGGGTCTTTTCGTTCTAAAAATGTCAGCATCTAAAATTGATGAAATGGTGGAAATAATAAGATAGACCCCTCTGTGTATAGAGGTAGAAATAAATGAAATAAATGTGAAAGACATTGCATGAGAATACACTCCATATTGTGACTAACAAAATAATGAAAGCCCCAACGATTTCTTATCTATAAATACATATTCTTCTGTTACAGACGGGATAGCTCAAGATTTTTTTTTTTCATTGGGAGATACTGGCAAGTCAACCTTTTGATTTATCAGCTTGTTTTCATGTCTTAGTGTTGTCATATGGAACTAGAAAGGAATTGTCGTGCAGGGCGGCCTGTGGGGTCTCTGGTCCCGCTCCCCACATAAGAACACAGGACATGGTGAGTCCAAAAAGGAACACCCACGGAGCCATAGGTAGGGGAGTCATACTACAATGTTCTCGCTGGCGGCTGGGTTGGAGGAACAGGAAGCAGAAGCCACACATCTGCAACCTGCTGTCCACTTCTGTGCAATCTGTGACCCCCACTCCATAGTGCTAGCTGCAATCCGCAGCTAGCAGCTAGCTTGCAGGCTCCGCCACCATCTTCTTGCTAGCCCCCATTTGCTGCTAGCATAGCCACAGCAGTTATATTAGTGGCCAATGGCTCACTGGTTACAGTTGATGGCCAACTAGCCACAGCTGATGGCCATTGACTACCTGAGCCAGCGCCTTTCTATGTGAGGCCGAGAGCCTGGAAACTGCTTTCTGGGGCTCTGTCCCCACAGGAATACTAAGGATTTGAAGGATTTTGTAGAAGTAATAACATAACTGCTGCTCTGGTTCAGTTCAGCTTGGCACTGTTATTGTCCAGTTATAAGATCAAATAAGGTGAACAACCAAAGAAGAAATTTATGTGGCATTACCGGAGACATCCCTAAGAAAATTAGAATCCGTAGATACTTGTGTGTTTGAACAATTTAACAATAGTTGGTTTTTCGGTTGTTGTTTTTTTCCATATTGTCTCTCGCCTGGAATACAAAGACCTTGTGGATGCCTGAAAATTTTAAGACCCACGAAGAAATTGAACGTCATCTCAGAATTTCTTACACTAAATCAATACAGCCAATGAACTTTGTCAAGTGGAAATGGCTATCTGGGAGGCTCTGCTGCCCTTCAATACTATCCAGACCCACAATTCAGGAAATGCTATAAACATTAGAGTCATTCAAAACGCACCACCCCCGAATAAGCAGCGTCAGAGGATTGCAGAGGGGAAACAAAGGGTGGTGCGTGTGGAGCAGCACAGGCTGGAGCATAGGGCAGCTGAATGCACGGGAAGGGCGGAGAGCAGAACAGATTGCCGATGCTCTTTCTGAAGTGAAACCAGACCAGACACGGCTATATCCACAGTGTCCACTCTGACCCTACCTTCTGCTGGTCCTTGCCTTCTCTGACCCCCTCTGAAAGCATCAGGCCACTGCGGACTATATAGCCGGAGACACAAAACCTTCCCTTAATTGGTCTGTCTTCTAGTAACAAGTTATCAGGATACCAAAGTATACTCTGTCTATATACAGTTTTTAAATCCAACTAACTTACTTTCAGACAATGACACATTTGCTTCCAAATCACCTAATAATAGAACGATCATGCCGGGAGATAGGTTTCATGAGGGCTAGTACCTTATCTGTATCGTTCTGTCATGACACATGATAAAAAAAGGAGATAGGAGAATGTATATCTTCGGTACCAGTGAGTTATACGTTATACAACACTTCTCATAGCTTTTGAGTAAATTTCATTTGAGTTAATGAGAATAAATAAGTATGGAACCTATAAGAATCATAATTAAAGTCAGATTTTTAAAATGACGAACGGGGCATTGTTTACCTATTTAAAATACTTCACTGTCTGCTTATCTATTTGTATATATACTTGTTATATGTGATTCATTTTAGTTTTTTGTTTCCTTTTTGATTATACTATTCTATCCAGCACCTCTAAAGAACTAATATCAAAGAAATAGTCTCAATCAAAAAAGAAGATCGAATTTACTGATACTACCAAAGGTAATAATTACCCAACTATACTACCAAATAATATTTTGTCTCGTATAGTTTTTTTTTTTTTTTCTCTCTCTCCTTAGTTATTGTTTGCCTAGAGAGGTTATTTAAAGATAGGATGAATATAAGCTTATCTGCTGACAATCAATCAGGACATTTTTTAAGAAAACTACTCAATATAGCAGAGTATAATGAAAAAAAAGCCACTGTTCCCGTTAATAAGTGAATATCCACTCCTATGAGTAACCCTTAATCTCTTCACAAATTGTGTTTCTCATCAGTTTTGTTTACAGAGCTCTGAAAACACTCAGTTTATATTTTATCTAAACCAATATATTCTTTAATTTTTCTAAAACTTGATTATTTTCTTCTGATTACATAAAAATCTGTCTGCATCCCCCCAAAATATTCCTAAAAAATGTTGGTGTCATCCAATCTTCAGTTTTTAATACCATACATTTTTATCAAGCACTTACTATGTCTCAGGTGCTACTGTAGATGCTTGACACACATCAGTGAAAAGAAGAGATAAGTTTCCCTAAGTTGATGTGTCTTACATTTTAATGGCAGTGAAAATTAAGAAAGAATATTATGTGTAAATAAATTATGTGTGTTAGAATGTGATAAGACATATAGAAAAGAAAATGTAGGGAGAAAAAGGATTGGATGGACGGTATTTTCAAACAGTGCAGGGTTCCCTTGAGAAGGTGACTTTTGAGCAGCTGGTGGAAAGTGGTGAAATTGCTTACATGTGGATATTGGGAGAGAAAACCGCCTTGGAGAGATACTAAGGCTCAAACATGCCCATGTTCAAGGGCATGGAAACAGGCCCGTGGGCTGGAGCTGAGTGAACAAAGGGAGGATAGTAAGTGATGAACAAGGAGGAAATGCAGGCATTTATGTAAATCACTTTAAATACTCTCCTTACTAGCCTGAGTGAAATGGACAGTCATTTCAGGATTCTGAGCAGAGGAGTAATAAAACTTAACTTTTACTGAAAAGATAACTCTGGCTGCTGTGTTGCAAATAATTCTTCGTACGATAAAGCTAGAAGCTGTTGAAGCAATGAGAGCTATTGTAATAATAATAATCCAGGCGTGAAATAATGGATTGGGGAGAGGTGAGGCAGCAGCTGCAGTGAGAACTGTTTGGACTTTGGGTATGTTTTTAGGAGGTATGAACATGATTTCCTTAACAATTACATGTAGGTACGCGATAAAGATTGGAGTCAAGGACGCATTCAAGTTCTTGGATTGCACAACTGGACAAAAAAATAGAATTGCCACAAACTGTGATAAGGAAAGCTAGTAATTGGGCACCTCGGGGTGGGGCGGGGGAGATCAGCTTCAACCATACAGGAAAAAAGTGGGGGTTTCCTGCATCATCAACACCATCATTAGACAAGAGAGTGTCAAATCTACCTCCATCTGGGTATGAATTTGAGCCTGTATTTCCAACATTGTATTGATTTTTTTTCTTTATCGATAATCCATAACCACGTCAAATGACCTGTGTGCAAACAAAAAATGCAGTACCTTCCCCTTCAAACATGCTGCCCGTCTGGTATTGTATCTGTCTTTAAAGGGGAAGACCAAAAATGGTTGTACTAGTGAAAAATCTAGGCATCTAAATCCCTTCTCTTCTTAACCACACATATCCACACTTTTAAATACCTCTTGATCTGTGTCCTTCTCTCCATCCTTTAGGTTGGTCGTGTGATAGCTTTCAACTGAGTCATTGCAGTGGTTCATTAATAACTTAGCACACAACAGTGGCCATGTCATTAACAACTATATTTCCTTCCGATTTCAGCTTTGTTACCATCTGAAGTCTTTCATAACCCCCAAATTTGATTTGAATTCACGGTGCTATGCTCCCACAATGCCCAAACATGTGTCCACTGTAATATTTATATGATCCAACAATTAGCATCATGCGTATGTAAAACGTTGGATGCATGGGCAATTCATAGGAACATTACTAGAATTCACCATACTGGTTTATGGATTTGAGGTTTGGTTGTCGGGTATGATCAGGAAGGTGAATAGTAAAAGAACTAGTTGGCTGATTTGGAAATAAGAGCTAGGAAGTCCTTTGTCTCATGATCGAGTTCAGAGAGCAGCTGCTGTACCTCCAGTTGTCACTATAGCTAAGTTCCATGTCTGGGAAGAAACCCAAAATGCCTGATTTTTCCGCACTACATGTTATGTTGGATGTCATATGGACGGCCTATTTCACTCTCTCTCACTCACATTACATTTTGTTTCTGACTTCTTTTATCCCCACTATGTCACCGCTGTTGTTCCAGACTGTTGCTCTGACTTCCTGGTTTATTATTTTAGAGACTTTGGGTCCCAATCATTAAATCTTCATCTTCGCCAAACCTCCTCTCTCTTCTTCTACAGAGAGAATGGCTCCTCTAGCCCCCCTCCCCCCCACATCCACCTCAATTTTGGTCATATTTAAGATAATCAGTCAACAATCCAAGAGGTGTGGATGACATACTAGCAGTCACAATAATTACAAACAAACAGCTTAAATATCAGTTCACTAGTTTGTTGATGAATTCTCTGGTGAATAACTTGTGATTAATAACTAGATTGCAATAGTGTTTATGTCTACATTTAAAAAAAAAACACCTTTCTATTGTATAGTATTTTGTTGGCATTACGATTTAAGATCATCAAGTTAGTATGAAATCTTTCTCAAAGTTAATACTGCTGATTATATAAGAAAATGAATTTAAATTTCCAAGCAAATTAATTTTTCGAACGCAGTCCATTGGAAGCGTAGGAACTGATCGACCAAAAGGGGAAATATGTAAATATTCTCTTGCATATTGTTAAGTACCTATTGTTTCTAATTGTAAAAATCATACACACACACACACACACACACACACACACACACAACTAAACTACAGGGGGAAAAAAGGTTGACTCAATTATTGATATACAATAACAACACATGCTGAGAACCAGCATGACCTCATACAGCGTCTGAGGATCACACCAATGGATCACACCAATGATGCTGAACAGTACAAAGGGAAAATATTTTATTATTATTTTGTAAACAGCTAACTTTTTCTTTAAGCTATATTTATTTCCCATGAAACTTCTATTTAATGGCATACATTTCCAGCGTTAATTTGTTTTTACGACATTATAAAGTAGAGCTTTTAATTGGACCGATGAGGTACCCATACTATCTGGAAAACCCATTGGACAATTTAAAACCATTGCTGTTGCACGATTTCAATTAATCAATTTTAAATACTGACTGATGAATTGACTTGAAAGATTGAAGAGAAAAAAACGTTGATAAGCCTTATTGCCTATTATACTAAACTGAAAACACTGAAAGAAAAGTAGAGAATTTTGAATAATAGTCTTCTAATAACATCCTTCTATTCCTCCGCCGACTATAAGACTATTTGGTACAAAATATATCTTAAGATTCAAGCATGCCACCTTTTGGGAATTACTGATTCATAACTGATTTGAATTAAGAAAAAATTACATAACTGATTTGAATTAAGAAAATCAGTTTATTTTGTATTTCTGATGAAATAAACATTAAGCCTTTTGTTCTAAAAGTACATTTTCTGTGTTATATTGAACGTTGCCAAATTCTCTGAAAATTGTGTTAGTAATCATGTTATGCTTTTCCAAGATACCAAAGAAAAGTTTTTTTTTTAAAAAAAATGCTCACAAATCACAATAGATTTTTCTATTTATCCACAGTTCAGAAGTTTAGTGATAATTATCCTACATTATGGCTTTGCAATGGCTACATATTTGAATTCCAAACTATAAAGTTTCACAGAAATATACAAAGAGCCAAAAATACTGTCTTGTAGATTCTAAACAATACTTCTTCATGTGTGTAAAACAAAACTTCTTTAGTTTATAGAGCACACACACACACACACACACACACATACACAGAGCTTATCATTTGAAACTCCTAATAACTTCATGAAGAAGACAGTTCTCATCTAAAAGATGAGAAATATCATCCTCAGAAAACTCATGGAAAGAAGAGGTTTAAACACCAATCATCCTTTTACACAATATACAGAAATGGGCGATTTATTTTTAAATCATGATGCATCCTGTAAAACTACAAAGAAGGGAGTAAAGATAACCACCTGGGAATAAAACATAATCAGTGTCCAAAGTCATGGAAAAGTCACACAATGTGCACGTCTATGCAATAAAGAAGGACTAGACCTGCTTCTTTAGACAAATGAGAAGGAAACTGAGAAGTTACCTGCTGCTTGCCTTCACGTTCATCAAGAGTTGCTGTACAGGAAATGGAAATCTCTTCTAGTGATTCTGAGGGATTGGTTGCAACACAGCGCCATGAAATCAGCTCTACTAAAAACCCATCTAAGTAGAGAGCTACTATTATACATAGCAGAGTAACAAACAACCAGCTGGATTCATACTTACATTCAGTCATACATATGTACATACATCCTACATGCATATATACATGTGTACTGTCATCTCTGAATACTTTAAGGAAAAAAACAAGTAATTCATCTTTTCAGAATCAACTTCACTTGGAATGAGTAGATGGGAAATGCCTCTGAGTAAAGATTCTGTTTTTCAGTTTGTGTTTCATGAAATCTCAAAACATATACGATAAGGCAACTGTTATTGCATTTCCTTTGTAGTCAGAGAAAGCAAACACTGAGAAGAAGAAATTATGCCAGGCATACAGCTATAAGATATTTGAAAAGTTCAAGTGGAACTAAATATTAACTCACCAATGTTGAGGAATTGTATAAAACACTGAGAAAACTTTGGGTATTCAAAGAAGTCCTTTGTGATTATCAGGACAGGTATTATAGTATTCTTATTTTACTGGAAAGGAAGCTGAGGATGAGAAACTTTAACTGTGTATTGAGCATTCTATACATAGGTGAAGCGTATCCTAAACTCTTAGCCAGTTGTATTTCCAATATACTATGTTACTCTCTCTCAAAATGTATAAGGCTGCATTCTGTCTAATGTAACAGAGGTGGGGTGAAAAAATTTCCTTTCCAGAGTTACATAAAACTACCTGGGAGTTTCTGATCATGTATAGTATGAATATAAGAAGTAAAAGGACAAACATATGAAAAACAGTCAAAATGTACAAATAAGACATATTCCACACATGTTCATGTTAGGGTAAAATTAAGGCTAGAATTTGCATAGTTTGTTACTTATCTCTTCCTTTACCCATTAGGTTCCTGAGAGTTAAGATATTTAGTCATACATTCACATCTTTGTGTATCTGTCTTCCGTCTTGTCTCTCTCTCTGGAGAGAAATTAAATGATAGGTTTTATTGTCTAGGTAATTTTTACTCACCACTACTTCTGCCACATAAACTATCTCAATGGGGCAACTGTTATAGTCACAGAAGGGTGTGTACAAGTTTTTATTTGCAGGGAAGTGCGCTACTTGTCACCCACTGGAGTGACAGGGAGTGGAGCGTGAGATGTACTTTCTCAACAATCATTCAGTGATGAGTTCGCCTAGAGACAGTCAGTCCTGGGCATTGACCAACTCCACTAAGCACCAATTATTATTCTTCCAAAGAAAGGAATTCCTAAGGAGAAACACTTTATGTGAAGGATCTCTCTTTTCTGCCTGCCCACTTTCTTACAAACGCACTTAAGCCAGTCTCTTGCATTCAGTACCATTCTACACGGTAAAGCTCTTTGCCACTGCTTATTATGTAAATTGTAGTGCTTTCATGTTCTTGAAGAAGATGGACGCAGAAATTCAGATTCCCAGATATTACTAAAAATGGCTAAGGATGAAAAAAGACTCAAGATTTGGAAACTGCATCTGTTACCTTGCCTCCTTTTTAAAATTATTTTATCCCATTGCTCCTCTTCTTAAGCTAGAAGCACTATGCTATGAAAAATATTAAAGTTTGAACTAAAACACTTTGACTCACTTCCTCGCCATGACCTCTCTGTGCCTGAATTTCCTCACTGGGTTTAATCTCTACCTTGCTGTTCTTAATGAACCCCTGGTAGGTTCAAAGAACGTCTATAAAAGTGCTATAAAGCAGTTATAACTCTAAAAGGGTGAGTAAAGGATGACTTTGAAAATAAATAACAGTAATTTAAAAGTCGTTATCTCTATTTTACATAAAATCATTTTAGCACCTGAAAGTTTTTATTTTTTCAGGAAGTTTTCCACATTATCTTTTTCCAAAAAAAAAAAAAAGAGAGAGAAACAAAGCTCCTTCATTTCAAATTGCAGGTATAATACTCTCACTACATGTATAACTCCAGTTTTCACTGGTAATTTCAAAACGTGGATTAACCAGCAGATCGGCAATACTGTATAATGTATCAATATGTTCTTATTAAAAAATAAAAATGAGGCAGAAATTCTCCACTTATTCTCCTGTGCTCAGCGTGGTTCCACTAATGTCAGAAACAGCAGACTAGCCCTTAGACCGTCTCACATTTGCTCTGGGAACAGGGACATGTCTGCTCATTTAAGGTACACTCGTGACCATCATGGATGGTCTCAGGTCTCAAGGACATGCTCTCCTGTCTCAGATGTGCGAGGAAATATCCCCAGGAGTTGACAGTTTCTGTGTTCTAGGATGATTGACACGGAAGGAAGGAATTTTCTGTTTTCATGATAACACTAGCTTTTTCTGTAATTACTTACCCGTCAATTCCCTTTCTTCTTAACCTCTTCTCCTCATTGCAAAGTTTCCAAGAGCACGTTCTGCAAATTGCCCCAAGCCTCAACAACAAGCCTATGACTTGAATACGACCCAGTTTATTTCAATTCAACAAGTATTTGTGGGAACTGGCCACATCAGTGGCCAGGGAACTCCTGGTTACCAGGAATAAAATGGGATGGGAGAGAAGATTCCCTGATACACAATTTAGTCTTTAGTTAAATTAAATCTTCTAGGGCTTAAAGATTGCCCTGAAACATCACTGTAATTTGGGACAATATCTGCAGAGTGTTTTGGGGGAGTCAATTTAGATTTAAATGCCTTAAGCAGTTAAATCAAATCAAATACAAATCAAATACATTTTAAGATCAATGTATTTGTACTACTTTTCCCGAGCTCTGAGAAAGCATAACAAAATGAAGAGTCTAGGTTGCAAGGTTAGTAAAATGTGCATTAAAATTTCAGCCACACCTCATAGGAGCTCTCCATCTTTTGACAGATTCTTCCACCTTCCAACGCCTCAGTTTTCTCATCTGTAAAATGAAACTAAATAGTCTTTACCATGAAAGTTTGTCATGGAATTAAAGGAATTTATATCTATGTGTGTGGTCTCTGGAACATAGTAATGTTTAACACACATTATCTGTTCTTGTCCTTAAAAACAATATGAGTGATAGGAGAAGGCAAAAAAAATTAAAAAAACCCTACAATATACAATTTCAATATTTAATCTATAGATCACAGACTTGTAAAGGGAACTCCCTGAAGATAACAGATTTTTCTGCTTTGGTTCTGGAGGGGAAAAAATGCCTTCTTCCCAGGGACGTGTGGTCCATAGATGCTCTTTACCAGGTACACAACAGAGCCCCAAAGGTTTCAAATATCCCTTGGGAAGACCCACGTAGTGCTCGGAGTGAAAGGAAGTGACAGGAAGAGGCGAGTGGGTCCAGTGAAACCTCTGAGCTGTCCGCTGAATGCCTGCTCTCTGTGCCTCAGTCAGGTGTTTTCTGGCTGTGGCTTGGCGGGGTCCTCTTTAAATGCTCAGTGAGATTCTGGGCACAGTAAGGGTCCACCGATGGAAGCATAGATCAGAATACTGCACTGATGAGCACTTGTCAAAATCCAAGCTGTTATTTGAAACTCAATATTGACTTCTCTGTCAAAGTTTTGGGAATACCTCAGAGCCTAAATTACACTTAGCTGCTTGTTTCATCTCATCTCTACCTGTGCTATTGCAAAACAAGAAGCTTTGTTCTTCTTCAAGTCTTCATTCTGGTGCGTGTGATGAAACCAATCCTGAATCAATGAAAAGGAACAATCTCAATATGTGTCTGGTAGAATTAAATGTAGCAAGCTTTGTATAAGACTGAAAAAGAATTTAAAAATTAAAAATAGAATGAGAGAGAGCAAAAGTGACCCTTTTCAACCACTTTTACCTCAATATATTACGTGACAAAAGTAACTATACTTTATTATTCTATGAGCTCAGTCATTATCACATTTTTCTCCAAACCATCTATTGTAAACATAGAGCGAAGCTGTTTGAAAAAGATTATAAGGCTCTTTTTAATCATAGTCTGTAGGAACTGACATACCATGCTGAAACCATAAAGTGAAAACAAGGAGGCGAAATGAAAATGAACAATCAGTGTTTTCCAAATTGCTTCTTTTATAATAATGTCTTATCAATGCAATCTTTTTCAAACAAAAAGGTGGAATAAATTGAAGCGATAGAGCAGATCATAAAACAAAACTAGAAGTTTAATCATCTGCTTTCCTTTAGCCACAGAAAATATACTTGATGGATACATAAAAACATTCTGATAATGGCGATTATTGCTGCTATGTATTACTCATGTGGCAATGAAGTCATGCGATGCTTCTACACCAAGTAAAATGGACTAACTGTAAGGAACTAACTTCAAAGTACACGGTCTTTTAAGGCCTTGGAAGTAATAAAGATCCCGACATTTCCCTTTTAAGGTATTTGTTCTGTACAATTTGGAATGTAGTTTCTTTCCTTCATTAGGCACTCCACGTGAGTTAGACTCAATCAGAGTCTACAGATAGTCTCTGATGTTTGTACTGATAGTCTCAGATGTTTAGAATAGTTTTTACACTAGTGGTTTCCTCAACCATATGCTACCCAATCCACCCATGTCTTAGCATCTGTGCTACGGTTTCCACTTTTGTTACAATCTGACTACAGTTTTCAAAGATACAACAACCCAGTCAGACATTTCAAAATGGCAAGGTTGATATACTAAGCTTGACCACCCTTCCTAATATGTGAAAAGTATTGCTTGTACGTACCCTAGTCTATACTAATGGGTGCTCCTTGCTATCTTAGCTCAGCACAGCTCTGGCACGGACATGTAGCTGTACTTAATTATTCCTGGCTAATAATGTCATAAAAACATGGTAATTTTTTTTCAGTTTATGTAAAGTATAAATTATTTTACTTACTATATATGCATAGTATAATTTATTATATATGTATAATATAACCAGACAAACATATATACATGCACAAACTTGTAAAGAGTGATCATCCATAAGAGATGGGATTATAGATGATTCTTTTTAAGTTTATTGGGGTGACAATGGTGAGTAAAGTTACACAGGTTTCAGGTGTACAATTCTGTAATACATCATCTATATGTCACATTGTGTGTTCACCACCCAGAGTCAGGTTTCCTTCCATCACCACCTCACGAAAACATGGTAACAAATTTGAAGATCATAAATTATTTAAAAAAAATTATCGTTAGGAAACTCTGAAATAAATAACAAAATAATAACCAATGATATTAAACATTTCTGTAATTTATGAACTGGGAATAGGAAGAAACTTCAGCTCGTGGTTACTATGATGAAGATAGATGTGAAATGCATAAAACCATATGAAGCAAAAGGTCCAAAATTAATTACACCAGGAAGAAATGATGAAGGTATTTCTGTTTTAATCAGATGTACTGCATGGGGAGTGGTGCCACAAAATAAGTCAGGAAGCAGTAAATCATAAAATGTATATTTTTAAGTTGAAATGTTGATGTGCGATATTCATAGCAGAATTTCCTGGGAGTGAGCAATAGGAAGGTTTAAGATCCTACACAAAAACAGATTGAATCATATATAGACAGATTAGGGAAATATTTTCATTAGGAAATATTCATCATGTCCAACCTAGAGATTTTCTAATAGATGGCCTATGTGGAAATTCCTTCACAGGCTTTGAGCTAATAATTTAGACAATTATGATGAAATGAAAGCTCTAGATACTGTTCTCAAAATGTAACAGAGATTACCCTCTAAAGTCAGCCACTCTTGACATTATTATTAGTCATGATATTAGAAGTATTAACCAAAGCAATTATACAAGAAAAAAGAAATGTAAGAATTGGAAAGAAGAGTTAAATTGCCTATATTTGTAAGTGACATATAATAGACCTAAAATTTCAAAAATAAAAAATAAAAATCTATAAATATTTAAAATTTATATATAAAAATGTGTAACTTTTGTATATAAAAGCAATAACCACTCAGGAGATATAATCAAGTGAACTTCTCGATAGTGTGGAAATATACTCCACAAAATTAAACCACATGTGACAAAAAATATTCCCCACATCATTATTTGAAATGACAAAACACTGGAAATAAACCAAGAGTCTATTAATAAAGGATGGTCGAACTATGGAACAGTCACAAAATGGAGAACTATGATAGTCTAAAATAGAAAGAGGTAGAAATCTCTATGTACGAATAAAGGGAGATCTCCAGAATAAATTACAAAATCAACATCCAGAATAGAGTACACAGTATGCTAATTTTTGTGTTAGACAGGAATTGAAATAGGAATGCACGTACACACACACACATACAGACACACTCTTAATTTTGCAAAAGTAACATTGGAAGGATATACAAAAAAACTAAGAAATGTAAGATGCTGAAGTGACTATAGATGGAACTGGGTTTTCTCTGAGTATACATTTCAAATGGTTTTGACATTTGAGCTAGCTAAACATTGTATACATTTAAAAAAAAATCAAAGGAACAGAAAAGTCCTTTAGTCATTTCCCATTTGTAAAATCCCATGGCTAACTTCAGGTTTCCTAACTGTCCACTTAAATCAAGAGTTTCACCCTTCAAGGAATAGAAGTAGGAAAGGTACTTTCCAGACAAATGTCAAGCTGGTATATGTAGATAGTTTCATAGATGTAAGTCTAAGGCATGTGGAAACTGAAACAGTAAGATATATTTTATTAAGAAATAAAATATTGCCTATTTGTCATTCCCATTTCTCATAAAACATCAAAATTATTGCCGTATATTTTATAAGTAGTGAAATTCAAAGATCTTAAAAATCCAGTTAGATGAGTTTTAACAAAATACATTTACCCCTATAGCCATCAGCCAAATGAAAGATAGAACATGATATCATATGTAATGTATACCCAATAAAGTATTTGACATGTATGGAATAAACTTACAATAACATAGCTAGCTATAGAACACTCTATTCAGAAAAAGTGAGGGCACAGGATTCTTTGTAGAAATACAAAACATGAAGACAATTTTAAGTGACTGCCCTATTACTTTTTGTTCATTTTAGCAATTTCTATCTATATCATATATTATTGATTATTTAAAATGTACTATTTTCTCCTGTTTACGATAGAATATTATATTCTTATACATTACTAATTATCGGTTGTTTCATAATAAATAGACACATTCATTGCGTTTCCATCACGTTGACAAACAATAAGAACTTCACTATTTGTGCATATACCTTTTAAATGTTTTCTCTTAGTCCCAAATTTCCCAGCCTATAAAATTTAACAAACACACACACACATCTTTATCAGGAGGAAACAGCAAAGTTACTCAGTATTTTCCCAATAGGTTTACTCTTTCATTACTATGTAATTAACCCCACATTGAGAATTCTATTGTGGATTCTCCTGCAGCAGCAAATTAAACATTTGACTTGCAGACTATTCTGTTACTGTGAAAGGGACTATCCTGTCATTAGAAAGCAGGCGCGCAATATTGTGAGTAATGAAGAGTTTCCAGAGAAGTTTCCAATGAAGCCAGAAGATTAGCCCTGGGAGAAAACAGTCTATATATTTCAACCCCCCACCCCCCATAATCTCAAGCACAAAATCCATCAAAAACCTAATAAATAAATTAGCATCATTACCATGATCATCACTTTATTAATAATTTACTGGTTGCCAAAGGTACTGGTGGGATTATAATGAATCATTTTAAGCCTAAAAACACAATTGCGATGCTCATTAAGGTGAGTATTATAGAAGTCAAATCGGTAGGAAACAAATTTGATATATTTTTTAAAAAAATATAGAACTAGGTATCTTCCGATCCACTAACAAAGCATCACCCTACAATACTGCATATTTTTCTCGGAAATTTGCAATCCAAAAATGACTACAGCCCACCATTTTGCTATCTTAACAATATGTACGGTAAATATATTTTCCTGATCAAAACTCCCATTTGAGGATTTTTATAAAATGACCTATTTTAGAAAAACAAGCAAACATGAGCAAAATCAGTGTCAACATGTGAGACTAAAATTCTCATCCAGAGGACATAAGATTCCCAATGGTCATTAGACTATAACACCCACTGTACATTTATGACTCCTTGTGCCGATTGTATATGGAAGTCAACATAACAGAACAGGTATCTATTCTAAATCTTCCTCACATGTCCTGAGAGTCTAGAGAGTCACTGGTGAAATATGGATGTAACTTTGGCTAAAGGGCTTAATAAAGAATAGAGAGTCTGCAATTCCTAAGTCAACAATTGAAATGTGATCCTGGTAGATGTCTGGGGAAAGAAAATGAAAATGGATGGACTTCCTGCTTTAATCAGCTGCATTGCAAAAGCCATTATTTTATGGGCTTTCATATAGAATGCTACTACAGTTTGAAAAGACAGACATGACCCAGCTGCCCACCTACCATGGCCTTTTACAAAACACGCTTTTCAACATCCTCTTGGTTGTTTTAGCCTCTAAACAGGCTGCACTGCAGCTTGTATCCAAATGGGCTACACCATCCAGTAACTAACAGCCTAACTTTATGAACTGAAGGAACAAAAGAAGACAGTGTGCTTCCTTCCCAGTTACACACAATTCAATCCCAGAGACATGGCTCCACTGTGCCAGTGTTTATAAACACGGCATTTGAAAAAGGAAGGAGGACAACTGGATTTGAGCAAAGGAGGAGTTCCAAGCAATCTGAATCGCTGACTCTTCAGCAGTATTTTGATGAAAATGAAAAATACAAGTGGTCATTTTCAGGGTTGTCATTTGTCTGAAATAAAATCCTATGCTCAGTGGCCGTTTACTTATTTATTTATTTATTTGTGTATTATTTAGGAAACAAACTAAAGTGCTTGAAGCCCAACTAGGGAGAATGTACTAGTTAAACACAAAGATTTCACATCCTTCATGAGCCATTCACTGACACGAATATTTGTCCTGTAACCAAAGAAGTGCTCATGCTCTGGATTACACCTCATTTCTAGAAAACACATAAGAAGACCTTATCCGTTCCTCAGGAAAAATTTCACATATCGCTTAGCTTTACTAAATGTTATAAGACACTCGCCCCAGAAATATGATGCACCATTTTCAACAATGGAAGCTTTAAAAACTTTCTAGATCATGAGTTTTTCAATAGTATCTGTCCAATAAATTATTCAGTATCTTATCAGTGTGGATAAAAAAGGGGCCACATACTAAACCTGACAAGCTCAGAGGAGGCCAGCATGGCGGGCCCTACAAACTCAGAGACCGAAAATAACCACACAAGATGGTCTAAGCACACAAGCTCCTAATTGAAAGTGGGTCATGGCAGGTAGTCACGTCCTGGGCCTGTAGCTTCCTTGGACAAAGGTCAGTCTTTACCTTAAGTGAGCCTGAGCCTATTGTCTTTTCGCCTCTAAGATAACATACCCTTGGAATGTCAGTCATCTTCTTTTCCAGAACCCCGAGGGCACACCCACTGCACCAGAGTAGGAGACCACAGGACCCCTCACTGTTATCTTGTTCCCTGAATACCATCTCTATGTGCTGTAAAGTTAATTATTAACTATCCTGTACCCACCAATGTAAAAGAAGTTTGTGTGTCTCTCCCTTTTACTTTTTATCCAGTCCCAGAACTTCCCTACTTTGCCTTCTCCTGACCCCTTAATCTGCCACCAGTGGATGATCTCATGTAACCCTCCTTCTGTCTCCTCCTTTGATTCTAATGTAGAAAATAAGCTGCAAAACTACCATTCTCCAGAGCATTTTTTCAATCCGTTGAGATTTCACTTCCTGGCAATTGTCATCAGTTTGGTTCAAGTAAACTCACAAAAATTCTCTAAGGTTTGGATGTTTCATCTGTCGACATCAGGGTGATCGTGGGGTGTCCACAAAGACATGCCATGTGCTAAAGTGCAGAGGCATCTACTATAGAAAAAGAATCCCTTTGCAATGAATAATTTCAAGGCAAATAACTTAGCAAATGTTAACAAGAACCAAGTCTATCGATAGTGATTAGTTCTACATTCTTGAATTAATGGAGTGGGCCAGAGAAAAATCTCAACCAAATTTAGTCGTGTGTGTTTATCTCCTCCAATAAATTATAAATTTTCAATGGCCACATAAATTAAATATTACATGGCCTTAGTTTATCTCACTTTATCATAGATGGTTCTTACCAAATGTTTGCTCTTCAAATATAACTTTGAAATCTGTCCTTAAAAACATGTGAAATTTGCCTAATTAAAAGAATCTGAACATTCTGTCCACATGCCAAATGTATTGTTATAACTGGTTGAAAGCTATACTACTCTTAAATTCCCTGTTTCAAATAAAAGAAATAAGCTACAAAGGGCCTGATATACGTATATTTCTTTTAACTGATCGGTTTCCTTGTGTTCACCATTAATCTGCTGATTTTGAGGTGAACAAAATTCTTAAATGTGAAATAGCCCTAGAAAGAGTCATATAGAGATTAGAGTAGTTCTAAATTCTATTTTCATTTTTATTTAGTTTTGCATCCATTTAACAACAAACTGCATTATCAGCATTACATATTAATCATTTGATTCTTCCCTAGCTTTTGAAAGAACAATGAGATGGACCGAAACTCCTATCGAGGAAATCCTGCTTAGTTTGTGGACAGTTGGACTTACGATTACTTGCCTTCAAGAAAGGGTATACCGAGCACTCTACTTCTGTAGAGCCTGTGAAGTACGTAGGTGTCTATTTGCAGAAGTAGAAACCAGTCTTGGAGCCTCTTTTCTGTGGGATTTCTTTTCTTTGCTAAAAATGAACTATATTGCTGAGGAAGCACGGTCATTGCTAGGTGAGCACAGACAACGTATTTGAAAACTGCTTAACATGCAGAGGGGAACGATTCTTATTTCTCCATGAAACTCCACTGGGAAAACAGCACACAAGCAATTTTTTCTCACCCTATTCACTCCATATCAAGGACACAAAAAGACTTCTGTTCTTTTCAAAGTATGGAATGCCTCCCTTTCTCTCAGGTACTGCTGCCAAGATTTCTAGCTGCCGGTCCAATATCTATTCTGCTTTGCTTCCTTACTATGGCAACCTCATTCCCTTTGGGATAGCCAAATGCCCAGCTGAAATCCAATATTTTCTAGTCTCATTTGGAAATAAAGAGGTCATGTGACACCATTCTGGTCAAAGAGAAGTAAACAGAAGTCACTGGGTGAGGTTTTCAGGAGAGCTCCAAAGGGAGATCCAGCTGGTGGTCCCTGTTTTTGCTCTTCACTTTCATTCTTTCTCTTGCTCTGATCATGGCACAGAAGTGAGAGCTGCAGTCACTTTCTTTCAACCATGAAAAATGAATAACAGCATCTCTGAGTCTGAGTTTCCAAAACAATGTCAGCATTGCCTACTTGTCGATATATTTGGCAGGGTCACTGTTTGGGTTTTTTCTGGGATACATGATCCATACGTATTCTAACTTCTACGAATACAGTTCATTAATTCTCTCCCTACCCATACACATCTCCAACACTGAAGCTTTGAAAACAAAATCATCTGGAGACTTTCATTGCCCATGTTTCTTCCTTTTGTTAAAGAGAAAACCACAGGACCAAAGGGTCCATGACACCAAGCCTCGATTTACCACCTGACCTAACTGCTGTTTCAACCTCTCCCAGAAAATAATATTAATCAACTAGTCTGAAATTTTCTGGTCAACACTCATGAGGTAATCTCTCAGGTGGGACCTCTCCAACTCTCTCATAAAAAGAAGAGGCATTTGTGTGATAAAAAAACTATTGCCTTTCCCCTCTCCCGAAAAATGAAAATGTACTGGTCTAAAAATATGAAATTCTTTCTTTTTTTCTTTGTTAATAGCTCTCTTGCCTCACCCTTCTTCTTATAAAATCCTTCCATTTTGTACGCCACCTAGGGGCACTCGTGTAGGCACTAGATGGGATGTTGCCTGATTCCTGACATACTTAATAAAGCCAATTAGATCTTCAGATTTACTTAGATGAACATTTTCATCTTTCACACTTTAGGTCCAAAGTCTTTCATTCATTCTTTCACACGTCTGTGGTCATACCTGACTTAGTTTCACCTTTTACCCAGCTGCTGCTTTAAGTCAAAAAATGGTTAATGGGAAAGACAACGAAAGTAAAATTCATAGCAAAAACTAAGAAAGGATTTGTGAGAGGCAGGAAGACATAACAGGAAAAAATTAAAATGAGGTGGACACCTTATCTTCACTATATTCTCCTTATAATAAATTAACATGGGAGTATGGCTCCAACTTCTAGAAGGTTAGCCTAAGTACACAAATACCAGTGACTAATAATGGCTCTTACAACAGCCCTTTACAACAGCAAAGTAACCTACCTAGAGTTACACACACACACACACACACACACACACACACACACACACACACACGCACACTAACTCCTAAAATATTAAGCCAGGGGCCAAGAAGGAGTGCTATTTTTACTATTTCAATGTGATTCTTTAAAAACCCTGTGTGGAAAAATATTGGCATATAGAAAGTATAGCATAGCTTATTTAAAATAATTATGATTTCTATGGTATTTTAAATAAGGCTGTGAACTTGTTTTTTCAAATGTTCTTATTCACTGTGCAAATTATTTCAGGAAACACAATACACTAGACAATAATTTATTTAGGAGATTGGATATTTGTAAACATTAGAAAATGAAACTTATAGATTCTTTTTACTCCATACTAGGGATGAGCTCTAATGCAAGCCATTCTGAAGAGAGTTTCAAAATTATGTATTTTTGGAGGTTATGTCACTTAGATAAAAATAAGTTTAAAGGAATGACAATCTAAGACTGGATTTAATCCATTAGGAACTGGAAATGAGGCTTTTGTCCTCATTCATAAAACAACTAAAATTTTAATAACTTAATATCTAATTTTAGGCATATTATTAACAAAGTACAATCCATCATCTCTGTTGTCTCACTTGTGACTTTCAGGAGAAAGTGATTTTAAGTTCTTTATTTTCAATAGCTTTTAAACTGGTATAATAAAAAGCAAGTAAAATTTGAAGAAAATTTTAAGTTTTCAATTTTTATTTTAAAGACATTTGAATGAATATATATAAAGGCAAAATCATTCTCTACTGACAGTCATGTAGAATGGTTCTCTAGTGCCATAAATCCAGAGATTTTGTCATCTAGAATTAGAAGAGAAACCCCCATTAGCATTATACGAAGTAAAAGTTATATAGAATATAATCAATATATGGCATAATGTTTATTTTCCATTCATAAATGGTAGAATGGGTCACCCTTGAGTTAAAAAAAAAAAACAAAAGAAAAAAGAAGGAAATTAGGTTGGCCAGATTTTGCGCTTTAATTTCTGCCTTTCAACTATTTCCTTCTTGCTTTCTAATAAAACCTCTTTCATTCCTTTGTAACTGCCATTTCATTGAACACTTGGGTGTTTTCTATTTCTCCCTCTCCTCCCATAGCCAAAATCGTGCTTAAAACCACTATGCACATGCACACAGTTTGTATTTTGCACAAAGATGCCCAGCGGAAGGGGCAAATTCCTGGCTGAAATTGAGGTCAGAAACAACCCACAAAGATGTGAAAGGCAGTGTCTCCCCAGAGGAAGAGAAGGAGTCAGGCAGAAAGGATCCCTCTGTTCACCAATAGCTGAACTTTGGGGCTGTACGTGACAAAGATGAGGGTCAACTTTTTTCTAATTCATAGATTTCCCATAGTCCAGACACAGCGCTAGTCTTAAGAACCGCTACTCTCACTGCAAATGTTTCTAACAGTTTCAGTAGAGTATTAATGAGCAAAGGCAATTACAACATAGTAAGGCATGGGTCAATAATAAGGAAGCAGAGGGGCATTTCAGTGTGTGTCGAACTGAGAAAAGATAGATGACATATCAGCACATGGTAGCTCCGAACTATCCACAAGGAACCAACGCTGAGCCCTGTTTGAGATGTTTCCCAGTGAACCATACCATGAAGGAATAGTAACTCGGACCGCGTGAGTACTTAATGATGTCTTCTAAACTGCTTTGGTAATGTCACCTTGACTTGCACATTACTTGGATTTTAATTTTCCTGGGAAGAATGACACACGTCTGGCATGAATTTGGAAGCAATGCAACATTACTGAAATATCAATGATGCCTAATAAATTATAAAATAAAGGGACAATCAGATTACGTAAATTCAATAATACTTCTCAGTACCAGATTTTTAATGCTTGAAAAAAAAACAAAACATTGTAATGGGACCAGATAAAAAACAAGGTTTAATAGTCTTTATTTTTTTTAATAGTCTTTAAATGTATAATCTTACAATTAAAAAAGGATTCACAAAGGAACCTAAAGTTGTTAATGATATAATTGTTACTTAAATACAAAACACTTTCACACAGGTTAACATTCTGAGCAAAGGAAAGCCATATTTCTCAGTCTTTCATAATCAACTTCACTTGCCACAGGCCAGCCAAAGGGCAGATGGCTCTCCTTTAAAAATCTCTAGGTGAGCCATCTCTTGAAAAGGAGATGCTGGGCAGAGTAACCCTGCATTCCACTGCAAATTGACTAGACAGCTATTTCCTTTTGCATTGGCAGCTACACCCCTTAATTATTAGAAAGGCGATGTCAGAACAGTCTGTCCCACAGCCTGCAGATGAGAAGCCAATGCACAAAAGGAACAAGAGAAGTGAGAGCAGTTCCTAAGCACCAGCTCTTAACCTTATCCGATCTAATGCCTCGTTTGTATAAATAAGCTTTGTTAACTTCCTTTTTCTCAAGCTGAAATGAGATTCATTAAAATATAATCTATCTGGAGACAAAATGTCTACATTAATCATTTGACTATAATAAAAGGAAAGTGATTTTTACTGACAATATAGATTTTAATATGGAAATTTCCAAGAACTGTCACACCAGAAGACATAATAGTCAATTTTATTTGTATCTAGAATCACCGTGAATATAATAGGTACAAATGCAGAGGGACACGAACGGATTGTGTTTGCCACTCAGATACCATGTTATTTGTGATTTTCTGAAATGGTTAAAAGCTCCTATCAGTGATCTGAAAAGGTACAATGTTTCTTCCATTTCTACTGTAGTTGTATCTGGAAAATGAAGGAATACTAAAATTATGTTATATACCTTAAATTTATGTTCAAATTCTACTTAGGTTCCAGATTCAGATATTTCTAAATAGATTTTTCATTCGCTTGAATCTCATAGGCATTGAGTGGTGGAGAATTCTTCATGGGGCAGGCCTGACACGCAGAGTACCAGATGCTCTAGCAGTCCCCTTCTTATCCCTCTCAATGCCCATCGTCACCACCTCCTTCGTTATAACCGAGAAAAACACCACAGCAAATTTCTAAAATGCTCTCTTTGGTTCTCCTTTCTCTGAGACTTTCTTCATCAGAGAGAGGAGAAGGACAGCACCAACTCTCCTCCTTCTTCTCACAGTTATTGCCGACCTGGAGAATCAACTACAGGAGGGGATGTAAATGAAGATCCCTTAACAACAAAATATGGCTTGCCCCTGCCAAGGACTGCAATCACAGCTTTTATGAAATATCCAAGAGAAACGTCATGGGAGACGCTGTCGGTCCTTCCGAGCTCCCAACCTCAAGTTAAAACACCCAAGGGAATGGATATTTCCATGGATAAGAATGATGAGCGTTAATACGTGAAAATTGTATTTCAAATACTCTGTCCTATTAGGTACCTAATTATTTCCCAGGTCTCAATGACATGGTTCTGCAACTTCAGTCACCACAGATACGAGACATTTCAGGACAGAGAAACATATGACCACAGTGTGATGAGGTAATGTGGTGGGAGTGTTCGTTGTTGTAGATCTTTAGAAGACTGAATGAGGAAACTGGGGATTTTTTACAGAAACAAGTTGTAAAAGGATTCAAAGGGAAGGAATGGAAGGGAGAAGAAAGCCTGAATATGTCAAAAGCATACTGGCGCATTGTGTCAGGGAATTCAATGCTGTTGTCACTTTTTCTTTGCCAAATCCCCTTCTTGATATTTTCCACTCATGATGGAGGAAGATCATCTCACTGTCCTGAGTCAGTGAACAGGAAGTAGTCCCCGCCATCGATCCTGGAACTACCCAGGAACCCCTCTACTTTATCTATCCTTTGACATCACCACGGGCTGTCTCATTCTCTCTGTTCGAGTTTATCTGCTGTCCTGAGCTGTCCACAAAGTAAATTTTGGAAATGGGTTTTTCTTCAGCAATAGAAAAAGCTAAATCTATTTAGGCATCATCAGAGACAAGGAGGGCAGTCATCCAAATTAAAAAGTGGTAGGGAGACGGGCGTGCAAGTGTTGCACTTGACAGAGTGAGACTCCAGGTAGTCTAACAAAAGTTTGAAGCTAGATCTAAAGGCATGCTCAGTCTCTAAAACCATTTATCAATTACATGTTAATTTTACACAAAGATGATGAGAACAAAACGGACATTTATTGAATACCTACACTGGGCCTGTCACTGTACTATGCGTTTCAATATGTGTTACCTCATTTCTTCTACAGTTAACTCAAGTAGGTATTATTACTCCAATCATTTTATAAATGAGAAAACTGATGCTCATGGACTTAAAAACACTTCTAATTCCACAGACATCTTTAATAGAGTCCTTTTGTTGAATCTGGGACTGTCTAATACAAAATCTATTGCATTCGTACAACAGATCAATACTTTTAAAAATAACCGAAAGACTGGATGGAGGAGTGAGAGTACTGATAAAAATGAATGAAAAACTCAAATAGTGCACAGAGAACTTTGAAGAAAATTAATGGTAAGCCCAGAAGAAACTCTGAGACATTCAGAGTTTGGTAGCAAAGGCAGTTTAATGTATCTTCAAATACAAACAAATCTACCATAATCTTTCTTAATGATTTTAGAAGTCCTTTTTAATTCAAAAGGCAAGCCAAAAGAGAATTGTGACATAAATAGGACGAAAGAGGAAAGCACAGTGGTCTTAAGCCATTGAGTGGTGGAAAAACAGCTCCACAGACCTGATTGGTCACTGAAATAATAATTAAAATTGTATATTTAATAAATGTTTATTATAGTCACATCCCTAAGTACCAGGATAATTTTATATTGCATTTGGGTCAAGAAGGCAGCATGGGATATGTAAGTCATTTACGAATGTATTTAAATTATTGTGTCACTTAGATGAAAGGAGTTTTATTTATAAAGAAATTTCAACTATATGAGCAACAGATTTTCACATAATGTAGGCTAATAAAATTTTACACCACACACACACACACACACACACACACACACACACCCCGCTATCTATCTTAGTGAGAGACATTGATAATTAGGCATGTTATAAGGTACATTGTTTATTAGCCAAACTGAAAATGGACTCCAAGATTTGGGTGTTTAAGGTTATACTTCTAACTTACATACTGCAATTTCTCTTAATATGTGCAAAGAATATTATCTGTCTGTTTAATATCTAAGCTCATTTCATGGTCATTCTCATTATTTCATTATTCACAAATTTAATAGCAGCATTAAAAAATCACTTGTATGAGAACTACATAGTAGCACATTAAGCACTCGGAAATGACAACAAAACAACCAATCCCAAAGTCAAGTGATTAAAAATTGTTTGAGATAAAAACATGAATGTCCCTATTAAATTTGTGTTGGACTACCAACAATTCTGCATTCATCAGACCTTCCATCCACTTCAAAATTCAATGAACAAAATACATTTTATTTTTCACAGAGTAAAGAAAGTTGGAAAATATCATTTCATACATATTTCCTTGTAGAATTCCCAGAAGAAAATGCTAAAATTACAATGTGGCATTTATCATCAATTTATACAGCTAAAGTCTTACAGTTTTAGGACTTGGAGATTTTTTTTCCTCTTAGGATGCTTTTCTTACGTTATGCCACATATCAGCCTTCAGCATCATGATATGCAAAGAGTGTAGTTGGTAAAAACAAAATTTGACAGAAAAAAAATTCAAACATAATTTGAAAAAAAAAAATTCCTCCCTACTAATATTGTTAAATATGTTGCTCGCAAAGAAATAACTAGATACCCTTCAGTAATCTTTAAAATAGTTATTTCTTTAGGTATAATGTGGTCTCTCTCAGTTTTTACAATTTACTTTTTAATTTCAATTTTATTTAAAATTAAGTTGTAATTAAATGTTACTTTAAAAAAAGTAAACTTGGTCTTAGTTTTTAGCAAATTACTATGTTGGAAAGTTTGTTTTGACAATAGTAATCCCTTATAAGGCCCATCATGAGAAATGGCCATGTGTATCTTACATCACACACAACATGGTGATAAATACTCCCATCTGTTCTTGGTGATGGGGTTCATATAAATTTGTCATGAATAACCTTGCTGTTTTGACACAGCAAAGCAGACCAAACCATGTAGGACAACATATACCCAACAGCAGAAATCAAGTTTGGGATGTTAAGGGGAGTGTTGGCATAGAGGATAAAGAAATATCAGGTGGTCAGCAGCTTTCACCTGCTCCCATGTTCATAGAATTAGCACGTGTAGACATTAGCCACGCCCCTCAGGAGGCCCCACCTGCCTAAGAAGTCAACCAACGCAGAGCAAAGGAACCAACAAACAACCCAACTCTGGATTTCTGTGGAGTCATGCACTTCCTTAATACAACTTGGAACCCCACCAAACCACTAATGTCCCCTAAATGTTAAAAGTGTCCAGACTTAGAGCAAAGGTGCCACTGCACCTCTACTGCTCTAACTTTCCATTGCAACCAGTTCCTGACATTTGAAAACTGAAGGATCACTTCAGATATAAAATATGCTCACAGTAATGCTCTGTGGTCCCTTGTGAGTTGATTTTAGAGGAAAGACTGACTCTGAATGTCTTTTTTTAAACTGAAAAATCACCTTATTGGCATAAGTGCCATGCAATTTACGGGAGGATAACAAGAGTATTGGCAGCCATCTATCATGCCCGATGTAGTAATTTCCGGTTGTGTACAATGTAAAAATCACACTCAATGACTATTAAGAAGAGAATAGAGGACTCTGATCAATCTGATTCACCTTTCAAACTGTTTTCTATACATTTACTCATGTAGAGAAATGTTTTTCTATTTATGAGCAGAAATCATATATAGAAATAATAAATAACATTTTGTGTTAGTAAATGAATGTGTTTTAAAAACATGAAATCGTACTATACAACTTGGAGATATTTGCATATCAGGAAACTTAATGTTTTAATTATAATAACAGGATGAAATGGAGTTATACATACACACTGTATGCATGAGGACAAGCGTATTTGGTAATTGAGATTAGGTTGATTTGGGCAGAATTTCACTAGTTTTTAGAGAGAAAGGCGAGCATTGTTCCCTCTCCTGTATTTGTGATATTCTGCAATAATGACTGGCTTTTCTTAGAAAGTGTATTTCGTATATTATCAACTACCCAGCTACTTTGTTATTGTAGCATCAATTTGCATATCTCTAGAAAACTGATGTCCTAGAACAAGTTACCTCACTTCTTAGGAATTGGTTTCCCCGATCTTTATAATAATACTATTAATAAGTAACATGAATCCAGCACTTGTTATTGGTAAGGCAATTTGTTCAGCATTTTAAATGCATAATATTATTTAAACTTCAGTAACACTTCTGAAAATCTATCCCAAAGCTCCAGTTAGAGACAAACGTTATGACCAAGGTTTGGAAGGGGGTCTTCTGTATTCTTGTCTAAGACTGGGAAGCCTAGGAGACTAGAATCATAGATTGTTTAAATTGTAATAGACTTTAGAGATAACCTAGTATAATTCCCCAATATTATAAACGCAAACTAAAACTTAAGAGGGATTATACAAATTGTCTCAGACTACCCAACTGCTTAGAAGAAACCCAGTATTTACATCTTTCTGCATGATTTCCCCCAAAACCGTATCATAGACGACACTATTCAACCTTCTCATTATACCCAAATTATTTAATAGTGTGTTAAAATGATTGCACATTTTTTTCTGTTTTCTCTCTAAAGTGTGCTTCTTAATTTCAAAATAACAAGACATTTGTTACAGCACCTTTCATCACAGATTCCAAGTTTAAAACCATGCTATTCGTGTGGTCCATGGGCCACTCAGAGCATTACCATCAAGTGGAAGCTGGTTAGAGATGCCCCATCTTAGGTCCCATCCCAGACCTACTGAATCACAACCAGCCAGGCAGCCCATGAGCTTAGCAACAGGTGTAAAGAGCTGCTCTATGAGGCTCCTAGGTCTTACACACCAACTTCCTCAAACCAGCTCATCATGGGCCGTGTTGACTAGTACTCAATGCCCAACAAACATCCATATATAATCGCTTGTTGGCCTATGTTTTCAGGAAACAGATCAACTACTAAGGAACATACTTTGGCACAGACTGTTATCTGAGTTACAGGTTATAATCTGAGATACAGATATAGACACTGTATGGGTTTGTTATAGACACACAATCAACTGGCATTTGTAGACCACGGTTTATCTTCTATCAAACTTGAAGAAGGCTAAGCCTTGATATAGGGTCGGGGCTGCAAAGTTAAGCTGGAAAGACATTGAAAGTATAAAAAATGTGCAGCAAGCCTATATTGATCTCTATTTGAAGGGGTGTATTATTCAAATTCTGAAATAACCTTATTATAACATTACCGGTATGTTCCTTAAAAACAAACAATTGACATGGAATCCATTGTAATGAGAATATAGGACATTCTCTAATAATCCTTGGACTTGTTAGCATTTTATAAATGCACACATTTTAAATAAAACTCAGCCACTATCCACTCCAAAGTATGTAGCAATCCAACTAATTTAAATCTTACTAAGATGAGAAAATTTTGGATGCACAACACATGGTCATACCAAAGGTAAATACTTACGAATAGGAGGCATATTACCATTAATCTCATTAAAAATAATGACAAACATCCTGTAACTATTAGGTTATAATATCAATGATTTTGTTATGTGACAGTATAATTATATTCACTATTTACTTCCTTTTAAATTAGCTGTAAAAATAAACTTTGAAATATACGTTATTTAGGAAACTGCCTTCTATAAATGTCTGCTGTTTCAATCACACACACACACACACACACACACACACACACATTAAGTGATAAGTTATTTATCTGCTTAGCAAAATTCCCTAAGCTAAATATCATTGAATTATTATAGCAATTATTATTGCAAATATTAGTACTGACAGTTCTGATTGAGTCTGGAATCATCTCCCATGTACATAATACTGTCCAGGAACAAAACAATTTTTTACATAATGAAACAAACATTCCTTTTTGATAGTAAAATTATTTAGGCAATACACATTGACTACAATATAATTATAAAAATTTAGACCAATTTCTGGAAATGACATACATATAACTATATATTAAAACACTTATAAGTTCAATTAACATTTCCGGCCCTCCGTCAACAATTAAAAATTAGACTTTGTTGAAAAATAGTATTACTATTGTTCAATTGTCCTTAAGTCCTTTTGTATTAAAATGTGTTTGTATTAATGTGTTAAATAATACATCTAATTTTCAAATAGAAAGCAGCATTTAACTTGCATATGCCTAATATTCTAGGGTATGGTGCTAAAGAATAACAAATTATTTGCTATAAACCAGTCCTGGATATTTTATCTTATCGCTAATTTTTATTGTTTGTAGAGATGAGAACTAGTGTTTGTTTGTTTTTTCCCTCACTGGTGTAACCAGGGTTCCTTCTACCTTTCTATCTTCCCTTTTGATGGGAGTAGGCAGAAGAAGAGGAGAAAACAAGGAGTAATTAGGAAACTAGGTCAAGGTAAACTGCCAGAGGTACTCAGGAGTAAATTTCCCAGTGGTAGAAACAAAATGTTGATCTTCACTCTCTCTCCATCATTCTTTTTTCTGTATATGAAAGTTTAAGGCCTGGATACTAAAAACAGTATTCAAAAATTGAGGAGCAGAAGGAAACAAATGTTTTCCAAGTTGGTTAACTATATCCTAAGTCTGTAAGTCTCTGTGGGAAGGATTTGGAAATTGTGAAAATAAATATCTAATACATATACTTTGCCTGTTTAAGTCAGGCAGATTGGCTCAAGGGCTCTGCTGATCCCCAAGAAATAGAACGACAAGAATTCACTATGAAGCACTGATAGGACCTTAATATGTCTCCAAATGCAGTTTTCTAGTGACCACCTTTCTCCATCACTTTTATGATCCTATCATTTCATATTCATACCTTCATTATCTATGTAGCAAAATATAATTGTTAATTTTGCCTGGACCATTGCAAGGAAATCACGTGGCTTTTATTATAGGTAGGAGCTTATTTTAGAATTTTAATTATAAATGTTTCCATCTTCCTAGAGATTATAAAATCCTTCAGGACAGAGAGCTTGTCTCGAGACATTCTATAATCTCCAGAGTTTACCACCGTGATCTATTTTTTAATATGATTTCAAATGTTTTCATTAGTAATGAATAGATGTCTATAAACTATTTCAGCTGAACTTCCAAAATTCCTGGGCATGGATTTTCAGGGATTTAAAATAATATCTACTGTTTGACTTCCCAGCGTTCTATTTATTCAGATAGTCAAATTCAAAATGAAAAAAAGATTGTCAAATTTCTTTTTATACTTTCTATCACATTTCAGAAAATAAGCTTTATGCCATCTGCACATATGGCTGACAAGTTAGAGTAAAAATGTTTATGCTTTTGGATATGTTCCTCATGCCCACAAGCTCTCTATTTGCAAATGTTGTGGTTTTCCCGCAACATTTGTAAGGTAACTGAATACCTAGTACATTGAAAAATAGGCTCTACTAAATAGATTACACTGTTTTAATCATTTCTACGATATTTTTAACATGAGTAGCCTTTTCAAATAAATGACTCTGAAGTACTAACATCTCGTGTAAAGTACAGCAATATCACATATAGTGTTCATATAATATTACAAATAATAAATTCAATTAATATAGATTTTATATGCATTACTTCTTTCAATTCTTTCTTCATATATTTGAACTATATTATTCTCACTTTTTGACCATTTACATGTGGCATTATGTGGAAATTAGATAATACACTGGTCTTATATTTGCTAATTGTTCCAAATATAAGTCTTAGCTTCCCAAATAAATTATAAAATAAATGTCCGAGGCAATTGCAAATGATTCTGCCATAGTTGTAGACTCTAGTCTAGAAATTACATAATAAATATTTAATGCATTCAAAAATAACAAAAAAAACCCTAAGATTAATCTACCATCATGTGCCACTCACTGCACATTGTGTATTTCATCCTTACAGTCTTTGAAGTAGATATTGTTATTTCATCATTTTAAATATTAGAATACTGGGGCTCGAAACTTTAGATAATTTGTCCAAGGTTGCTGACTCACAGATCCAACAACCAAACCCAGTCTCTCTGACGTGAAAGTCTGTCCTAATAAGCACTAACAAGATACTTTTCCAAAGAATATGTAGATTTTTTTAGAAAAAAGATTAATGATTTTTACCAAATCAATGTCAATACATTTCAGCCGGTAATCAGTATAAAACAAATTTTCAGCAATGACTGTAGAATATTAGGTTACAGTCCTCTTTATTTTAGGAGTTTCTAGAATGGGATACTCATTCATCATATAGAATTATTTATTCCACACATTGAGGAAGATTAGCTTTGACAATAGAGAAACCCTCACACAGACCATAAAGAGAGCTGTGAACTCTGCCATAAAGAAGACACCTAGTATCTAAAACTCATGGATGGTAAATAAACACATAGGCACACACGACATAAAACACTCACACATAAAATTCTAATTTTTGTTCGCTTCAGTTAAGTCTCATTCACCAAACTTGCCATTTGAGGCTGAACTAAAGTAGATTACAACTACTTTTAGTTCATGTAATCAATAAAGACACCTACCAAAAAAAAAAGCAAAACAGAAACACACAATTTTCCAAAATATTTTTAAGACGGAATATACTTTAAAATGGCAGTTTTTAGGGAAAAGTTATCCTCACCCTACACCCAAATCTGTGCTGTGTATCCTGCAGCAATTTATATGCTTTTCATTCTAGATATCTGACTTGGCGGGTAGTTAAGTTCATCCATAGAGCGTAAGGTTTTCTTAATGCTTATTTTTAACAAAACTGACAAAACATATTATTCTCTGATTAAAGGAATAGCTCTCTATATTTCTAACCAGTGAAGATTTATCTTCTATTTGCTGATAAACTCTTAAGTTGTGTCACTCACTCTTTGGAAACTTTCTTTGTATTACATGTTTTACAAAAGACTGATTCCAAAGCTACTATGGTAAATACCTCATCAGAGTGAGGTCTGAACTTGGCCAATGTCGTCGTCTGCTCAGAATATTGTTCTTTCCTCTTTTCTTGGCTACTTCCTCCTTATCCTTAAATTCCAGTTAAAATGTCATAATTTTGAGGATTTCCTTAATCATTACAAAAGGGAGATTTAAGGTAACTCTTCTAAGGTCAAATATTACCACAAGGACAGTCAAAATAATATTGAAACAAGAATCAAAAAAACGATAGTAAGATGTGTAACTTATAGAAGCATGGTATTCAATGGAAATCTTTTTTTCTACTAATATTTTATAAACTGAACGTGTTACCATATGTGGAAGCTTATCAAGAGCATAATAAATAAAATAATGACCAATTATTTTAGCTCCTGGCCTAGGTCACTAATTGCTCCAAATCATGCTGATCTGGAATGCAGGTTTCTGAGTTGTCCCTCTTTGCCTATTTCTCAGGCCAATGTCACAGCACAATTCCCAGAAGCCAGCACTTCCATCACTAGCATAGTTTGTCTTTCCATTTGTTCATTTGGTATTTGAAAGTTTAATATGTAGAAGCAAGCACAGTATGAGATGCTCTAAATACTGTAACTATAGACATATAAATCAACTAATAACAGACCTGAAAGCCTTTTACAAAAAGCCCTATCGATGCCAATTTAATAGAACAAACAATATAATTTTTTAATTACAAGATTCTTAAATCTTTTTTTGAACATGCATACGGTATTGTAATTTTACCACCTATAGTCTAAACATGTGCAGTAACAACACAATTTAAGTTCCATAACCTATATTATTGTTGTTTACATAATTTTTGTAAAATGAAAATGCCTGAGATCATTGTCTAAAATAGCCGCAACATTAAATTGTGTTTTCTTGATATGAAGACTAGTCATATTGCAGTGATATTTTCCTAATATACTTTGGGCAAAGTAATTCAATATGTTGCCTTTCACATTAAGCAACAGGTTAGTAGCCTTGTTACTTTTGAATGAGACTCCTTTGAAATATGTATTTTGTTCATTTTTGTTCCCAGATTCATACAGACATATCAGTTTAAGGCAGTATTTTTTTATAACATGAGAGCTAGTATGTATAGCTAGCATGTTGTACCTAACATATTAAAATTATATCAGTTCTAAATACAATGCTTTTAGCTATAAAAATACAATTAAGAAATCTGTATTCGTTGCTATAACCTAGCTATATGCACAACTTATATATAGGAGTCACCCATTTCAATTCAACTGTATTTACTTAACACTACTTATGTAGTAGAAATGCTATAGGTAATCTGAAAGCTGTAACTAAACATAAATCACAGTCTTTTCTCTTAATGCATTTATTGATCTTTGAGATATTAATTAGCTATCTATAAAAATAGTGATTAAATAATAAAATTATATTTAATCAGACTTTATGATATCAGTCTTCCAATATTTTATGGTGGGTAATATTGGGAAAATATCAAGTTTTATTACCTCAAAAGCCCAACTAGAACTAATGGCCAGAATTTACTAGGATGTAGATTTTGTGTTATCATAAGGGAGAACTTGATAAAAGTAAGAACTACATGAAAATAAAACTGGTGAGCTTTAAAGTTTTTGAGCATCTTTATGCTTTCACTATTTCGGTAGAGAGGTAATTGACTAATTTTATATAATAAATTCAATGCGTAAGTACAGTGCCTACTGATAAAAGATGCTTACTGAAGTCTAGTTCTTTTGATACGACCACACCACACCTTTATATCTATAATCTAAGAACAAAATATAGGCTCTGCCTGTGCAAACTGTGAGCTAAGAGAAAAGGGAATAACTTGTGTTATCAGTTGGAAGAGCCAGGATATAAAATTTGAAACAGGCTTTGCTTTATTGGCAGGCTTTGAAAAAGTAAGGAGCTTACAGTGTGGAGGATATTTTAAGGCTGAGACAGAGAATGTACAAAGTTTCAAATGCAGAGAGAAAGAGAGTTAATTTAAAATATAAGCAAATAGAATATAGGTGACTATTTTTTTTATTTATCGAAGGCTATTTTGTTGTGTTAAAAATCTAAAAGGAATTCACTGACATGCCATACCAACTCTGACAATATCAACTAATATGCTAGATTATAATATATCAAATAGATGATTGATAGATAGATAGATAGATAGGTAGATAGACAGATAGATCAATTTTCTCTACACCGACCTCTATCATTTACAAGACTTTTTTTTTTTTTTGACACTTTAAGCACTCTGGTTAAAGTACCTGCTGGGCACTATAGTTACTTTGTTGACATTTGTCTTTAGTCTGCATGCAGAATATAGGTGCTTCTTTGAAACAACATGTTTTGAAAAGGGCAGCCATGCTTGGCTTTTAAGAACTCTGACCAACCATATGGCTTAAGGGAAGTACAGAAAATGAGTCACACAGAAAAAGGTTTGGAGGAGTTGTAGAACTTTAACAGCATGGTTTCATTATTTACCTTGAAATGATAGGTTAATATTCATGTATAAACTATGACAAAAAAGTATCTGTCTTTTATCCGTTAAAAATATATTACTCACCTTCCCTCTATTGTCAACAATTTATCATTCCAACATCAGATAATTGAAGGTGCCTGGTTATTATTTGTTATTACTCTATTCCTTGTAAATCCAAAATAGCAAAGGAATTGCTTATGATCTTCTTAGCATTTTGCCTGGGATTATACCAACTCACCACAGGGAGGTGAGGGTACCTCGAATCTGCCTCAAAATTCTGAGGCTTGGACCATAAACGAGTTTTCCTTACATCAATATACATAAAATAGGAAAATGCATTCCAGAAGGCAAGAACAGAGGGAAGGAGGCATTAAAAGAAAGGCAATTGAAAACAGCATGTTGTATTGGAGAAACTGCAAGGATTTCAGTATGGTTAGGTTACATGGGGTGCAAATGTTGGGGCGGAACAGGGGGGCGGAGATCACACCAAAGGGAGAGGCAAGAGCCAGAGAAGTGGAGTACGATGACAAGATCTGTGTTTTAGAAAAGTATTTCTGGCATAGATATTGATGATAAACTAGAGGAGAATGATGAGAAACAGGAAGGCAGTCTAGCAGGCTACTAAATTAATGCCTGGAGGGAAACGCTGAAAACCTGAACTAGAGCTGTGGTGATGGGAATAGGGAGCAGGGAATAGATACAGGAAATATTTAAGTATTAGAACTGACAGATATTTTTGAGGCAAACATTTTACAACGATCATGAAAGGAAAAGAAGTTTTTCCTTCAACAAGACTCCCAAGAAAAGCTTGATGGTTTAGACATTATATGAAATTGATACTTAAAACAATGGTAACAGATCACACAGCATCATCTTTTAACCTTAGGGATGGCAATAATATTACAGTTTTGGATACATACTGAAAAATTTCCGGAGAGCCAGTTTACAACAATGTTTGGTTGTATCTGACAAAGTGTTTTAATATTTTTGCATTAAATATTTCACATAGTTTTAAATAAATGTTCTCACCATATGACTGTTAAATGTATGCCTAACAGTACCCAAAAGATAGAATTACACTGCAAAATCACTTTATTATGAAGAGGAAGAACACAAATGACATTGTATGTATTATTATTTAGTGTTACCATCATTGAAATAAGCTGTAGTTCTGTGTTTATGTCAAATGTATATTTTTCCTGTTTACAAACCTAATTTTTAAGTCATCAGAATATAGAACAACTTGATTAAGGAATAAAGAAACAAGAAAAGAAACATTATAACAGATTTTCTTCCCTATAACTCTACACTACAATTAATTAATTCTCAAAATGTTGCCTAGCTGCAAGCTGAAATTCGGTATTAGAGAACTGGAAATTCAATGACATACTATTTCACACTCAGCCAGGGGTGTCATGGTTAAGAACACAAGCAGTAAAGATAGATTATACTGGTAGTCTGGGTGAAAGCTATTAGGTTGGTGCAAAAGTAATTGTGTGTTTTTGCCATTATTTTTAACCTTTTAAACCATGAATACTTTTGCACCAACCTAATACTGAACTTCTCTGTCTGCTGAGTTTTCCCATCTGCAAATGGGAGCATTATTGTAAGGATTAAAAGAGTCCTTACAATTACTGGCCATCCCTATCAATTGGCCAAAACTTTTGAAAGCACAGTAATGTCTATTGCTGGGTAGAGTTCTGGAAAGGGGCATTCATTGG
The DNA here is from genome assembly GCF_964194185.1 of Rhinolophus hipposideros. Lineage (NCBI taxonomy): Eukaryota > Metazoa > Chordata > Mammalia > Chiroptera > Rhinolophidae > Rhinolophus > Rhinolophus hipposideros. The sequence continues at coordinate 24,369,693 of NC_138071.1, read as the reverse complement.
TTGCTGCTGAAAATGTAAGTCATTGCAAATGTGTGGAACTCCGGAAACATTTATTAAAGAAAATGCACACATACTCTTTTCACATGAGAACATCTAATATTAATCAAGTGATTTAAACAACAGTGGGTGTATTTTAACACGAACCAGAGTTTGCTGAAAATATTCTGGTGATGGTATTATGTATGATGTGAGTAGAAATAAAGTTTTATTTGATAGGTCAAATTTGATGAGATTATACATGGTTGTCTGGTGTATTGCATCACAAAGTTTTTGATTCTGTGGCCATATTCAGATGCGTTTAGAAAAAAATGCCATGATAGATTATCAACAATTGCCTTGACAGAGGCATCAAACGTACGTGTTTGTGGCTATGGGAGAAAAACAAACAAACAAACAAACTTGATCGCGTTTTCAGACTGGTTGACATTAAATACATTAACTAGTAGCATGTTCATATAACCATCTAAAAATTAATACTCATCTGATTTTCCAGACATAGTATGTTTGGATGAACCAAAATGTTTCAAATATGCTACATAAATGTATCAATTTTGAGTTAAACTTTATTTGCAATTAAGTAATTTAACACAACATAGGCCATTGTTAATGTGTAATTAGTAAATTTTAAGCAAATGATACCCCTAAAATATGCTATAATTTTGCCACGTAACATAGTTTAGGGTGAATTTTTTTTTCATGCAGTTCTTCTGTCCATATATATTTGCCCAATATCTGAAAAACACATATTAAATATGTGAAGGTAAATATTTACTTACAAGTTTGCTTGATTATTTAATTCCCATTAAGAGGTGACTGCCTAGCAAAATGAGTTATAGAATGATACGATTTAATGGACATGTTTTATGTTAGTTCAAAATAACCACTTGAGTCTATATGATTTACAAGTGACGAGCCTTTTATTTTAAGAGAATAGTCTTAGAAGTAAATGTATTCTTTTCCTTAGGCAAATCATGGTATTTCATCACATGATAAGCCATTTTATTAATTCAGAGGGTATGCATGTACTCGTTCCCATGTTTTCCTTTGAAATAATACTATAATCAAATGACATGGATGACATCACAATACTAGTAGAAAACTAGGAGTCACTGCAAAATTTTTCTTTTTACATACTTTTTTCAACATGACACCTAATGCGCAGAAGTGAGCAAAACCTTGCTGACTTTGATTAAACTTTACATAACTTGATGAGCTGTAGGTGTACCGCACATCCCAGAGTCCGTGAACCTGACAGTGGGAAGGTCACACTCCACGGCCGGTCACATCCCCAGACTGCTAAAACACCATCCCAGTGCAAACAAAGCAGGCGTGATGTATTAGGAAAGGAAACAACCTTACCTATGTCTGAGGATATTTTTTTTTCCTGATAAATGTACTCTCAGGAACTAATATTACCTCCTCCCTAAACATGAAAACGTTCTAGAATATATCACTATGCATGTGTGTGAGGGTGTTTCAAACGAACTTAAATCATAAGGAAAATGTAGAATATAGGCCCCGGGAGCTCTTCTGGGTTTCTTTACCACTTTTCCAGTATACCAATAATATATCTGCGGCAAGCAAACTCAGTCAACTAATACATCTTTATTTCCAGATTTCCTACTATCAGGGGAGGTTTTAAAGTCTGGAGTGCTATAAAAAGAAATAGTTACTTCAAGCTGTTATTATGAATAGTCTACCCCCAAAACGAACTAAATAAGAGTTTAACGAGCTCTTTTTTCAAAATTTACTATTGAGGAAACTATCAAAGTTGTTTTCAAAGTGCAAATAACTTTTTTTTTCAGAATAATGGACTCAAAATACCTACATCTTCATGATTGTGCAGAAGGAACAAGAACATGAAGTAACTACCATGTTTCCCCGAAAATAAGACCGGGTCTTATATTAAGACCCACTAATATAAGACACATTATGTTACGCAAAAGATGCATTAGGGCTTATGTTCAGGGGATGTCATCCTGAAAAGTCATGCTAGGGCTTATTTTCTGGTTAGGCCTTATTTTCGGGGAAACATGGTATCAGCTCAAGGTGTGGCAAATCATCTGATTCCTAAATGGATAAGATGGAATTAAACATGCAGTCACTACAGTCCATAACCAAGATGTATTTACAATAGCAACCTTATTGACCACAGAGAAAGAAATGACATTCTAAGTGTTTCTCTAAAATAAATGTCACTGACAGGATGACCATGCAGAAATACGAATGAAGAACGGATGGATGAATGGATAGGAGGGTTTACAGGTCATAACTAGAATATGCCCAAGTCTCCGACTCAAATTAAGTTTTACTTTGTGGCATTTTTTAAACACGCAAAAATCTCTCCATGTCCATTTAGTTCAGTACTAAATAAGCTTATGTTGGTAATTTTAATATGTCTGGGTTTCATAGGAAAAAACAATTATCATCCCTTCTTGGCCTGATTCTAGATCAGTAAAGAAGTCACAAAGGGAGACTAAATATCACCACTTCCATAATAATTACTGATACAGAGGAACATGGTTTAAATATATGGCAACAATTGAGGGCATTAACCTTAATTCTGAAATTAAACAGACTTCCTAGTCATAGCGAGGACCAACCAGAAGGCTCCCATTGGATCATAGAAATGCTTGTAGAGGCATAGCTTACTCTATATGGTTTTCAGCAGATTCTGTACCTTCCGCAGGGAGCCTGGAAGGAAGAGGTGGAGCTCAGTATGCCAGCTCCTTATCCCAAAGTAACCTAATGTGTAAGTCACTCTACCTACCCTGGGAAGGAAGGAGTGAACTGTGGAAACAGAGGCTAAGAGTGTTGCAAATGGAGTTTCCTCCTCATAAAAGAAAACAGGATGAAGAAAGAGGTAGGACCTCCACATCCCAATATCTTTCATTGGTTAAAACTATACCATACAGATTCTACAGACCCCAGGAGATGGAAAGAGCCACGGGTTGCACTGATCTCTGTTGATGGTTTTTATTTTTTTTTTAAGTTTCTCACTTGAAAAGTAAAAGGCTGAATAAAGATCATTTCATCACTATTCACATGTATTAAAATGGCAAACTTAAACACATAATTTATTACAAAGGCCAAATATTAGGTGACTCTAGAAATATACTTGATGCTTCTAAAAGCAACCAATTTTCAAATATGTAAATGAAAAAAGAAAAAAGAAATGTATTTCTCTAGAAACACCGGTAACACTCAATACTTATACAGCTATCAGTGTAGCATTCACTTTATTTCCATAATATTGTAGCGCTGATGTTTAAGTTATCATGTACTCGGCTGCTGAACTTTGTTAAGTCGCAACAAATGATAAAATTGAGCACTTGTCAAATCGATTAGATATGGGACATTTTTGAAATTACATATTTTTTTCTTCATTCCAATAACATCAGTCACAATACAGACAATACGAAGAAGTTGGTTCCCCATATGCTCAATATTTTTAAGAAAATCACACACTAGATTTGGATTAGGAAATTCTGAGCCTAGACTTTCTCCTTACTCTGTACAGCATTTACAGCAAATATATATGATATCTACTTTAAAAGAGAGAAGAAAGAATGGGGAAGTACGTACATCAAATTCCTTTTATGGTTCAATCATAAAAAGGATACATCAGACAAGACGACTTATTAGTTCATTCTTAAAGACTTAAGTGTTTCTCTGGAAGAATTTACTAATTAAAATGAGTGATTTAACATCTCAGATAAGTTATAACACTTCAAACACCCTGACAATTAAAATAGAAAAAAAAATAAATTAATAACATGATTTCAAAAATATGATGGGCACCAAACGTTGATGTCACTTACCATCTAAAAATGATATGCTGTACATTTATAATAATTAAAAGGTTAATAAAAGCCTATATTAAATTTGTGGAATTTTTTTTGTACCCGATTTTGGCATACATTGATGTTAAAAGTAAAACTTGGACAAAGATTCCTGTTTCCTGAATATCAGTGTGAATAATGAAATCAGGATAACATATTTCTCTCTAATGAGTAAATAATAATTTTCTCATTAGTATAGGTAAATAATGTACTACTTCTCACCAACCAATGAATTTTGCTGGCGTAGTGCACTTCTTTATTGGAATTCATCTTATTAAGACAAACTACTACATCCAAGCTTGATATAAACCAATAGTATTTGCTTTTATATTTATTATATATTTTATACTTAATCCAATTATCTGAAAGATACAATTTTTAGGGTAGAGAAAATTAGACCAATATACTATTGTTTTGACATTGTTGTGTTACTTGAAATAATTGCTCGTAAAAAGACCTATCTATACACTTGTAGGCAAGTTAGACTCCTTGAAAGACATCTTAGAAAATATATAAATATATACAAATTTACATACAATAAATTTATAATGTAATCCTATAGTAAATAATGTTATGTATCTATATATTATATACCACACAATTAAAGGATTTTATCAAATATGTGTGTACAGTATTTACATACATATGTTTGTATATGCTTGTATGTGTACAACATATTTGTTAGAAACTAATTGATCAATTGAAAACACATTTCTCAAATATAATAGTCAGTGAAATTATAATCTAAAAGCTATATAAAAAATGTAAAGTGATCTTTATCAGAAAGCACTATTTAAGCCAAAATTTAGTACACTTTGAGAATATATTAAATTCATCAAAATGCTAGCCCAAACTCCTCATCATTTAGAACTGCACTATCATGTCTCTCAAATACATTAAATAAATGCAACTCCCTAAGAGAAAATACTCTACTTAAAGTTTACATGTGTCCTGCACGTATACAGTTACAAGAAGGGAGGTTATATGATTCCATCAGCTCAGCAGCAGCTCATTTTCACTAACTGTCAGGAAATTAGATTCTATTTCTACTTAATCTTAGAAATGAGCTTCTTAAGAATTATTTTAGGCTAGTTCTAAAAAAAAACATAGTATTAACAGTAAAACTATTTTTACATACATTTCAATAACAGAGAATAAGTAAGTCAGAAGCAAATATATATTTAAAATGGTATTGAAATGAAAAAATATTAACTATATCTTCTAAAAATGTCCATCATATTGAAAAGTTATTTGGGGACAGAAAGTTTTAGCATAGTCATCATATTTATTTTAAAATGTGTACCAAATAAAAATGCTACTTTTAGAGTCTCATGCTACTTTTTGTCTTGTGATGACCTCTCCTGGTTGAGTTGCTCATTATTTTAGATTCTTGTAGTTACCACTTTTTCTCCTCTAAATGTTTTTAGTATTAAGAATATAACTATCATTCATCTTCAGAGCTGTATGTAACATAAATAAAAGTTTTCATTAAGTTTAAAATTACAAATGTAAAGCACTGAATACATGCAAGCTCATTCCAATCAGTAAAGTCTGTACCATTGTTATTATTTACTTTATTTTGCGATGCGGGGAAACTGGGTTTTGGTCACACAATTTAAATTCACATGAAATAAAAAGTCATCGTAATCAAGCCATTGTAACTTTTAAACAATAAAGGATAAGAGCTAGATAAATAAACCTTAATAACCAAACATAACTATTAACTTGACTGTTTTAAAAGGAATGGTCTCTGCTCTTCCCTATCACCAATTTCTAAGTTGGAAAAACTAAGAATATATTTCTGAAATAACAACTTTTCTGCTGTTAAAATATATTAACCCAATGGCTGCATGTGTGCCATTCTTGACACGAGACAAATGTTTCAGATTCATCCATTATAATTAAAGTATAAAGAATGATGAAATATAGAAACCAGGAAAAACCTTGGAGATGAGAGCCTTCAATCAGTGACTGTAATGAACTAAAATTATAATGAGTTTACTTTCTCAGAAAAGTGGCAGTTAGTTCTACATCACCAGACCTTGAAATAGAAACTAAAATTTCATTAAAATAGTTTCCTCAGGAGGTAGTTAACACACTTATGCAAAGATTAATACCAAGCATATCTTGACAATTTCTGCTCACATCTCTAAAATTGACATAAAATAATAATATATCACACTTTTTTGTGGTTTAATCTGTTTTGTGAGGGGAAAAAAAAACTATAAAATGTGTTTCAGGTTCATTACAAATGTAGATTGCCTTTAGTGGCTTCCCTGTCTTGAAGTGCAAGAAAAGAGAAGCAAATACTGTATTTGGGAAAATAGCTAAAAATTAATACTGGTTCATCCTATGACATTATTATGTAGTAGATTCTATTAGCACAACTTATAAAGTCCTTTCTCAATACTTACCGTTATTATTTACACACTGGATTAAGAACATTAATATTAACATATAGACAAGGGTGCTTTCATACACCCCAGGGTCTTATAAACAGAGATGGAACTACTTCACATAGGATGAATTCTGGAAAACACTAAACTTTTTTTTTTTTCTCCTAAATGAAAAATACTTATTTTTAAACTAAAATCTCCATGATTATTCCTTAACAACTTATTCATTCTCAGAAACAAGTATGTGCTTATGAACATTATCCTAAGATTCCTACAGGGACTCTCTGTAGTGTTCAACTCCTGAAGCAAAGAGCAGCTATGCATTTTTCTCTCTGGATGCGCACACAATATGCGCTTCCAAAATCAATGCAGAAGATGGGCTGGAATCTTCCATGTCTTTCTAGCCCTTCTACCCTCATGAAAACATGAGCAATCTTAAAAACGAAGAAACAAAAGCAAACAAACAAAACCTGGCTGAAACACACGGAGAGACACATAATGGAACAGCCTCATTTTCCCGAGATATCCTAAGAAATCTGTGATTACATTACGGTTTTGCACTGACAGTCGCAAGTTCGAGGCTGCATTACATCAAACTGCCTAAGCACCAAAGCGCTTTCAGTTACGATATTGGATTCACTGTCTCCATTTTAATAAGCAAGTACTAAACAGTCATTAACTTGTTGGAGGTGGGTGGTGGGGGTTAAAGACGAGTCCATAGGTGCCCAAACTGCTCAAAATATGCCCCTCTTCCAACCCGTGCTCATTTCAGTTGCTACCACAAATTAAAAACAAGAAACTTATTTTTGCTACAGTCTTCACTTTTCCGTCACTGACCTACCTACGCAAAAATGCCACGAACTCCCTCTACAGACACACGCGGAAGTGGAAGAATAACTCCTAAGAAGCCGTCATCGACACCCATCACTCGACCCAAGCGGGGGCCACCCTATCTCCACGACCAGGAACAACTTTGCAAAAACATCAGCAGCCTCCAAACATGCAAGCCCTCTCCTCCCCCTTCCACCCTCCAACCAGGAGCGCGGGGTTTGGAGTTTGCCTGCTGCAGTGGCTGCAGGTGCATGACAGCGGGGACACACACAAATCAGGGGGCGAGCAGGGCGAGCGCAGCTCGGAGTGGGGACCCCGGGGCGGCACCTCCCTGCGGCGCGGACCCCGCTCCGGCGCAGGGAGCCTGCGGGCGGGCTACTTACGGGACGCGGAGGGGGCCGTCCAGCCTCTGCAGAGGACGCTGCTGCTGAGCCAGAGCCACAGGGCTGCCCCGCAGCCGGCTCGCCGCGCCGCCGGCATCCTTCGCCTCCCGCTCGCGGTACTCCAACAGCTCGCTGCGGAGGGTGGCCGTGCGCCTCTCCGGGGGGTGCTCCCAGGGAGGCGGGCTGTCCTCAGACCTCCGAGAACGCCCGGCTCCTCCCTCCGCCGCCTGTGGTCCCCTCAGCCCCTCCAGGCTCCAGTTCTGCCCGGCTCGGAGCAGCAGGGGAGTCGCAGTGTCCTCCTGGCTGCCTGGCTGCCTGGCTGCGCGCGGGGCTGGCCTCTTGCTAGGCGAGCCCGGGAAATGCCAGGGGGGAGAAATTCAGATCAAGAAGGAAAAGGGGGGAGGGGGCGAGGAGGGGACACCTACCCCTCCCTCTCCCTCTAAGGAAAAGAAAAAAAAAAAAGAAAGAAAGGAAAAAAAAATGAGCAAAGGCTGTGGAGGCGAATCCGAGGAGCGGAGGATGCTGTGGGAAAGGGCTGCGCGCCGGGGACCGCGGCGCTGCTCCGGGGGCGGGCGGGCGGGCGAGCGCCCCTGGCCGGCGGGCAGCGGGACTCCGAGGGCTTCCGGCAGCCGGGCGGCTCACACAAGACGCGGCCGGGAGGGCACGCAGCCCGCCGGCGGCGCGGCGCACGCACGGCCCCCTCGCGGCGCGGTGCGGGGCAGGAGCATCTCCCAGCGGGGCGGCTCGAGCGGCGGCCGCGGCCGGCGGAGCGCAGGAGACCCGCCGCCCGCAGCAGCAGCGCCCGCGGAGCCCGGCGGCGGGCGAGGCGCGGGGCGCCCCCTCCTCTGCGCTTCTCCAGTCCCCACCCTGGCTGCCCTCCTCCCGCGCCCGACCGTCCCCCCCCCCCCGGCTGTCCCAGCCCTCCGGCCCGGCCCTCCCCGCGGTGATGGAAAAGGAACCGACCGGCCCGGCGCCCTCCGCTGGGGCGGGGGCCGAGGTAGGGGGCGCGCACCCCTCCCCGGGCGGGAGGCGGTGCTGAAGTTGGGAATTGGCAGTGCGGGCGTGGAACCCTGCTCCCACCCTGGCTGCCCCCCACCCAGCGGCGGGAAACAGAACGCCCTCGCTCGGACGCCTTCCCTTTTCCTTCTCTCCTCCCCTTCACAGAGAGATGGTACAGGCTCCCGGAGCTCCGGCCCCCCGGGAACCACAGTCAGGCGTCCGACAGACAGGTCTTCCGAGTGGTCCTAACACCAAGTGACGGAGCCCAGCCTCCGGACTGGAGCAGTGGGGACTGCAGACGCCGCTAATGCAGATATTCTCAAGATGCAATTAATTCTGAGTCGCACAAATACATGCACACGCTGCTGCCAGGAAAACTCCATTCAGGTAAACACGCACACAAACGGGCACACACACACAACTGAAATAAATAAGCGGGCATACGGATAACTACTTCAGGGGCGCTGAGGCATTGCAAGCACCAAGGATTACATAGAGAGACCCAGATTTTCTATTCCCATTTAGATAATTTCAGTAATAAATCGCAAGCTCTTCTCCTCAGCTCACACCTCTCCACACTCCATCCTCCATACATTTTGCCTCCATCCAGGCTACGTGAAGTACTTGCTATCTCTCTGCAGCACCAACCCTTTGCCTGACTTAATGACACAGTTAAGAATTATTGACCATCTCACTAACGATGTTCAGGGAGGGCAAAGTAGGAGTGACCATGTCTTTCTATATTATGCGATGAATAAGCATTTGCCTTTCAAGATAAATAAAAATTTTATGGATCCTTGCCTGCTCCTGGAATAGACTGTTACTTTAATGTTATGGTTAGGTCTCGGAAAGGTCCACTGTAAACAGTACAGTGTGCTCACTGCATAATTAGCGTGGTGGTGATGGGCCTGATTCAGCATTCTTTATTAGAGCTTCCTTTCTTATTGATTTAGAAGGCAGTTTTGTCCTAGGAAGAGCTGCAGATTGGGTACAGTCTGGAAGATGAAGAAACACGCAGATAACTAACAGGAAACACTGGATCCTCGTGCTGTAAAACTTGCCTCCTATAAAATAATACAGTAAACGCATTCTTGTGGATCATCAAATGCCCCCTTTTTATTGGAATTCCCACAGATGGTCAAAAGTCAGTGAATACTATCAAAAACCCTCTGGTAGAGAGTTGTCATTGACCATTTGTAAGACCTCAAAAAAAAAAAAACAGTCATAGGAAAAAAAGAATACTGTGAGAGAGCACTTTTCAGAAGTCACTTGTTTATGATTGTTTTGAAGCACGGCTCTAAACTCCACTAATGTGGCACTAAAGTTTTCTTAATAGAAGAATAAAAGAGGAAACAATCGAAAGCATTACCATTTCGGTATCTCAATGAAGGCCATGCAGTTGGTATCTAAAGAAAATTTGAAGTGATTCCATTTTTCAGGGTACTGAGCAAAAGGAGCTGGCAGTTGTTACCTTCTTGTTTTGTAACAGCAAATAACATACCTAAGAGTGTTCTTTTTATTTTTCTCCAAAAAGTATTGTGACCAATTTGTAACCATTTCTTTTAATGAACGAGAACAAAGGAAACGAAACCTGGTTTTAATGACACTTATGTACCACCTTGTATGAACATTGTGCTACATTGTATAGTCTTATGTCATGGGCTGGCCCCTGAGCTATGTAGGAACCTGCCTTCATCTATGTTCAGTGCATTTTGCCAGGTTTGAAAGTTAAGGATGTCACATCGTTTGTACTGTTACTACCTTTGCTTCAAACTTGTGTCCATTGTACATGGGTATTGGGATTCACAAGATAGTTAAAGAAAGAGGACTTTATTAGTTGCAGGATCCAATATTTCTTAGATTCCAATGCTACATTCTCCCTATTTAGTTCATCATTTTTCATCATTAGGTATTAAAATTAAGTAGCTTCTCTTTTGCTTCAATTATAACTATAACTATTAGTGAGAAGGTAGGTCCAACTAAGCCTGTTTGACCTGGTCAACATGCAGGGTCCTGTAAAAGTGGTAAGCCAATCAGTGGGTTCACACTGATTTACCAGATACGGTAAACAGGGACCATCTTGTTCCAGAGAGCGAATTCATTATTTATATGTGCATTACACTGCATTTGCAAATAATTGAAGATAGCTTACAACGATCTGAAATATGTTTCTTTAGTTGGATATAAAGTCAATCAAAGCTTGAGAACTGACTCTGGGTGGTGAACACACAATGGGATTTATAGATGATGTAACACAGAATTGTACACCTGAAATTATGTAATTTCATAAACAATTGTCACCCCAATGAATATTTTTTTTTAAAAAAAGCTTGAGAACAATAAAACCAAGTAAACCAATGGCATGTAGAGAGAAAACAAAAGCACGCTGGGGAAAAAGGATGGGCAAGTTGCATTACTTTGGATGTGGAGTAATGTAAAATAAGAAACGATAGACATTCCCTATTTCCCACAACTCACAACTTCTTTTCTCCTTCAACAGAAATTATTGGATTATTATAATTTTTATGTGAACATGACCTCATAATTGAGGAATGAGTTATGGCGTCACTACCACTATAGTGCTCATTCCTTTGCATATCCAATATTTGTTGAGTATTTACTGTTATTGAGCTGGACATTGTTCTAGATCCTCGGATTAGCCCGCTGAGCAAGACAGAATTGGGGAACGAATGGTCGAACTAAGAGATGAACATAAGGCAGCATTACTTTTACAGTAACATCTATTCAAGTTAATTTTGACTAGGTACTTATTCTAGTCCCCTTGCATACTCTTTAAAAATGCATATTATCAAAATAGAAAAATATGGTCATCAGCAGCATCATTACCATTCCAGAGATCTGTGACTGATGTGCCACAATGGGAAATTATCTCAAAAGTCCACCCCACATTTTGGAACTTAAGTGGCAAAAGGAGTAAACATAGTTTGGTTTTAATAACACGTGGAGGTGACTAACTACTGAAGGCAGCACTGGGTACATTCAATAAGTAGAAACACTTTGGTTTACCTCTAGGTGAGGTCCTTGGGATGGAATTTCCTCCTAGAAAACAAGCTGTTCCACTGTGCCCAGAAATGAGTCAATTCCCTCAGAAAAAATGAGTCTAACTGGAATAGAAACACTTGCCAGTCTGATTGCACACTCAAGAAGAATGTAGTGCCTGTTTCTCTGAAGGTAAAGGCTATGTCTGAGATGTCTTTTCTCTAGTGAGACAGGACAGGATGAGGTCGCGTTTTACAGTGAAGTTTCTTGTGTACAGAAAACCCACCTGGAGTCTGGGCCTGTGGCAATGCTGCTTGGCCCTGGGCACAGTGAGATACTTCACATCATAATCAAATATTAATTGTGAGAAAGACTGATTGAGGAAGATGGCATGAGCTATAAGTAATGTCCAAAACCTCTGTCTGTTTTAAAGGTTTCAGAGAAATGCATGACAACTAGTGTTATTTGAACTAACCTCTCTGGAGATATTTGTTTAGAAACAATTCATATTTACATTGTGTAATATTAATGGGAAAGGGTATATAGAGAAAAACATGGTCTTAATGCATGTATGAGACATCTTTGAAATTAATAATTGAGCTTAGGAAACTGGGAGGGAGATGGCTAAACCAATTTATAATGCCGAACCTGATCTTATTCTTTATTGCTTCCTTCAGTTTCTGGACACCGGGTTTCTGTTGATTGTAGTCTAACATGCATATAGATGAATCACATAACTCAGAATAATTGTTGTTTCAGAATTGCAATTAAATACCATTTTCTATGGCATTTTACAGGTTTGGCTCTGACAAATCTAACCTATAATTTATGTAGTGTTTACTTTAAAAAAAAATCTCCCGTTATTTGACTGTCTCACAGATGAAAGGAAATGTAATTTCAAGTTGAATGGCACCAGGTAGCATCCAAAATCCAATCCAAGCATTAGATCAAATTAGTAGTCAGGTTAGACCAGGGAACATAATATAGCAAACAAGTCATATTGCTTGGGGGAATCTGTGCATTTTAAGTACAACACAAACAAGCAAAAGGACAGAGACACTCACTGTTCTCACTGTAGGAGTTGACATTACTGATTTGAAAATAAGACTGCTTAGAATACTCTTTTTACTCCATCTAGGAAGCTGGGTTGAATTAAATCTCTCTACAATGTATTTATTTTGTGTCCTCAATTTTCAGTGATGAAGGTATTGAGTGGAGAGGCTTGGAGGTGATAATTATTCCCTAAACATTTTAAGCTAGTTTGCATAGTTACTGCCAAAACATTTACAGCTAGATTCCATGGATCACAGTAGTCCTAGTTTCCTGGAAGGATGCAATGCCTCATCTGGAGATAGGAAATGGTAAGACCTCATTTACATATGCAGAGTTGAAGAAAATTATGGAAAATATAGATGTCTTTTATATCACCTACGTAAAACCAAGAATAAATTATATTTCAGTTTGATCTATGTGATGATTGTAAAATGAATTTGAGAGATGGCTTTAACTACAGGCTTCAGTATAAACACGGTTAATTACTCTTTTTAAAATTTTTTTCCCTTTGAATATATAAATATTAAAGTTCTCCTATTATAGCAATTCAACCAACATCCAAATATCTGTGGTATTAAAATTTAATGATGCTCAAGGTAGTTTATGTTATAATATAATAATTAATGATCTCTTGCTCTGTTAAACTTTCTGCTTGATTAGCATTTAGCCAGGAATGGAGAGGAGAGCAGGGAGATGGTTTTCCCACTTATATCCTGTTTAACACTCTTTCAGATATATATTAGCTCATATACCTGCTTTAGTATGTTGAGTAGAGTATGGGATTGGAGTTTTTCTGATTCCAGAGTTAGTGTGATATTCTTTTAACTTCCCTTTTTTTCAGATCTTCTCTTCATCTCCTGAAATCCCTAAGGGCCCTGTGCAGCCAGTTGAGACTGAAGTTGCTTGCTACCTGGAGCTGGAAGGTAACTCTACGCTTCCTTAACAGACCTGACAGGAATGAGGTTGTGTCTTGGGAGCAAAATGCACAGAGGTGGATGATGTGGGGGACACGGTGATCTTTTAATTTGGTTCATCATTCTTCTTTGTATCTTTTTTTAAATCCTTTTTTAATCAAAGTGATACAATGCCAGTGGCCAAGAAGTAGTACTAGATGGTAGTAAACAATTATTTGACTATTTAATGTTGTGTCTGCTTATATGCCTTTGGGCCCATGGTTGTAGCTACTTGCGGGAGACCGAGACTCCATCTCCTTCATACGTAACATCAGGTCATCTCATATACGAGTATATGCTAGCTTTAACATTTTCATTGTATGCCATTTTCCTAAGTGCCCAATATAGAAGATGTTGCTGGTTTATTGTGAGTTCCAGTCACTGACATGAGGCTAATAATTGGTTGTTACTATAAAGGTTACGTACTGACCTGCTGACATTTTCATTCCTCAAAAGTCTATCCATCCTCTGTCCCTCATCTTGAAATCCCCCGTGGAGAATAAAAATCATTTACGGACTTCCATATTGGGAGTCACTGAGGTAATTTAAATTGTGAATGTGTGTGGGGAAGAGAGGGACAAAATCATATGTATCAAACTCTTCTAGCGCTATGCATATTATTCTCATTTTAGATACAATCTTTATAAATACATTTAATAAGTAGCAAGTAATTTTGCATACCAACACTCAAGTACTCTCCAATGTAGCACACTTTTCAGTTGCATAATTTGAGAGTAAAAACCACTATCATCAATGTTGAACACATTTGAAATATGACAGTGATCATTTGTGCAATTTATAACATCAGGAGTTAGTAAGAAGAGCTATAACCACATAGCTTTTAAAGTTCCTGTGATGTGGAAGTGTTATTCACATTCACAGTGGGGTGAGGGACCAGAAGGCTGGGCTCACTAGGCTTTCTTCTCTGCTGCCCGAGTCCATTACTTAAATCCCACCAGCTACGGAAAGCAATGTATTGGGCTGGGAATGACAGAAACTTCTATTTAGTAGACACTCAGTAAAGCATTCTCGATTGATTAAAATGTAGCTCTTGTTCCAACTCATTAGCGTTACTAGTTAACACATGTAATCAAAACATCTTAATAAGAATTCTCTCAATTTTATTGATGAAGGAACTGTAAGGACTTTTCTTCTGTTGGTTCTCCTTCTTAATGTTAGTAATATAAGAAAAGTCGCAGGGTATTTCACCCTATCATCGTCAACTTTACCCTAAAATGATCAATTTAACTAAGACAGTCAATTCTGATGATTATCCAGTGCTTCCCTAAAGAGGAAGATGGATACGTAGAACATGAAACTGAAATAGTAACAAGGTGTCTGGTGACCTCACACATGTGTTGCAAAAGACCCAAAGCTGCCCTGGGGAATTAGTCTGTGAACCCATGCTCTCTCTCTCAACCTTCCCCCCAAGTTACCATCATTGCATCCAATACACAGGACAATCTGTCTCATCCTTTCCTCCTCATCCAAATGGACATCCTTTGTGAGAATTTGCTTGTAACTGATAAACTCACTGAGAGATACAGAAAGTGCAGGTGGAGGAATGGGTGAAAAAGAAAACTTGCACCCAGTGAGGTATGTCCTGGGGAAATGGCATGGCACAATTCCCTCTTGCATAAGTTCCACCTAAACTGTCATTACAATTTAATGGAGTCACAAAAATCCATGCTTTCATAGTTCACAAAACTTCTTGCCAGAATGTCCCCAAAGCGTCCATCTGAAAATAGGGTGGGATTTCATACAGCTAAACTCGAATTCCAAAACTGAATCAACCTTTACTGCATTCAGTGGTAGAAATCAGTAATGCAGTTGTATCCCCTCACGTTTTGATGAGGACCTTTTATAATGAGTGTTTAGTATATGCCACGTAAATTTGGAATTCTCTGTGTCCAGCGTTCTCATTAATTCATTTCTCACATTTTGGTTTCTCAACTGAGTTCACTACATTTGAAGATTACTCAAAACCTGATAAGAATTCTTTATAATATTTTTTTTTAAAAAATGAATTATCTACTCTAGACTATTCTGGAAAGAATATACAGAGAGAAATTAAGTATCCCCCCCTGATTTGTCTTCAAAGACCATATAGCATATGGTCCTTATTTTCAAGAAAAAGGAGTGAAACAAGAACCTGTACATTTTAGTTTCCATAAGCAAAGTGAGGAGGAAAGTTAC